>NC_091935.1:20394097-20751597 GCF_041260155.1 Ptychodera flava
CTTGATAGCTTTATGAAGTAAAGATCATCATGATGTACTGACATCCCCATTACCCAAATTTCAATGTAATCTTAATTTTTATTGATATTGAAAGAGAGGGATTTACAGTTTCATCGATGAAAGTTTGAGCCAAAGTTTAAAGCGCAGTGGTGGTCGCGCTGCGCATGCTCCTGAGGGCCCCCCCCCCCCCCCCTGTTGTCAACATATCCAAGAATGCCGCACTATACGTTACGCGTTGATTAATGTTTGCGATATTGCCGCTTGTTAAAATGGCGGCTGATCTGTCACAAGCATACCAATTTACCAAATCTAGTAATTACACGCCGGATAGAGATCACATTTGATCATGATTTTCTTGGAATCAGTTGAATGGGGCTCGGCTACTGTTATCGCTCGAGCCATGTAGCTAAACACTTACCTGTACGCCTGTATATGCCAACAGACTATTAATGACCGGGCTCGTGACATCGCTAGCAAGAACGAGAGCTTTCATTTCAATAGGCCCAACAGGAGTATAATTGACAATAACGCAAGCTACAGAAATCTACAGCTGTCAGAGCAATGCCCCCTGCAGCAAGAAGCATTTGTTCCTTGGTCTGCATGAACGTCCGTGTCAAGAGAACCGGGTATATGGCGCGCTACACTCGGCTGTGGAGAATCCAACTCCACTACGAAGTTTACCCCGTTTGGGGATGCAAACGAGAATTCCGAGCACAGATATCAAGTCAAGCGAAGGACCTTTCATAGGTCTTCTTGTTATGTGGGGGTTATCTCATTTGAAAGGGGATTCAGACCTACCCGGCAATCAGGAGGTACAACAACGAAGTTTCCGTAGCACCGGTAGGCCAACACTAGCTAGCCGTTGGATCACTGCCATGACCGTGCACAGGATCTCTCGATACGTCCCTATGTGTAGCCGTGCAATTTTCCTGCCAAATGCCGTGAAAACCCGCTCGTTTTGTCTATTGTTTCCTGTCATTTGACTATTTCTTGCCACGTATTACTAGAAGAAGTTAGAAATGGTGATCAACAGTGGGTCGTGGGCCAAGTCGTCGCGGGGCCGGTACGTTGTGTGATGGGACCGGATTCTCTTATATCCGTACGTACGTCAACGTGGTGACCGTCTCCCTTTATATCGAAGCAACACATCTCCCGTGCCCTACTTTGGCTTGCCGATCATGGTCTTGAGTGTAATTTTTGTGTTAGGCGTTGTGCTTGTTCAGGTGCCGCCAACGAAGCTGTTCGTACAAAAAGGTGTTCGTGCGAAGTTTTTCAGCGGGCGGGCAGATTTCAAACTAATCAGCGGGCGGGGAAAAATATCGATATTTACTGTGGGCGGGGAAGAAATTTCATTACTTTCAGCGGGCGGGGAGAAAATTTTTGACAGTGGGCACCGGAAAATACGTAGGGGGAGGGGGAGCAATGTTCCAAGGTATACTGCTAACTGCTTGCATGGTTTTGTGTTGATCTGGGTTGCCTATTGGGCATCTAGTTGGCAATGGGGAATTTCAGTAGTGGGGAGAGGGCAGTGGGGAGCTTGAATGGTTGTGGGAAGTGGGGAGCGGGCAGACTGTAGATACCGGAGGGCAGTGGGCAACAAAATTCAGTGGGAGGGCACATTTTCAGCGTATACCAGTGGGAGGGCAGTTACGAACAGCTCTCACTTTCCCCTCCAAATTTTGGCAGATCGTCCATGTAGCCGACACGAACACGAAGTGTCTGTTACCGGCTACCAAAAACTATGAAAAATAGTAAAGAATGAGCTACAAAATCACTATCAGTTTTAAGTTGCAGGTAGAATAAGTCTGTGCCTTTGTAAAAAATACTATAAAAATAGTAGAAAGTGAAGAACCAGCTGAAAGTTAGTTGAGGAGACCTTGACCGCATATCATTTGCATCTCATTGTCGGCTACATGGACTGTGTGCCCAAATTTTAGGTCAGGGTCAAAAAAGAAAAATCGGTATATCAGCCTTCAAACAGGTTTTGTGACGATTTTGAGAAATTCATGAAATTTACCAGTTGGCGGCACCTGCTTGTTGCAAGTCTACATATATAGACAATGTTGATCATTTAAGTGATGTATTTTTACTGTACAGTACATAGCATTGTGTACAACCAGCCTGACCGCGCACGATCAAACCCATTTGTTCACCATGACTGCGTGCAGTAAACTCAGCGACATAATGTGCCGAGTGTAGTGTCTCAATGTTCGTAGCCTTACAATAGAAATACACCACTGAAGTTCGTTTCCGATCTTAATATTTTACTATTGCATGATATTGAGTCTTACAAAGTCGTTAACAAAGTGGGGGACCGCTCCCATCTCACTCAGATTGAAGTTGAGAAGACTTTGTATGTTTACAAAAATTCATATTTATCAACAAAAAAATCGCGCACGCGCAGCGCGACGACCACTGCGCTTTAATTTTTCATTTTCAGGCGTGTACAACCATAAGGCGTTTTAATAGAGGGTCAATAATGTGAATGGTGGTACACTGAAGATCTCCCTCGACCCCGTAATGGTTATTAGTGTACGCGTAAACCACAGATGCTTGAGAAGTTGAGCGCCTATGGTGGTATACATATGGAAAGCCATAGCTGTCTTATGATGTATGAGAACTATATGTCACCCCAATTAAACATTACACGATGCAGATATGACATTATGTGATGTGGTTATAGCATTATGTGATGAGGTTATACAATTATGTGGTGAGGTTATAGCCTTGTGTGATGAGGACATGCCGTATGTGATGAGGTTATGCCATTATGTGATGAGGTTATGCAATTATGTGGTTAGGTTATGCAATTATGTGGTGAGGTTATAGCCTTATGTGATGAGGTTATGTCATTATGTGGTGACATTATAGCCTTATGTGATGAGGTTATAACCTTATGTGATGAGGACATGCCATTATGTGATGAGGACATGCCATTGTGTGATGAGAACATGCCATTATGTGATGAGGTAATGTAAATATGAGGTGAGGTTATAGCCTTATGTGATGAAGTTATGCAATTATGTGATGAGGTTAGCCAATCATGTAATGCAGACAAATCATTTCACTGTGTTGTTATTTCATTATGTATGCCAGACAAGCCATTACGCTGTGGTGTTGTATCTTTACGATGTTGACACTAGCCATTACGTTATGGTGACTCTTCATTATGATGTGATGTTACTTCTTTATGATGTGAGGAGGGCGCTATTTTCTTGTCATTGAGGGCGCTCAATTTCTAAGTACTAAGTAAAATGGTGGACGTATCACGGTCTCTCCACAAAACGGAGACATACTAAGAACAGCGAATTTGTCAAGTTTCCTCCCAGATTTCGGGAGGAAAGAATTACAACTACATTGTCCCTGACCGACGGAGAGTTGAGTCTATTAGGAGTCACCACCATACTTAGGCGATCGTGTGAGACTTAGAGAATTATGTAGATAGGAAGCATCAAGTGAGTATTCTTCCAACGACACAACTGGCTCTGGTGCCAGTGTTACTGCAAGTACAAGCCGCATCCGCAGGGAGCGATCATATCTGTTTTCGCGTCATCAGAGTCCAGCGGAACACAGGCGAAATCGAGGAATTCATGCAAAGAAATGTAAAAGGACATTGACTGGACAGTTTGTCCACGTTTGTCTTGCTGACCGTGACGCCAATCAATAGCGTCCCATCTTCCGAGATAAAACATACTAACTCGAGCTGGTTGGGACACAGGTATGTGGAGTTGCCGTCCGGGTTGCCGTGTAGTTAGCCCTGCGTACAGGTCTGTGTGTTCCCGGCGTTTAACGGGCAGATCGTCCATGTAGCCGACACGAACACGAAGTGTCTGTTACCGGCTACCAAAAACTATGAAAAATCGTAAAGAATGAGCTACAAAATCACTATCAATTTTAAGTTGCAGGTAGAATAAGTCTGTGCCTTTGTATAAAATACTATAAAAATAGTAGAAAGTGAGCAACCAGCTGAAAGTTAGTGGAGGAGACCTTAACCGCATATCATTTGCATCTCATTGTCGGCTACACGGACTGTGTGCCGTTAAAAGGGCATCCACCACATGTGGTGGAGGCCGTATAACGCTGGGAACACACAGACCTGTACGCAGGGCTACCGTGTAGTATACCCCTTCTATGTATACTATACGGCAACTCCACGCACCTGTGGGTTGGGACTGAAACGACTAACTTTAGACGGCGAGTGTAAAAGTAGAGACTTGATGGACACCTTGATGTCTGATGCTGGGTTTCCACAACTACGTTGTTGGATATAAATTTTCATCATTTGTGAGGAGAAAGAAAAACATGTTTTGACTTGTGCAAAGAAAGTACATATTAGGCCTTAGAGATGTTAAAAATACCCGTATGTATATATATAAACAACATGAAGTGTAGGTTGAACTTGATTGGTTGAAAAAAGTACATATATAACAGAGTGAACTGTTGACAGTTCAGAATTTCTTATGTTACACTGGACTAAGTTACAGTGCATTTGTATGTTGTATAGCTTGCTTAAGGTAGGGCTTGGGAGTAGGCAGTTGTGAGTTTTTGTAAGGTAGGGCCAGTTTCATGCTAATAAGGTCAATCATATTCTTGGTTTAAAATTGAAAGGAAATTGAGGACAGACAGAATCAAGCTGAAATATAGAACAACAATTGTTTTTGGTGCCTTGTGATGATGTTTCCAATCATTTTGACCCCTTCGAAAATGAGTTGACAATGTGAATTTGAATCCCATCCAATGTCAAGATCTGGTATGAATATTACTTGTATATGCCTGTTATCAGTAAATGTGTCTGTGATTTGTAGATATGGTTGGACAGTGGTGAGAAAAAAATGTCCAAATTTTTGAAATTGATTGAGGTTTTCACTCAAAGTTGGAACACAAGCTTGCAAGGTCTTGCTATTGATTTTATCAGATAGATATGCAAAAATGTTGTATTTAGTAAAGAATTAAAAACTCAAAGCAACCATTTTGATTCAGCCAAACTTTGTTATTTGCTCTCACATCAGATTTGTGAGACAAGCTTTTAAAATCCAATTAGTGTATTGTGAAATAAATTTAAATTGTTTAGTCTATAAAAACAAAAATGTTTATTTTTAAGGTGTTATACATCCATAGTCAGGTACCTAACCACTCAGCTAAAATCAATTAGCATTTTCTTTTTCTTTGATGATTTCATTGCTGAAGGTTTGTTTTGTTTCAGGAATATCATCAGTAAAATACCACTAAGAGTGATGAGAGTAATTCCATTGACAACAGCTGATTAATTCCAAAACTTTCACACTTCAAATTTATTTCCACCACACATAGTTAACTTATGTTCTAAAATCTGTGGACATGAGTGTACATCTACTTTGCACTTTTGAAATGAAATAACAAGTCTTTCTATAATAGGCTGTCATAGTGGTTCCTCTAAGAAAGTGTTTTTGTGGGTCATTTGTCAAGAATAGCTTGGTTACATAATCGGCTGGCAAATGTGCTCTCTCTGTAAGTTGCTATGTTCAGTGGAGTTCCACCTTTTTACTAAGTTTAATAAACATGTTATACTTACATGTCGGTTTTCATGGTGATATGTTTATCGTTGACATTATATAAAGTAAATGTTGTTTGTATTGATGTCTGTGAGTTGAATGCTGCTATGGTAAGACCACTAATGAACACGGAAGTAACTACAATAAAATAAAGTCCAGCCAGGTGACATATTATGGCCATACATTTATACACAGACTTTTTAAAATATGTAGGACAAGACCAAATGACTGTCATACATGCAGTAAACTGTGAAAGTTTCTATGAATGACCTAACTTTTCAACAGTGCTAGTAAGCAGGCAACATAGGGCATTAAATCCCACTGGGTGGAAATGTAAAATTTAGGCCACTTCACTTTCTTGCTTCTAATCACGAATATCTTTTTGAATTTGTGTACTTTGAATAGAGTATTAATCTTTTTTCTAGAAACTGAAAATATATGCCTTTGAATGAATGCTGTCACAATGTGTACTGAGATTCTTATTACAAAACTGAGCGGAGTTGTTATCTTATGATTTTTACACGATTAAGGATATGTGACTTGATCATCAACAGAACCTTTACAGCTTCAATAATCATGATAATTGTTAATCTAAGTAACACAAATTTGTGCTTAAATTTCAAGCATTACAATGTACAAACACTGATCTGGTGCTAAATTTCTATTTAATGGATTCAAGGCAAAGGGAAATATCATCATGTAGGAGATAGTATACATCAACCGTCACATAGTCTTAAAGGAGAGGTTCACAAAGGTTGAGTTTTAGCTCACATGGTCACACCATCTGAGCTGTTGTTGTAGCGCTTTCTGTCTGTCTGTCTGTGAATATGATATTTCAAGAAAGGCTGAACAGATTTCAACCAAATTTGGTACAGAGGTTCAAATATCAAATGGAAGGAACTGATTGTATTTTGATGGGCATTTTTAATTTCTGTTGCATGGTTGTCTATGGGAAGCATGATGACCATAGGGTCATAAACCAAGATTTACTGCACCAAATATCATGAAACTTACCATATAAGCTATTTTCTCAATAATGTGAAATAGTGTGATAAGCACCATATCAATTGAATGCGAATTTGCATTTAATGAACTTTTGTAATCAGTGACATAGTTTTAAAACTACCGCATCAAACTTGAAGTAACATCGTACAGATATTAATATGAAAGACACCTGATTGAAGAGTGAGACATTTAGCAGTAACATATCAATTAACAGCTAATTTGCACATTTAACAAATTTAAAGGGACAAAGTCGCTCTTTATCGACCTTTTTTCAATATCAAAAATCCATTCAATACTTTCCAAAATTCATAGATGACCTAAGTAATGATCATGCATGCCTTGAAGGATACCGAAAATGATCTTCTTGCTCTTTACACCAATGTTAAATGTCTGTGGAGTCTGCGCGAATTGAATCAACTGCCATATTTGATTTCCAGCATTTTACGAAGCACGCATGCATGTGCGTGTGCAGCATGGTTGCCATCGTCACGATACTCTGCGTACGCTTTGTGTAAGTGGTCACCAAGATGTTCAGATATTGTCAAACGGTACTTTTTGTACAGATGTGATTTCAAAGTGCGAAACACGAAGTTGACCTTCAAATACAAGTGGAGCGAACGATTTAGCCGAGCGCAGTGTAGGGCCCCCATTAGGCAAGAACTCACAGGCATGCGCACAATAAAAATTCTTGATTTTATGGTGCAGACCAAATTATTCCTTTGGCGATAGTTTCATTCATAGTGTCTACGACCTTGATAGAAGTTGTGCATGGTCACCCGTTCATTCAGCATCTTTCAACATGTCAAACAACATAAATAGTGTCTTGTATTGTACAATATTAATGAAAAAATGGTAGAAAAAGAGCGACTTTGTTCCTTTAAGCAATACAGCACTGTAAATCAAGAAGCCCTGCTCCAAAGTTCATTAAACGTACTGTAAATATTGTTGTCCACGTATTAAACTATCAAGAGACTTCACAGTTTTTAATTTACAAACAGTTAATTTGCATATTTAATGAACTGTTCTAAAGTGATATTGAACTTACATTATTGTACCAGAGACGATAAAATGTGGCACAGAATTTGATCCTACAGAAAAGTTCATATTGTAAGATATTTAGCAGTTCCATGTTAATTAAAAGCTAATTTGCATATATAACAAATTAGCACATTTAGTGTAATATAATGCTATACCCTTCTCACATAATGCTTTAACCTCATCACAAAATGATACGTCCTCATCACATAATGCTATAGCCTCATCACAAAATGACATGTCCTTATCACATGATGACAAAACCTAATCACATAATCATGTGTCCTCATAATATAATGCTGTAACCTCATAACATAATGACATGTCCTCATCACATAATGGTAGAACGTCATCACGTAATTCTTTAACCTCATCACATAATGACATGTGCTCATCACATAATGGTATTACGTCATCACGTAATTCTTTAACCTCATCACATAATGACATGTCCTCATCACATAATGGTATAACGTCATCACGTAATTCTTTAACCTCATCACATAATGACATGTCCTCATCACATAATTGCATAACCTCATCACATAATACTATAACCTCATCACATAATGGCATGTCTTCATAACATAATACAATAACATCATCACATAATAGCATAACATCATCACATAATGGCATGTCCTCATCACATAATAATATAACCTCATCACATAATGGTATAACATCATCACATAATGCTTCAACCTCATCACATAATGACATGTCCTCATCACATAATGGCATGTCCTCATCACATAACGCCATAACCTCATCACATAATGGTATTACATCATCTCATAATGGCTTGTCCTCATCACATAATGGTATAATCTCATCACATAATACTATAACCTCATCACATTATGGTATGTCCTCATCACATAATGCTATAACCTCATCACATAATGACATGTCCTCATCCACATAATGGCATAACATCATCTCATAATGGCATGTCCGCATCACATAATGATATCATACATTATAAGACAGCTATGGCTTTCCATAGTATACAATCCCACTATAGGCGCTCGACTTCACAGACATCTGTATTCATGTACTAGCCCTGTACAGGTCTGTGTGTTCCGGGCGTTATACGGCCTGTGGTGGAGGCCGTATACGAGGCGCCAAATGTAAAAAAATTAATTTACACAATCAAGCTTTTTTTGAGATAGAAAAGGTGGAAAATGTATATAGAGAGAGGAATTATATATATATATATATATATATATATATATACATACATATATACATATATATGTGTGCGTGTGTATACACACACATACAGATACGTTGCCCCACACATATGTTTGCGTATGCATACATATACATACATATAGAAAAAAATACGCGCACGCATATAGCGTATTCATTCTTACATGTAGAATACATACATACACACATACATAATAAGTACGCACATACATACATACATACATACATACATACATACATACATACATACATACATACATACATACATACATACATACATACATACATACATACATACATACATACATACATAGACTATAGAGCCTGGACAAGGGTCGAGCCTCGACGCGAAAAAAATTATATACATAGAACCTCGTTCTGACTTACTGATACAGCTGGACCTCGTTCTGACTTACTGATAGAGCTGCAAAATTTTATATACATTGAACCTCGTTCTGACTTACTGATAGAGCTGCAAAATTTTATATACATAGAACCTCGTCCTGACTTACTGATAGAGCTGCAAAATTTTATATACATAGAACCTCGTTCTGACTTACTGATACAGCTGGACCTCGTTCTGACTTACTGATAGAGCTGCAAAATTTTATATACATAGAACCTCGCCTGACTTACTGATAGAGCTGCAAAATTTTATATACATAGAACCTCGTTCTGAATACTCAGACTCGATGGGGAAATTTTACATACAGCACGCTGGGAAGTTTTATACACAGATTCGATGGGGAAATTTTACATACAGCACGCTGGGAAGTTTTATACACAGACTCGATGGGGAAATTTTACATACAGCTAGCTGGGAAGTTTTATACACAGACTCGATGGGGAAATTTTACATACAGCTAGCTGGGAAGTTTTATACAAAGACTCGATGGGGAAATTTTACATACAGCTAGCTGGGAAGTTTATAACACAGACTCGATGGGGAAATTTTACATACAGCTAGCTGGGAAGTTTTATACACAGACTCGATAAGAAAATTTTACATACAGCTAGCTGGGAAGTTTTATACACAGACTCCGTGGGAAACTTTTACATACAGACTCGTCTTGGATTAAGTGTAATACCTAGTGATGCTTGTGCTCAGAAAGCGTGATTGAACTCTGCCCGGTATTGTACGCGGCTAGACCCTGGCAAGACGAAAGCTAATACACGCATAGTGCTGGCGCTTGTGCTATTCAAGTGCATTTTAACTTTCCGGTTTATTTTGATCTAGTAAGCTAGCCACAACAATGATCGTGGTATTGCTATCAGGTGAGATCACCACTGATCTGGGCTGCTCGTAGCCTAGCCCCGTGTACATGTCTGTGTGTTCCCGGCTGTGGTGGAGGCCGTATAACGCCGGGAACACACAGATCTGTACGCAGGGCTACTCGTCAACCATACAACGGCGTCATCCATACAACTATCGTTCACTGAGACCGCTGCAGTCCGTCAGCTGTGCAACGAACTTTCGCGGTCTGCACAGTTACGAGAATAAAGACAAAAAATTAATACTGAAATCTTGGAGCGAATAAACCCATGCACAATGATGGATGAAGATAAATTTGAGTAAAAAGACTGCAATTCTTGGTCTTGGACTTTCCTCGGGTCATTGACACAAGGAGCATGGAGGTACACGCGAGCATGTAGCTAAGGGACTGGTCAGTTGCTTCAGCCAGGGGGGCCGGTGGATTCATGGGGTCACCCTGTTTTTGACGTTGGTGATGGGGGTGGTCACCATGTTTTTGAAATGCCCAATAGGGGGGGTCAGTGTGTTTTTCAAGTTCAACAAGGGCTCATACTTGCATAAAATGCATTGTGCCAGCCACAAATTCCAGCATTGAGTTTCATTTTTTGGCGCGCCCTTGGGCGCATTTCTTTAAAATATCAAACATATTTTTCAGCATGCCCTTCATATGAAAAGCATGGCAAGTTCCTGATACTTTTCTGTTTTCTCTATGAGAATTTAGTATAAGAAAGAAACATGCACTAATATTTCAATCACATTTTCCTTACAATAGTTCTTGACATCTGCTTATACATAAAGAGAGTTGGAATACATACAGCTCGTTCAAAATACTGTACTCAAGCTTTAGAATTGACACTTTTAAGTTCCTATCTTACAACTGACATGACACCAATTTCATTAAAACACAGAATGACTGATTGTTGAAAATATACCCCTAAAAATTATATATAGAGACTTATTCAATTTATATTCCACCTTTTGTTTTACCTTTGTTTCACAGAGGGGGGGGGTCACCCTGTTTTGAAAAGTTGGAATGTGGGGTCACCCTGTTTCGAAAGTTGGAATGGGGGGGGGGGGGGTTTCAGCTACTTTTTGAACGTCGGCAAAAAATAATCCAACGCCCCCCTAGGCCAAAGAAACTGACCAGTCCCTAATACAACGGTTGTGTTTACGAGAATTAGAAAGATCAGACACTCAAAACAGCAGTAAATCAGCGACGCTCAACCGACAGAGTATATGAGATTCATGGAAGACGGCATGGTGGTCGCAAGAGATCTCTTTCTACCTCCATGCCATGTTCAATGAATCTCATATACTCTATCGGCTGAGCGTCGCTGATTGACTGGTGAATTGGAATGTCTGATCATTTCTAATTCTCGTAAACACACCCAAGCACCCTGCTCTGTGTACCGCCGTTCTCCTTGCGTCGAATGCCCCGAGAAAGCCCAAGACCAAGAATTGCTGTCTTGTTACACAAATTTGCATTCATCCATCATAGTGCATGGGTTTATTGCACCAAAATTTCCAAATAAAATTTTTGTCTTTATTCTCTTCACTCTGTAGACCGCAAAAGTAGGTTGCACACAGCCGACTGCAGTGACCTGCAGTGAACGAGCACTGTGTGGTCGACGCCTAGCGCATGTCCTTTCTTCTAGGAACAGCCCAGATCAGTGGTGATCTCTCGTGATAGCAATACCACGGTCATTGCTGTCGCTAGCACAAAATAAACCGGAAAGTTCAAATGCACTTGAATAGCATAAGCGCTAGCACTATGCGTGTATTAGCTTTAGTCTTGCCAGGGTCTAGCCACAAAAAAGGCAGCTCACGGCCGGCGGCTGGCCGGGCTGTGCGCGGTCTTTTCCTACTTGTTGCTGTGAAGCAGCAGCCGCTACAGGCCAGCACTGCAAAGAAAACAGGTCAGAAAAGCCAGCGCACGGCATATGGGCTACAATAATTGCACCTAGCCTGGGTCATTCTCAGCCCTGCCATGGTACCTTCTCAGCTCCATGGCCCTGCGGACGATACTGTGTTTTCCCAGCGCGGCGCGAGAGGCCTACCGAGTTCAATCACGCTTTCTGAGCACAAGCATCACTAGTACACTTTAATAATCCAAGACGAGTCTGTATGTAAAAGTTTCCCATCGAGTCTGTGTATAACACTTCCCAGCTAGCTGTATGTAAAATTTCCCCATCCAGTCTGTGTATAAAACTTCCCAGCTAGCTGTATGTAAAATTTCCCCATCGAGTCTGTGTATAAAACTTCCCAGCTAGCTGTATGTAAAATTTTCTTATCGAGTCTGTGTATAAAACTTCCCAGCTAGCTATATGTAAAATTTCCCCATCGAGTCTGTGTATAAAACTTCCCAGCTAGCTGTATGTAAAATTTCCCCATCGAGTCTGTGTATAAAACTTCCCAGCGTGCTGTATGTAAAATTTCCCCATCGAGTCTGAGTATTCAGAACGAGGTTCTATGTATATAAAATTTTGCAGCTCTATCAGTAAGTCAGAACGAGGTTCTATGTATATAAAATTTTGCAGCTCTATCAGTAAGTCAGGACGAGGTTCTATGTATATAAATTTTGCAGCTCTATCAGTAAGTCAGAACGAGGTCCAGCTGTATCAGTAAGTCAGAACGAGGTTCTATGTATATAAAATTTTGCAGCTCTATCAGTAAGTCAGGACGAGGTTCTATGTATATAAAATTTTGCAGCTCTATCAGTAAGTCAGAACGAGGTTCAATGTATATAAAATTTTGCAGCTCTATCAGTAAGTCAGAACGAGGTCCAGCTGTATCAGTAAGTCAGAACGAGGTTCTATGTATATAATTTTTTTCGCGTCGAGGCTCGACCCTTGTCCAGGCTCTATAGTCTATGTATGTATGTATGTATGCATGTATGTATGTATGTATGTATGTATGTATGTATGTATGTATGTATGTATGTATGTGCGTACTTATTATGTATGTGTGTATGTATGTATTCTACATGTAAGAATGAATACGCTATATGCGTGCGCGTATTTTTTACTATATGTATGTATGTACATGTATGCATACGCAAACATATGTGTGGGGCAATGTATCTGTGTGTGTGTGTATACACACGCACACATATATATGTATATATGTATATATATATGTATATATATATATATATTTATATATATATATATATATATATATATATATATATATATATATATATATTTCCTCTCTCTATATACATTTTCCACCTTTTCTATCTCTAAAAAAAGCTTGATTGTGTAAATTAATTTTTTTACATTTGGCGCCTCGTAGTCCGTATACGCCGGGAACACACAGACCTGTACGCAGGGCTACTCATGTACAGGAGGGACTGTGATTCAAGTATAAGAGCTACATGTATATCGTGTATGGTTTGTTTAACAAGCGTGCGATCGATTTTACTGGTAAATGCACCAGAATGCAAACCTTGGTATCGCTAGCAGTATTGCTCAACAGGCATTGTGCACCGAAACGTTTTCATTATGTCTGTCTAATGTTGTCGTTGTTGGAAATCCCCTGACCGATGGTATATAACGCATGCGCACGGCAATTTCATTGCCTCCTCGCTCAAAAGGGACAACACAGATCATAAATGTCAGCGTATGACGTCAACAATTATTTGTTGTTGTTGTTCAACAGGTTGGGAAATCACCGGACCGATGAAGTGTAACAGGTCATCATTGCCTTCTCTTTCAAAAGGGACTGCACATACATTGAAAGTAAACTAGTGCCGCAATTACTCGGCGTCTGTATTTTGCGTGTGGTGATTTTGACGTCATCACCTATAGCTATTAGCTATACTACTTTTAAAATTGCACCAGTAAGCTTATGATGTAAAGGGTCATGAATTTGTATGAATTTGTAGTAAAGGTTCATTTTTTTACAGTAAACAAAAGTTGCATAGTCTGGCATACACTGACGGGAATGTCCCTCGAATGCATTACAAAATTGAGTTACGCCCTACGGAAAAGGTGAAAAATATACGTCTTTTTTCCTTTTTAAAATGATTGTAGTGTGTAGCCGAAAGTCTGGATCATTTGAGAAGTCAAAATGCTGTTGATATCAAACTGTGCAAATAAAACACGGAGGGAGTTTATTGGAACTTCTTTGGCTATTCTGAGACCTATACAACGGAGTAAAATTATATGTTCATGATTTTGGTCTCGAGTTTTCTCTTTAACTGGTTTGTTGTCAAGAGAGAAATAAATTACGTTCACAATCGTTTCACAACACAATGAATATTTTCCCATTATTTTGTTGAATAGATTTTAGATATGATTATTTTGAATTCGTTAAAATTTCCACGAAAGACCTTAAATCGATGGTCGTATTTCACAATCGATTTTATCCTACTCATGTCGTTACGTTCGATTATAAAGGCCAAGACGCCTTTCTGTAATATTTTCTATATTTCTGTCGGGAAAATTCCCATACAACGTGGGCTTTAGTAAATAAAAATTGTGCGTCCCGACAGTCGTAGTGATTGTCCTAGCTCTTTTGGCTACATCTGTTTTATGTGTCTTTAGCGAGCTCGAGACTGAAATACGGTTGTCAAATGGGAAAACAATCATTAACAAACAGTAATGTCACAGTTAACGCTCACCGTGATGATACGACCCAGCCAACTTTCTGGTGAAAATGAATCGCCTTCTTCCTTCTTGATCGCACATTCACCGGCCAGTATATTTTCAACGGCAGCGCGATGATTTTGCGACAGAAGTTTGAACGAGTAGGTAATGACTAGGAAGGCGAGAACACGTCACCGGAAAAACCCAGGTATAAATAGTCTTCTATTCACAAGATGTCATTCCCCAGTTCCACTTTCACCCGAAATCGACAAATGACCATTGGTGGCGCTATCCAAAAAGGTTAAAATGAACTGATCACAAATTTGAACCGCTTGGATTAACGGTTTTAATTGGCATTACCGTCATAGTTTTGCGTACGATGGGTTCATAAATTTGAATAGATGGTGTAAATGAACCAAACAGCTGATAAACAAGTAATACACAAATGTCAGCCTGCAAACAAACTGACATGGAAATCAGACATGGAAGCGTTCATACGCAATATCACCATGGAGTCGTCTGCCCGCTCAAAAACAAACGTATTCGAATCGAAACATAGGTGTTGGCCTACGATAACTATTGCATCAGGCGGAAGCCAAGCAGTTTGACGCCCTCAGAAGAGTGATTCAATCATTCCTGTCCTACTGTCCTATGTTTGACAAGTTCTCATTTGACTGAACGTACCACAAGTTGATCAGGTTTGCCGAATCAGACCTCATCCAGTCGGCCTAAACACTCGTATTTGTGATATAGAGATGTGTAGATTTGTGAATTTAACTCCTTGTACGCACGAGGCAATTACCGCTATATTTTAGAGAATTCGTAATGTCTCAAATGCGACAAATGCAGCCACCATCCTTATCGTTCCTTCTCTGAGATGCTGAAAGGCATTTGCCAAAGGAGTCACTATGAGTGTCAACTCAGATGACGAACTCCAGGAGTTCATTGGGAAGTATGTATGTTATGTATGTATGTATGTATGTATGTATGTATGTATGTATGTATGTATGTATGTATGTATGTATGTATGTATGTATGTATGTATGTATGTATGTATGTAGTATGTATGTATGTATGTATGTATGTATGTATGTATTGTGTATGTGTGTGTGTGTGTGTGTGTATGTATGTATGTATGTATGTATGTATGTATGTATGTACGTACGTACGTACGTATGTATGTATGTATGTATGCATGCATGTATGTATGTATGTATGCATGCATATAGATAGATATAGATAGATAGATAGATAGATAGATAGATAGATAGATAGATAGATAGATGATAGATAGATAGATAGATAGATAGATAGATAGATAGATAGATAGATAGATAGATAGATAGATAGACAGACAGACAGACAGACAGATAGACGGACGAACGGACGGACAGACGGATAGATAGATAGATAGATAGATAGATAGATAGATAGATAGATAGATAGATAGATAGATAGATAGATAGATAGATAGACAGACAGACAGACAGACGGACGGACGGACGGACGGACGGACGGACGGACGGACGGACGGATAGATAGATAGATAGATAGATAGATAGATAGATAGATAGACAGATAGACAGATCACCATGGAGTCGTCTGCCCGATAGATAGATAGATAGATAGTCGATGCAGTTTTTGGCTCTCAGTTACCAATTTTGTAACGTGCGGCTCAACAATATTTACGTCACTGGTTAAAAAAACACGCGTAAGTAACTTAATATAATGTTCTTTGTATCAGTAAATAGAAGTTTCTGTTATTTCAATTTATATACAAGAGATAAGTAATGCTGTAAACATCCATGGCTAGCAGATTGACTTGGGGAGTGATGTACTCCTTTGCCTTCTCAGTGGCTTTCCATCAAACTGTCATTATACCACCTGGAGCCAGAGGAACATATCTTGTCTGTTTCTATGACCCATTCCTATACATTGTATGTTACAACGGTATTTCAGTTGTCAAAATCAAATCTCCAGTTGTTTTCCACATAATCAGCGTCGGCAACCATTTTTTACGTTCTCAAGGAAGACTTCATGTCTTCTTACTAAAAATCTGAATTTATTCTCATTTTATTAGTTTTGTTATTGTATCGTCAGGAAAGCCTTGTTTGTTTGTTTAAATTTAAACGTACATTTATACAATACATTGCTTTTAGCTGATAAATGCAATAAACGATGCAATGTTGAGGTAAAATGTATTACTGACAAGATGTCAGACTTCACCCCAATAAGGGGATCTCTATTGCCATACATCGGGTAATTCATAAGTCGATTCGGAAATGTTTGATAGTTTGCGCTGGCAAACAACAGGGACGTAACGGCATGAACAGTACGTGAGTAAATCGAAAGTATAATTTGTGGACTGTAACATGTAATTAACAGGGCTGAAGGTATGGGTCCAACTAGTCTACCGTCGTCGTCATATCATAAGGGGGATAATAAGGTTCAAGGAATATTGTCTTCCTTGCTAAGACAAAAATGAACAACAAGTACTCTTGGAAATAAAGGTGTATTGCTGACATATATTTGTAATAGCATAAAGTAAATACAACTTAACATCTTACATAACAAAGGTAATACAATGCACAACATTTGCATTCAAGCTGCGCGAAGTGAAATGCATTGCTGGACGGGCACGTAGAAGTAAGGCACTAAACTTTTATTCATTAAAGACTAGTTTTACCAGGCAGGGTACGGTATGAATTGTATTCTCTTATAAATCTCATAGATATTCGTATATATTCAGCTAAACCTGGACGGACAAAATAATATTTCAAAATTTACAACTTGAATGAGAGACAACTTGAATTTTCGGGCTAAAGCGTAATAAAGTGTTTTTGTATGCTGCGAGACTATGATACGTATGGTAGCATAACTACAGGGAACATTTTTGGAGACCGATATTGAGACTGTCTCTAAAAGTTGCTAACTTCCAACATACATAATCCTTTGATTTGTCGACCTATACAACCCTGCCTCGTTTATAGCTGTGACAACCACGTGATATTCACGTGACGGATCGACATCACTGATTGTCATTTTCGTCGCCGTGGTTTCCAGCCAGCTGACGACGTTGTTGCTGGCATAGGCGGTACCGACGGTCAACTCGTAGACGAGGGAAGAGTTACTAACAAACACACCGGTCCAGTCTAAAACCAATTCCGAAGTGGACAGCCACGTCACGGAAATGACGTCACCTGTAAAAGTAAAATAGAAGCAAAAGAGCGTAAAATAGTATGTCAAATAGTTTAATGGATGGATGAACAATAACAACAGAAGACATATCAAAAGATAATGAAGTTTCATCAAAAATTTCAAAGTAAAGTACATCATCAAACTGTTAGTTATTTAACATAGGTCGGTATGCGACATGTTTTCAGCGACACAGGAACATTCTTCCCACACTCGTCTCAACCAGCTTTTAAGATTATATGTTTTTTAACATACTCTTCATCATTGGTGACACAGTATTACAAGAGCATCTTACTTTTAATCGAGGGCGGTTCGGTCTCTATGGTTACTCGTGCCATGACGTCATCACTGCCGTGATCCAGATGATTTACAGCTCTGAGAAGAATGTCGTATTTCTCGTACGATTTCAGCTGAAGTCCGAATAGCGTTGCAAAGTGTTCGCCGCTGTCTCCAACATGGTCCACCCGAGTACCTCCTCTCCAGATCTTTGTATTTTGCACTGTGTACACAAAATTAGCGTAAAAATATAGTACCCGCCTTCATTTCCAAGCTTACGTGTCGACAGTTGCCAATTGAGAGGGATTATAATATAATATTGATGCTCACAACTTGAAGACTGTTTATAGTTACAGTGACCTAGGCGTGACACTAGACACAAAGTTAACTTTTTCAACTCACGTTGTTTCAATTGTCACTGATGCTCGAAGACTACTTGGCATGCTAAAAAGGTTTGGCAAACGGTTGTCAGTGGATGCATTGCTCGTGGTTTACAAAACATTCATTAGAACTAAACTCGAGTATGCATCAGTTGTTTGGAATAGTATTGACAAAGTGTACTCAGACAAACTGGAAGCTGTACAGCGTAACTTTGTTAAATATTTGTGTTATCTTGTAAATGTAAGGTTTGATGATTATTCATATGATGATATGTGTGTTATGTTTAATTTACCAATGCTGTCTAAACGGCGCACTTATTTTGACCTTGTTTTTCTTCACAAATCAATTAATGCCCTTCTTGATTGCCAACCAATTTTTAATTTACACATTCCTGGGCGATCAACTAGACAGAAACGGACATTTCATGAACCTGGTGGTAGAGTTAAATTTACTAGCAATTCACTTTTTAATCGCATTCCAAAGCTATATAATAGTTTTTATCAATGTCTACCAATTTTTAACATTTCTTTTTACTTTGTCCTTGTTGTGCATGTCATTTGTTTTAACTTGCTTTCTTTTCCTGTAACATCATGTTATTTGTATTTTTTACTAAAATCCTCCTGTAAGTGCGGATGTATATGGTTTTTAACTGTATCATATCTGTGTTGGAGTTCGAAATAAATAAATAAATAAATAAATAGACAGTTCAAGAATACTTTTTAAGGGTTACACTGATATACAGTAAGACGCTACTATTTAAATAATCATAGTCCAACCAGCAAGATTAGAACTTTGTATTTTAACAAGCCTATTTCAATTATGTAAACGTGATAAAAACATTAAAAACAAAAAGAAAACAGCAACAACTGACTGTGTCGAAGTATATACATTTCAATGATGAGAAGACTGAGAAAGGAACACATCATTGTAGATGTTTGAAATGAGCAAAAAATGTCGTTTTTACAAAGGCAATTTTATTTACAAGAAAACGTGGTAAAATAAACCAACTTATGCATTTGTAACCTACCTGATAATATGATATGCCGGTTAAATCACTGAATCCATGCCAAGCTAGAGACACAATGTCAGGTCTCGGCTGATGACTGCCTCTTGAAGGATAGTGTGTTTCTGCCGCCATGGTAATCTCAACCACGGCGTTGAGGGCGCTTGGATTTTCCGTCACGATGGTCACACCGTTTGTCGCTGTTTTCCGTGTAAGTTTTGCATAGTTGTGACAGCGAACCGTCGAGTACAACTTGTGCCCATGTTGCACTTTACTGCTGACGTCAACTTTTGCATGTGTCAACTCATCGGACCGTGTATAATCCTGTATCTCCGCTGAACCAGGACTGAGACCTAAACAAAAGTAGAAGAAGAAATGCGAAAACATCATATGCATGCCTTGTGTCTTCTCCTTCGCACTGGTGCTTGCACATTGTTTGCCTTATGTAGTCAATTACACAGGACATAATTATTTCGCTTGGGAAAATCAATGTACGTTTTGTTACCAATTACAACAATAATATTGCAGCTCGCATTTATGGCGGCTTCATACGGTTGAAATCATGCCATAAGTATGGTACATCTTGGGAAGTTTTTTATTATAATTTACAACGCCAAAAGGTGCACTAGGCTGTTAAAACGATAACTGCAATTTGCTCTGCCCTATGGATAATAGTGTTGGTAATATGATTATACGTCTTGTCAACAATTTCTATTTTGATAAAGGTATAGGACAAACGGATATCATGTCAAAATCGTAGTATTGGTAGGTATTCTCAGACTCGAGGTGAACAGAGCGTTTATTTCCATTGAATGTTTGCCCCGAACATTTGTCTGAGACCTCTGATGTATTTCACCACAGACGGTAAAATGCATATGGAGGACCACGCCACTGTTGTGTGATTTCACTCACCGACTGCAACTTCGCAGAAATCAACCCCACTTTCAGGGTCGTCAACTGACCAATGAATCGATAGCATCGTAGAATCCTGGTAGTCAATGTCGTCTTCATCGTCACCATCCTGTAATGTTCAAGGTTATTCACATCTCTTTTAGGTTCAGTACACATAAAAATATTACATCTCGACATTTTTTCAAAGAATGCATTGGCACGCCCACTGATTTTGATACTTCTCGAAATATATCAATGTCAAACTAAGTATCAATATGTATAACCAGCCTTTTGCTGTTCACATTTTCAATTCCAATAGAATTGGTGAATCATTCACTTAGTGGTATCTCTGTATATCTAATCAAGGTGGAACCTCTTGAGCGAGCCAATTCTGTGGAGAAGTTGCCAAAAAACAAAACCACTCTGGTAATAACTTTTATTGAACAAATAACTTATAGCCTTACGTGGCCTTACAGCTTGATAAACTTATTTTATTAATACATTTATAGTCGTAAAAATACGTGAATTTACCATAGCACAGCACAGATCTGGAGTTGTAAGGTCAACGGTCAGTGGATCTGAATAGATTACAGTTTCTAATTCAGCGGCGTTTCTTGAAACGAGAGTGACATGAAGCAAGGAGCCGTGAGCCAGAACCAAGTCGTGGCGAGTTGCTGAAGTTTTACGTCCAACAGAAGTAAAACCCTGTAACTGTGTGCCTCCTGTCAAAATACAGAATTTAGATATTACAGATCAATTATTCCCTTGGCTTTAGCAGGTGATTCTATCATAATGAGTTAAACAACAAAACTTATCATACCACTTTTATTGAAACATCAATCGAAGCCGGAGAGTGTGGCAAAAAAGATTTTCTTTTGCAAAATTTGGATCTCACCTTTAACTGTTCCGACTGCCCATAGATTTTCAGTGACCGGACTCTCCACATCTACGACATCCCAGTTGGCATGTACCGTGTGCCAATCACCAACGCTTCTGATTGTCACGTGAACACCGCTGGCCAGTTGTTTTGTAGGGTTGTATTGGTGTTCAGGCACGCCCTCTTTTAGATGTAGGATTTGTACATTATCCAGAATAATCCCTGAAATAGAACAATAATTATTGCAATTTTCGCTATAATCAGAAGAGACCGTCTATCCGTTTGCCTTCAGATTCTGAGAACGTACAGAATCGCTAGGATATCAACTATCCTTACGATTCCATACTTTTTCACTAATATAAAAATATAGTAAAAAGCTAATCACACTACGGTTAGTCCATTTCTGCGAGAGCTTCTTAGCAAAATGACATATATAACCTGAACTTTTCCGTAAAATAGGTCAAGTATGGCTGTATTCTCACCTCCTGTACCGAAAGAACCAATGACGATGGTCGTTTCAGTCTCGTCTGCGATGAAATATTCAAGCTGCTCCTGCCACACAATAGTATCATTCTTTCGTGCTGCCGAATATTGATAGAGTTTGAAGACTTTGTGCAGACGAGAAACTTTGAAGAACCCCTCCTGTGAAAGAACAGGTACACTAGATTTCGTTGAGTGACTTGCATGGAAACTAAGACGATATTTCTCTCCAGGAATGGACGCAAACGTTTGCGAGATTTCACCTCGAACGAGAAGAAGCGAGAGTCCATCTTGAGCGATGCCTGCTTCACAGGCGTGTACTTCAGCTTTCCCGTCAACCTGCCAGTCAGCGGGACTACCCGATGGCTTGCAAGATTCAAACATGGTCTCAGAAGTATCGGAAGCGATGGTGTCTTCAAAGGACGGGTTCCTGAGAACGTTGTCACTGAAATCGAATTTCTGTAGCACCTGGGGTGGCGTTGTGTCAACCACGACTCCGTCAGAGATGGCAGGTTGGGATTCCAATCCAGCGGCATCAACAGCAATAATTTTAGAATATAGCAATTGTCCTGCAAGGATAGGAACGTTGGAATGAGAATGTGTTTATCAAGCCAATGATATCAAAAAAACGCTCTTGTTACTCTCAAATCCAAAAAGGGAAAACATAATCGCAGCATATTGCCATCTTTAATTTGTGGCTCTATCATAGCACTAAAGACGGTATACCATCTCTTATATTGAAGAAGATGACTAAGGCGCCAGTCGTTTCGAGTTCGAACTGCCATAAATCCACCTGAACGGATAAACATACTGACCTTCATTTAACGGATTATCCAAATACAACGTGTGTGAAAGTCTGGTTCCAACTGACCGACAAGCAGCAATATCTTCGGCCCCTGGTATGCTGCCGACACACCAGACATAGTGGTCGATGTAGGACTGCAGATCCGAAAACCCGTACCAGGATGCAGTCAAAAGGAAACTTGAATTTTGATAGTCAACATCAGTAAGTTCAATTCCATCGAAGACATTTCCTGCAGAGGGGTTCTCAATATCAACCTTTATGAATGAATGGAAGTAAAAAAACTATTAATTGGCGATGCTTTTATGCTTCCTCGGACACAAGCTCACATACTTACACATTATACTGTGTCGGTCTCTGTGTCTTTCTCTTGTCTGTCTGTCTGTTTGTTTGTCTGTCTGTCTGTCTGTCTGTCTGTCTGTCTGTCTGTCTGTCTGTCTGTCTGTCTGCCTGTCTGTGTCTATCTCTCTCCCAGTCTCTGCCTCCGTCAGTCTTACTCTGTCTTTCTCTCTTTGATCATATGTCTCTCACCCTGCTTCTCTCGATATGACAGTTTCTTTCTATTTCTTTGTTTCGGCCAAGTGTCTGTCTGTCTGTCTGTCTGTCTGTCTGTCTGTCTGTCTGTCTGTCTGTCTGGCCCTCTCTTTCAGAACGTTTGTGTGTTTTAACCACAACTTACCAAAACTCCGTCTGAAGTCTGTCGTGTTTTCAGCCCTGATCTACTGTGAGCGATCACATTAGAGTAATATCTGACGCCTGATGATAGATTCAGATCAGTAAAATGGATCTCGTGTTGGTCAGCTTCAACACGAGACAGACTGTATGGTCTGACGTCATCACCTTTGAAAGAAGAACAGAAGTTGTGCAAGTGAAGATATTAACCATCATAAAACATGGTTACATGGAATACCGGACTTCCTTATTGTAAGGCATTCATTAGAAAAGTTTAAACGATATTTCATACAGTCAAAAATTAGTTGACATTCTCTGTTTTGTGACTGTATGGGAACATATCACTCGTTATGACTTGAGCAGTCAATGTACTTCGCGGTGTGAAAGACAAATTATTGACCTGCATGTGACGATTTAAATATGCCTCTTCTTGACATTTATTTAATTTCTTTCTGAATCGTTTTAATTTGATTGTTTCACTTTCATTTTACTATTTTAATTTATATTTTTAATTTTTACTGTACTGTACAGACCGCTGAGACAGTTTTGTGTAGTGGTCTTTAAACAATAAATTATTATTATTATTATTAGCACTTTGAAGTCAGAGGTGACTGAGTAACATAAGAATTAAAATATCATTGAGATTAAATTTTTGTGACGCATAGGTGTTGAATTCTTCGATGACGGGGCGATTGATTTGTTCAGGTAGTTGAGACGATGTGATATGCTAATTACCTCCCGGGTGTGTACTTATCGAAATTTCATAGAAATCTATATCTTCCTGATTGTCCAGGAATACTCCTTGCCAGAACACGCCTAACGTATCAATAGAAGTGATGTAGTCCACGTCAGTGCTTCCTCCAGGGTTTATGTCCTGCACCTGGTGATTAAAACATATATACTTGCTAGAGGTAAAACTTCAACCGAACATCCGTTGCATGTAATTTAGTTTGTTGAATAACGACAATACAAATCTAAGAACAAGTGTAATAGGTAGCAGTAAAATGACCATTATGAGTCGACATCCTTTGCTGAATGGGCAAATAAAAAGGGGTCTTCTGGACCTTAGAATGGGTTGTAGTATCCACTATACCCGTTGAAAGTTGCCCAAAGTCAAAACAAGGCGACTACATTAAAGGGAGGGTGGTGTCGTCGGAACTCTGTTCAAAGGTTGCTAGGGACCCCTACGACCGATATAAACACTGTATCATGGGCACGTTGGCGATTGATGAAAGTTAAAACATGTTCGTTAATAATGAATATCGTAAAATTCGAATGTTGGAGCTATGTTGACGTGATGCATCTAGATATCATGCATTAAATAGGCCTACATTGTTTGTAAACAAGAAAGTCGCACATGCGCAGTTCCGAAGACACCCTCCCTTAAACGTTTTTTTATTGTGTACCAAGTTTAATTACTTTATTTCATATACTGAATCATTCCTAATACAACCTTCCCGTGTTTCTTTTCAACATTGTTTTGTTATCTGATAACGTTTATTCTGTAGATTTTGTAAATTTTGAAATTATCACAGAAAAGAACAATTTACCTTCCTTGATGAGGAAACCCTGGGTGGTTGAGACAAAACTTTGACCCCATCAGATGAAAATATGGCATACGTATTCTCATTGTACCAAGCTTTGACGTAAAACACGTAGTTGACGCCGTCTTCCAATGGATCTATCAACATCATAATTCGACATGTAAAATATAGTTCATTAATTGATACAAATGGTACAGGGACTTCATTAAAAGACCGAATCAAGCAAAAATTGATGCGCTGAAATTCTGATGACAATTATCGATGGCCATTATTGCTAGTTCAACAAAGCAAAATCAAATGATCTGTCCCAAGTGTTTGCCAAGGTCACTCTGTATTCCCAGCGCAGGTCATGTCAGTTGGCTATGCATGAAAGCCTACTTGGGAGAATTTTCGCAAAAATTCAAGGTTTCAGTGGATTTGCTGAGTTCCTTAAGTGGTTTTCGGTGGGCATAAGAAAGCCCATCTCGCATGAACGACAAGACTTACACACTTGTGGCGGTTCTCCACGATCCTGCAGCAATACAGCGTATGTTTCCAGGCCAACATCGAACCATATGCGATCATGTGCGGGGTTAAAAAGGCCAGTGCCTGGATCGTCACCCTTGGTACCTGCACTCCATTCGTATCTCTGTATAGAGATGCCTGAAAAAAACATGCAAACAAACAAACAAAGATATAACAGTGAGACAATTGACGAATTACAGAAAACTGTCATAGACTCCATGATCACTTTTCAATATATACTGAAAAATCATTTTAGACAGTGTCCACAAAATGTAAACCCGTTTTCTCACTTCGACATTATTACTTGTTTATTGATAGGATAAAATCTTTGAAAACGACAAGTTTCAAACATATCTAACGATTCAGGAAATTCATACCAGTTCCTATTGGCCGCCAGACTGCTGCCAGTGCACACTTTGATGACGTGTGGTCAACATCTTCACGATCGCCCTGACTGCCATCATGGTAATCTATCACATCGATAACTTCCAGTTGCTGGTATTCGTTCACACCTGTTTGGAAAATATAGGTAAGTGTACAGAAAAAAAACGGTCATATTTATTTATTAATAAATATTTTCTCCTTCAATTTAAGCAGATGTGCAGATTATCGCGGAATTTGTCAATGGAATTATGAATTTAGTTTGTGATGGAATAAGAGTATGTCATCTCCAAGGACAATGAAACTGACAACGATGTAGGAAACCATTGTTGATGGTAGAGATAAGGCAGTTGCAGCAAAAGTGATTGAAAAATGTGGCGTTGGTAGTCATGATTATGATATGAACTATGCAGATTTATTTAAAACATTTAAACAATATCTCAGTCAACAATTAACATCACTCCGTTTGACATACGAACATTGGAACATTATTACGAAATTTTTATAACTTCCAGAGCAGTTTCTTATCATGGCGCCATTAAGTTCTCCATTAGATTGCCTTAACTTGGTTTTTGTGAAGTTTCTATTACTTCTTTAATGAAGTTTGAGAGGTTTACCTGATACGTCCGCACACAATGCATCATTGTCGTGACAGATTTGATACTGTGGTGCGCATGTGCAGTCTCCCTGGCATGTCTGAGAGGAACATCGCCTAACTTTAGCGAGTATGCCTTCGTGATCGTTCGACTTAACAACTTCAAAGGTATCGTGTGCTTCCATGCTTCTCATGCTAACCTTAGGATGAAAACACGAACCGACCATGAATACCGGGGATGACAATGTGTTCTTTGAACAGTTTGAGCTTTTGGCTTACTATCGTTACCAAATGATAAACTTTGGTTTACAGTGTATTCTCTCAAATTCATCCAATCATAAGATTAAGCTTCATACTCCTTCATCTTTATCTTGTCAGTTTTTCTTGAAAGCCCCGTCGGAGCTATCATTCTATCAATTTTGTGAGTAGTGGATAAAAAATATTGAGCGTTTCCAAAAAAACTATGGCATGGTAAAGAAAATCGCCATCAATTTTGTGAGTAGTGGATAAAAAATATTGAGCGTTTCCAAAAAAACTATGGCATGGTAAAGAAAATCGCCATCAACGTCATATTAAAACAACAATAGGCTCGTTTCTTTGACTAAATAAAATGACTTGTTAGTATTTATATATCAATTGGCTTGCATTTAGTTACCCCATTGACTGCCCACATAGTGGCGTAAATGTATTCTCCTGGTATCAAGTCTCTGTCGATGGGCACAGTTCCAGTTTGTACAGCGCCCTCGTCTCGATGTGACTCCCCATCTTCATGGTCTAGCTTGATTGGTCCGTCCTGCACAGATACAAGAGAACGGAGATAAACGAGACTTGTGAAGGAGACACCAAAGATAGAATGCACTCGGGGACAGATATTTGGACTCTTAACTTTTCCTATTCTTCTGTGATCTACCCCTTGTTTGGATTCATTTCGAAGCTCTTTGAGTAAGAAAAACTTTCACCGTCTTAGTTTTTGAAAATCGAAAACTTTATTTTTCGCCATACGGTTAACACTGGGATGGTGGCCATTTTGATTTTCAAACATCGGTAAATCTTGAGCAATTTGTTTCTCTAGTACCAAAATTTACTCGGTGACCCCAAATTTTTATTCTTGATTTTGAAAGTGAATGGTTGAAAGAATTCTTTAGGAAAATTTGAGCAAAAGTTTAAGTCTTTCACTTTAGAGGCGCATCTACCTTAAAATGATTTTTTTTCGGAAGACTGAACGCTATAAACGTGAAAAATACGTTCGCAAAAATGTGACTTCTCAGCTGAGTGTGTGAGTGTATGGACGAGTTAGTGAGTGGGTGAGTGAGTGTACATGTTTGTGTTTTACGTGCCCGCTTTTTTTTCTCATGTGCGTTTTTAACATTATTCATAAAAAACGACAATTTGATTAATATTGAAGTATGTCAAACCCGAAACCGATATTTATACAATGAGTCTAATCATCTGCGACTTCAATGATCAATGTACACGTTGAAATACTAGTACACCGATGGATCACAGCTTTAAATAACTAAGACATCAGGTTAGTACAAGCGATTGCCCATTCATATGTATTCATTGCTCTTTAGCGGACAGTGCAACATCTTGACGGATATAAAAGACAAGTGTATTACAAATAAATGTTCCAGGTAAAAGTTCAGAATGCAACCAGAGACATCTCAAGAAAAGTTATCTTACAGGTGTTAGTTGACGACCGCTGTACTCGGTTCCAATTGTGGCATAGTAGTGTGATATCCCTGAGTGGATGTCTGAGAATCCCAGCCATGCAAGCTTCACATAGGGCATGTCATCATCTACGCTTTGTTGGTAAACCATCCAACCTTCCTGGTGGCGTGTCAGGTCTGCTGCGTGATCGGTATCCACTGCGTAGGTACCCACCGTTGGAGGCGTAGAATCCACCTGTCAGACATGATGAAAAGTGGGACGAAAAGATAATGACGGCCAGTGTTTCTTTTTGCCGCCTGCTTTACAGCTAACTTGAAATAAATCCCTCTGCCATTATACTAGGGGCTGATATTCCAATGCAATTGTCTATTTTACAAGCAAGTACTGTATACGGAGAACATTTGACAACAAAAGTTATGATGTTTAATTTGTTATTTCAACGTGAACTCTTCTAATTGAACAGTATGAAACTGTTTCGCAGACCCCCTCATCTAGGGAAACTGCATTAAGCGGGCAGTTGAAAGGAAATAGTCGTGTAATCTGCCATAGTTCCCATGTCAATGCTTCCATAATTCACACCGGACGTTACCCACACGCCATATGTGTTAAACCGTCGACAGTATCTTACACTATGGTTTAACGAGATACATCTTCGACAAGTCAATGAAAGCTTTTCTCTGCATGATCGTTTATTCATTAAACAGAACCAGAAACGTGGTTCTTGGAAGCATACTCTGAAAAACTTAGAATGCAGCTTGCGACTTGCAACATTGTCTTAGAAGTAGTACATACCAGAACGCCCTCACTTTGACTCGATACGCATAACTTAGCTGAGTTACAGGCTACCACCTTGACGAAATACGTGTCTCCGTCATCCAGAGCAAGATTACTGTAGGTGTAAGATGTTTCATACCCAGACAGCTGCAGCGAAAAAGTGAAAAGGTGATTTATTGAAAGGTAAAACCATTTTTTTGCAAATATTTGTGGTAAATATCGAGAGCTATGTATTATATAATCATTACTTTCTTTATTTTTGCTCTATGCATTAAAGCATTTTAAATTGTTATTTACTTTGAATTATATCATCATTTTTCAAGATGCCGAAAACACAACTGGTTTATCAAATAGTGCAGTATTAGCAAGACGAATGTAAAAGAGCGACTTTTTCAGACCAGCCAAAACAATATTGAAACAATTATCTGCAATTTAGTTTGCCGTCACCAAAAGTCTTCAGTCATTAACCCTTTGCATCCTGACCCCTGGTGACCTATGACATCATGCAGACATTTTCCAACAAAACAAAAGTAGTCGGATGAATATGAGCTGCAACCGCTTTTCAATTGGAAGGTAAAGTTTTGTTCATCGGCTTTTTCTCAAAACAAACTCTCTGACCTGAAAAAACTTTCAAAGGACTATAATGGACTGACACCATGTACGTCGTAAATGTCAATAGGAAATGTGTTTTACTACAAATTGTAAGCATGTCACGTGACACTTACCTCCACCGACGGGATGTCCAGTTGAGATTGGTGATTGGTGAAAACTGATATGATTTGTTTCTCAACTTGACTTTCTAATTCTTGAAACTGCCAAGACGCTTCCAAGAGACTCCTCCAGGCCTGTTAAAACGGGGGAAACGTTAACAATGGAAGAGGAGGTGATGCTCAATTTACATCTGCAAAAGGATTTTGTTATGAGACAGTAATTTTGATATACGCACCTGGGAATTGTCAGAAAACGATCCTTTGATAAGATCGAAAGTCACTTGCTTAATCACGGTAGGTGCTGTCTCGTCGACTATTACACCATTCGAAGTTCGTTCGACTGCCAAGCCTTAGGCAAATGGGAAGAAATTAATCAGTATATACATGATATAAAAATTATTTGAAATAAAGGTAACAAAGTGAATAGTGTACCATATTTGGCTGATATAATAGTTAACTTTTACCAGTTAATAATAACAAGGTGAGATAGATGACACAGGTGTTATACCATATTCAGCGTCTAGAAACAACAAAATGAAATAAATCGATAACTATTTAATGTACGGACATTATACATGCACAAACGCTGGGTGACTGAGTCTGTTTTGAATAAACACCGTCCCCCTATTATACAGGTTTGGTCACAAGTACTTCATTACTGTCGACTCGGTACAGATTTGCAATATCGTTCTATGTAGACAATCGAGGGCTACTATCCTCACTCAATCACTTACCCGCTTTGTTATACGCCTTGACTGTAGAGTATATGGGGACATTAACCGGTAATGGACTTTCTAGCTTTGGAATGTAAATATCTTCCGTGATGTGCAAAGGCGTCGTTGGTATTATGTCGTCACTTCCTGGAAATGTTCCTACTCTCCATTCATAATGGGAGAGTTTGCTGTGCTGGTCGTGGAAGTTGTACCAATGTGCTGCCAATGTTTCCCTGTACATTAAATAAGTCAAAAGGGAATTTGACGGGCTGGTATAACGACCCTTTCTTTTCAATCATGTCTTAAGAATGTCAATAACTTAATATGAGTAACAAACAACGAAATCGAAACCACCTATACTGGTTCAACATGCAACATGTAAAAATACTTTCAACTGCAACATTTGTCCATCGTTAGGCATCATGCTTCATACGATAATGACTCCTAAATCAATGTCAATGTAGCGTTTTCTTCTAAATCAAGTAAAATATTGTAGGCAACTAGGCAATCGTTATCTTTCTTCCTTAATTGCATTTATTTTTGTTTCTAATGTATTTTCGCCATAGTTACCTAGATGCTTGGTATGTCAAGTCGCCGTCGTTCGGACCATCGAATACCATCCCAGCAATTGGTGGCGAATCGTCCGGTATAACGCCATCAGACGATACACTTGTACACAAACCAGCAGCATTGCAGGCCGTCACTGTACTGTAGTAAGCAACGCCTGGCTGTAGGTTCAGATGTCTAGCTTCAACTTCTGTTGGACGAATATATTTTACAATTAGTAGAGAGTGTATAGTTAGCGTTCCTTAGCAGATTATTCAAGAGTTGTTATTTTTATTGCAGAGTATGCTAGGTTTTTAAAACTGTTTTCATTGAGTGGTAAGTTTTCTTTAGAATTTTCATACTCGCTTTGGGCATAAATTTAGGAGATCAGTTATCTCGTACAAAATGTAGGAGTTCGAGAGATTTTCGTGACTTCTTTATGACATATAACGAGCAGGTTTCACTGTGAGCACCTTATGTGAATCATATCAGAAGTTGGCTAGCTAAGACTCTAAGTAATTATGTACGTAAATCCATACCATCAAGCAAAGTCCTATACACAGACTATGTAGGGAAAAAAGCCATCCACACAAACCTGTATGAAGCCCTACGTGTTGTTCACCGAGTATGTCATCACACCCAGGGCATGTGCCAATAGTCCATGCATAATCAGTTACCCGAGTATGAGGGTCGTTGAATGCCTCCCAGTATACCTTTAAGGATTCGGTATTTGACTGAAATGGGATTTAGGAAAAGAATAATAACTTCCCGTACCTCTCCATAAGTACACTGAAAATGCAAACGTGGAAAATCTGACGGAAACAGAAATTTTCACCTGGTAGTCGCTGTCTTTGTTGCTGTTGCCTGGTGCTCCATCGTAAACAAACCCGGCATTTGGAGGCGATGTGTCAATAACTATCGCTTGGGAAGTTGCTATGGTAGAAAGGCCTGCTCCATTGTAAGCCTACATGTTAAAATAATAACGAAGATTACTACACAAGACTATTAATTGCAGGTGGGCGACGGAAGGCCTCCAATCACTTATTTCATCAAGAAAAAGTGGATAAACAGCTCTACTGGCCAGTTCACGTAATTCCACTACAGTCGTTGGTCAGGTTACTTGTATTATCGACATTTTCTTATGGATGATTACACATATGGTATGCTTACCCTCACTGATACGTAATATTGATGTCCTTCGTGTAGAAGTAATTCGTCTGCAGTTCCTTGTACATATACAGTTTCAGTAAATGGGAATATGTCAGCGACACCTGGCTTTGATCCAATGCTCCATTCGTAGTACGAAATGTCTACATGTTGAAAACAAACAAACTTATGTTTCGATGTGAGTTTCTTCACAGTCAGTCATTAATGCTAATTAGTAATTTCAAACAAAGACTGATGTCTCTTGAAATAAAAAGTCTGAATACTCGAACTTTCACGTTGATAATCACCTGTGCTTTCGGGCAAAGGGACAGAAGGTAGTTAAATTTTGATTGCGAACAAACTGGCGCATAACTAAGTTTTTCAAGGTCATTTAATTAACTTACAATAAACTTACCACTTTCTTGATCGTAAAACACACGCTCCCAACTAGCACTGAGTGATGTGGTAGAGAGATGGTATCCTCCACCAACGTCTATCAGTGACTGTGTTATTTGAGGTGGGGTGGTATCGACAGTCACACCACTAGACGTACTTTTCGCACTGAACCCAACATAATCAACGCCTGATTGGGTCAAACAATAGCATTGTGTTATTATTGATAGAAATGTACATTGTATACATTTAATCTCAATGATATGAAAATTATTCATGGGTTACGCATAGTATCTAATATACAAGATTTCTACCTCGAACCGTAACGTAGTATGTTCGACTGTGTTGTAGATGTAGGCCATGGGAGACGGCTCTGTCGGTTACGCCAACGTTGATGAAATCTTGTACATCAACTGCACCAGGTGATGTTCCTGTAATATATTGGCAAAACGTTATCATTTTTCAATTTATTATTGAAAATGTCACAGAGACGATAGGAATACTGCCAGATGAAGGGATAAGCGGGCAGATTGACAGAAATACTGACTGAGTTGGTTCGAGAGAATAATTAGAGCGTCAGAATATTGCTGTCATGAGAATCATAACATCTGTTTCTTACCCCCAGAAATAGAGGAACTCCTAAAAATGAATGGAATTTTCGAAGGTTGTTGAACAAGAGAAAGTTATGGCATTGCTTTTACTGATATGGAAAGCACCTTAAGATGGTCATGGTCAACGTGGCTCAGGCTGAAAATATCAGAACGCATGCCGTCTAAATGTGTGTAATATCAAGAGGTAAAGTCAACATGCCCACCTACCTACTGCATATTCGTAATATCGTATTCCACTGTGATGTGTAGTCATTCCTGATTCTTCGACATCAATGAAATTGTCCCAGAAAATATACAGAGCAGAAGTTGAGGTCTGAACAGGAAAGAAGAGAGAGGAAAGAGAAACAAAATCTAGTCAATGATTACGTAACTTCTACGCAGATATTGTCTATCGGGCGGGAGAGCCAATCAGAAACATGAATCTGCGGGCTTGATTACGCGACTGCGAATATTTATAAGACAGTTTTTATGTTGTTTAAAAATCGCTGTCATTACCTGATAATATAAATCCTTCAAACCAATCCACACTAGACCTGCTTCCGGCGGTGTCCAATCTACCGTTACACCATCTGAACATTCTGATACAGCTGGCAAAGTATCTTCTGTGTCTTCATCAGGGATTGCTGTTTGATTTGCATATATGCAGATGTAATATCTTCCGCCATGTTGCAGCGGTAAATCGGGGACATTTACGAAATTATTCTGAAATTAATGTACGACACCCGTTTGTTGATGATAGGCAAAATCTAATAGAAGGATGAAAAAAAGGCGACTTTGAAAATAAACGTTTCAGTATCTTAAAAGGTACGGTATTTATCACGTCCCATATTGCATGGCCATAAAATATCATGAGAACATGGGGTTACCGTTTTGAATGCATCTCATATAATACATTTTGCGCTTTTATCCTACACATTTCGAATTACTTTATGACAAATAGTAGCCTTCAAAGAAGTATGAAGCTGACTGAAGAGTCGCCATTTCTCTTCAGTGTAGATTTCTACAACGACCGTTCCTCTACAAATGACTTTCGAATTCGCAGGAAAGCATAAGATGGCTCAAACGAGGAAGATGCATCGACAATGACATGTTTATGGAAAACGTATTAAGGTAGAACAGGCTTCAGGGACAGATATTCAGGCTCTCAAACTTTTACAATTCTTTTCTGATCTACGACTTGTGGGTTTTCATTTCAAAGCTCTTGGTGTAAGAAAACTTTTCACTGTCTTAGTTTTTCGAAAATCGATTTTTTTTCTCCATAGAGTTTACACAGCGATGGCGGCCATTTCGAATTTTTAAATAACGGTAAATCTTGGGTTATTTGTATCTCTAGTACAAACATTTGCACAGTGACCCCCGATTTTTATCCTTGATTTTGAAAGCGGATGGTTGAAATATTCCTGAGAAGAGTTTAGCAAAACTTTAAGTCTGTCACTTTCGAAGGACATACTATCTTAAGGAACACTAAGCTTACTGTTTCAATGTTTGTTTTCTTCCGGTAGTAAAAAAACAACAAATAATCTTGTTATTATCTTTGACCGCGGCGACACAAATTCTTGAACGTATTGTTCAAAATAAATTATAATCAATCATTAAAATGGCACGATTACGACGGCATTTCTTGCGTTTGTACTTGCATAATGCATACTAACGAAATCGTCTGATACTGCACGACCCGTGACAGACTTCTAGCTTAAAAATCCAAGTGAATTAATCATGGGAAAGTAGATACCTTTGTATGACCGCATGCAAGAACTTCCGGCGAGTCGCAAGGGTAGGTCTCAAACTCTAACTCTGAACCGGATTCTCTGTAAGCCCGTTTCTGTATAGATTCGTCAGAGATCACTTTCCAGGCGAAATCTCCATGACGTAAGGTGTGCCAGACTGCCGACAACTTGTGTCTAGATAGGGTGTATTCAATATCGAATTCACTCCAGACACCATTGGTCTCAAGGTATACATCTCTGTCAAAACGATCAATGAATAACATGAGATACGATTACCATACTTATCAGTAAACTTCTCATCGTACAGATCCTTTCGCTCTTGTAAAATTGTTGGCATCGTCCAAACATGACAAATATATAACACAATTAGATTTGTGATTGCAGTTTCTTTTGTATGTAATCATTCTTTTATCAGGTACAAGAAATACACGTATTCCTTGGTCCATGGTAAGCGTGGGTATCAAAACATGTACAATACTAGGAACCTGTGTTTAATTTAGAAAAATATATATGCTATTTGATGCTATTTGTTTTCACACACTTTTAAAGTAACGCGAGAAAAAGACTGAAATATTCCTACTCGACATCTCCTTGGCCATCAGAATCACCAGCGGCGTCAACCACGATGTTTGGCACGATATTTTGCGGAATTGAGGATGAACAATCAATCACATCTTCGTACACAGTTGTGTACAAACCAGCTTTGTTGTGTCCGCGAAGGCCAAGTTGAATGCACTCTGAGAACACCAGACTTTCTTCCAAGGTGACGCTGTATGTAAGCTGCAATGGAGTCCAGAAACGTTAAACTCGTCTATTGAACCGTTGGAACAGGGCAGCATATACGTTAAATGCCTTGACGAATACAGTCCTAAATGATTGTCAAGTGATTAAACCAACTTTACCTTGGAATCCTGTTTTTGAGGGTTGATCACTCGTTGCCAGGGATACAAGAAATTACCGTGCTCTGATTGGCCGGTGTTAACCGTCAGTGTCCATTCGTAGTAATCCATGTAATCTTCACTGTCCAGCTTATTTAGGACTTCCATGATTACAAAATGTTCCCAAGAGAAGTCCAGCTTTGTATGACTAAAGAATGCAAACAGTATGTTCTTCTATGATATCATTTTATACATACATACATACATACATACATACATACATACATACATACATACATACATACATACATACATACGTACGTACGTACGTACGTACATACATACAGACAGACAGACAGACAGACAGACAGACAGACAGACAGACAGACAGACAGACAGACAAACAGACAAACAGACAGACACATAAATGACGTCTAGTATCAAATATCACAAACTTACTCTGAGTAAACTATTTCTTCTATTCCTTCAGATATCGGTGGAGTTGAAGTTATCCAAACACCATCACTATGTTCTGGTAGAAAACAACCACCTGGATAACAGAACTTAACGCTTGTTCTGTAGTGGTCACCAGGAGTCAGAGTAAGACCGACAAGTCGTGCATAGCTGTCAAGTGGAACCTTTTCATACGCTTGTACCAAGTTCCATGTTGTTGTCCTACGGGGAAATAACGGTAAAATGCTTTACTCATCAATTCATAGATGAGATGAAATTGACGTATTAAATCACCATACTTGCAAATATTTCAGACATATGATAACTTACTGATCTATCATATCTTCTCTTTCGATTGCGATCTCTACATGGGTGATGTACTGAACGGTGTCTTTCGGTAAAATCCAGTAGGAATGGAGAGTGGATGTTGATGACTGGTAGTCTACATCATCTTGACATATGAGTCTTCCTGCAGAATCATGATCAGATTGCAGTAGCTGGTCGGATCCATTGATACCAGATTCTGTAAAATGCGACATAAACATTGCATGTAATATGTTTTGGTATAAAATTTGTATGCATCAAAACCAAGAATTTGTTGGTTTCCCAATAATATTCACATTAACTGTTTTTTGAAACCTTTTAAGTGTTTATCTACAATGACTCTAAAGCAATATAACCTCCTTGGTATTCAGATCGTCTATCTGATTGACTGGAATATTCTTTTACACAAAGACTTGAATTTCTCCCAATATTCAATGGAGCCTAAACGTATATGAGAAGGATTTTGTTTCATAGTATTACATAACAAACATTACAATAAGACGAAGAAATAAGACCCCAAATCAAGCATTATCTATGTCGGAAAGGTGAGAAAAGGCCAGAATACGTCGGTTTGGTTCCACAGAAAAGCAAAGTTTGATCGTACCTTTACTACTGCAGTCGATACCGTCAAATATGTGAGCTCCTGTAATAGCGCCATCTACCGACATAACAATAACACCATCTGAATTGATACCACACTTCCCGACTCGGTCGATGCTCTTACTGTGCAGTAGTATTTCTGTGAAATTGATATAAACTTTTTTAAATACCCAACATTTTGAAAATGTTAAACGCCATTGTCTAAACTTCGCCGTTTCGACTATTTACACGACATGCCATAATGGGATTAGCTTGCCTGACAATACGTTTATGAGTATATGAATATGCTAACATTGGTTAGACTAAAAGAACGGTTGAAGGACGTGCTTTATCCTCTGAATGCAAGTGAAACTGGTTTACATTTCATGACAGTCAAGCTATTTGTGTGTCAAACCCTATGTGTGTACATGTATACATTTTTCTCAACGATGACCAATATGTCAGAGATCTCAGGTCCATCACAGGGTGTTGTCTAAATGTCCGTCCCCAGGGTGGGTAGGTGTTTCGTTGTATTGCTAATAAAGATATATTCTACCAACCTTTGGTGTTTTGGTCTTAAACTTAGCACTGCCCTTGACAATCTTGCGTTAACGTTTTATTAACATGCTGTATCTATTATCTGATGAGTTTGAGTGCCTAATTGGCCAAAGTAAGCAAGGGTAAATTACTAAGCTGTGGACGCTGTCACCAGATTATCACCGGATTAAATTTGACAAAGTCAACAACGAACGCGCCAGTCAGTTATACCTTACTGGCGCGTTCGTTGTTGACTTTGTCAAATTTAATCCGGTGATAATCTGGTGACAGCGTCCACAGCTTAGTAATTTACCCTTGCTTACTTTGGCCAATTAGGCACTCAAACTCATCAGATAATAGATACAGCATGTTGATAAAACGTTAACGCAAGATTGTCAAGGGCAGTGCTAAGTTTAAGACCAAAACACCAAAGGTTGGTAGAATATATCTTTATTAGCAATACAACGAAACACCTACCCACCCCTGGGGACGGACATTTAGACAACACCCTATGGGTCCATTGTACCGACATCATTCCAACTTTTCCCCACACAGAAACTGGGCAGTTTGGATTATTTATACCTATCTTAATCCTTCTGTTCGTAATGTTTATGTCGTAAATACATCTATCGCACACTTTAAACACCTTTCCCGGGTTCTTGAACCCGGTTGGTCAAATTTGGCTGTTCTGGCCTTTTTGATCACCCCTCTTAAAATGCTTGGATAGTTGACTTGGAAAACAGTTATCATTAAAAGTTTCATTAGCAAATAAGCCAAACACCGGAGACATCATGAGACACGAACAATCGTAACAACACCAATTCAAAGAAAAGTCAAATCGGACTCCACGAACAGCAAAAAATACAAAAACCTGAAAGCTATCTGAGGCTGCTAAACTCGCACTTCTAGAGATACCCTTTCAAACAAGGAAACAAAACATATCGCGTGCCCAAAGAATCATGAAGGCGCGACATAGGCTTTTTCTTTATTATCGGATAATATCGTCTAAAATTTCTAAGTTAGAGAGTTCCAGGAACATGAGACCAAAGTGATCTAATAGGGATAATATTATCGATTTTATCCGATAAAACAGCGTTTTTAGAATTTTCCACCCATCTGCTTCTAATATTAGACTTTAACTTAGATTTTAGACGATATTATCAATTTTATCGGATATTATCCGATAAAACAGCATGTCGGGCATCTGCCTCTTGCCATCCGTCTAATATTAGACTCTAACTTAGATTTAGACGATATTATCGATTTTATCGAATATTATCCGATAAAACAGCATGTCGGGCATCTGCCTCTTCCCAACTCGTCTAATATTAGACTCTAACTTAGATTTTAGACGATATTATCGATTTTATCGGATATTATCCGATAAAACAGCATGTCGGGCATCTGCCTCTTGCCCACCCGTCTAATATTAGACTCTAACTTAGATTTTAGACGATATTATCGATTTTATCGGATATTATCCGATAAAACAGCATGTCGGGCATCTGCCTCTTCCCAACTCGTCTAATATTAGACTCTAACTTAGATGTTAGTGTCTAATATTAGACGAGTGAGGTATGGCTGATGCCCGACATGCTGTTTTATCGGATAATATCCGATAAAATCGATAATATCGTCTAAAATCTAAGTTAGAGTGTAATATTAGACGGGTAGTGAAGTGGCAACTATATTATCCAATAAAAGAGCATGTCTGGCATCTGCCTCTTCCCCACTCGTCTAATACTAGACTCTAACTTAGATTTTAGACGATATTATCGATTTTATCGGATATTATCCGATAAAACAGCATGTCGGGCATCTGCCTCTTGCCCACCCGTCTAATTTTAGACTCTAACTTAGATTTTAGACGATATTATCGATTTTATCAGATATTATCCGATAAAACAGCATGTCGGGCATCTGCCTCTTCCCCACTCGTCTAATATTAGACTCTAACTTAGATTTTAGACGATATTATCGATTTTATCGGATATTATCCGATAAAACAGCATGTCGGGCATCTGCCTCTTGCCCACCCGTCTAATATTAGACTCTAACTTAGATTTTAGACGATATTATCGATTTTATCTGATATTATCCGATAAAACAGCATGTCGGGCATCTGCCTCTTCCCAACTCGTCTAATATTAGACTCTAACTTAGATGTTAGTGTCTAATATTAGACGAGTGAGGTATGGCTGATGCCCGACATGCTGTTTTATCGGATAATATCCGATAAAATCGATAATATCATCTAAAATCTAAGTTAGAGTGTAATATTAGACGGGTAGTGAAGTTGCAACTATATTATCCGATAAAACAGCATGTCGGGCATCTGCTCTTCCCAACTCGTCTAATATTAGACTCTAACTTAGATTTTAGACGATATTATCGATTTTATCGGATATTATCTGATAAAACAGCATGTCGGGCATCTGCCTCTTCCCCACTCGTCTAATATTAGACTCTAACTTAGAGTTTAGACGATATTATCGATTTTATCGGATATTATCCGATAAAACAGCATGTCGGGCATCTGCCTCTTGCCCAGCCGTCTAATATTAGACTCTAACTTAGATTTTAGACGATATTATCGATTTTATCTGATATTATCCGATAAAACAGCATGTCGGGCATCTGCCTCTTCCCAACTCGTCTAATATTAGACTCTAACTTAGATGTTAGTGTCTAATATTAGACGAGTGAGGTATGGCTGATGCCCGACATGCTGTTTTATCGGATAATATCCGATAAAATCGATAATATCATCTAAAATCTAAGTTAGAGTGTAATATTAGACGGGTAGTGAAGTGGCAACTATATTATCCAATAAAAGAGCATGTCTGGCATCTGCCTCTTCCCCACTCGTCTAATACAAGACTCTAACTTAGATTTTAGACGATATTATCGATTTTATCGGATATTATCCGATAAAACAGCATGTCGGGCATCTGCCTCTTCCCCACTCGTCTAATATTAGACTCTAACTTAGATTTTAGACGATATTATCGATTTTATCGGATATTATCCGATAAAACAGCATGTCGGGCATCTGCCTCTTCCCCACTCGTCTAATATTAGACTCTTACTTAGATTTTAGACGATATTATCGATTTTATCGGATATTATCCGATAAAACAGCGTGAGGGCATCTGCCCCTTCCCCACTCGTCTAATATTAGACTCTAACTTAGATTTTAGACGATATTATCGATTTTATCGGATATTATCCGATAAAACAGCGTTTCGGGCATCTGCCTCTTCCCCACTTGTCTGATATTAGACTCTAACTAGATTTTAGACGATATTATCGATTTTATCGGATATTATCCGATAAAACAGCATGTCGGGCATCTGCCTCTTCCCAACTCGTCTAATATTAGACTCTAACTTAGATGTTAGTGTCTAATATTAGACGAGTGAGGTATGGCTGATGCCCGACATGCTGTTTTATCGGATAATATCCGATAAAATCGATAATATCATCTAAAATCTAAGTTAGAGTGTAATATTAGACGGGTAGTGAAGTGGCAACTATATTATCCAATAAAAGAGCATGTCTGGCATCTGCCTCTTCCCCACTCGTCTAATACAAGACTCTAACTTAGATTTTAGACGATATTATCGATTTTATCGGATATTATCCGATAAAACAGCATGTCGGGCATCTGCCTCTTCCCCACTCGTCTAATATTAGACTCTAACTTAGATTTTAGACGATATTATCGATTTTATCGGATATTATCCGATAAAACAGCATTTCGGGCATCTGCCTCTTCCCCACTCGTCTAATATTAGACTCTAACTTAGATTTTAGACGATATTATCGATTTTATCGGATATTATCCGATAAAACAGTATATCTGGCATCAGCCACTTCCAAATCCCTCTAATATTAGACTCTAACTTAGATAACTTAGAAAATATTATCCGATAATGCCTATAGTGCCAATGTCGCGGTGTCCTCCAAAGAATCGCGATAAACCAGCTTGCAAACAGTAGACAAATTACCATAAAAACCCTTCGACAAGGGTCGGGTTTTGTCTTTGTCAACACAAAAGATGCGAAAGGCAATTACGCAACACTAAGTATTATACACAACTAGCCAGTGACGACATAGAACAAACAGTAAACAAAGTACACGAACTATTAACAAAATGTACGAGAACAAACACATCGATCATGATACTTGTAAGTATCTTGATCCAGAAAACATAAAATCCGTACCCCGCAGTGGTACTTATTGCCTAAAAATTCACAAACGTCGGCAAAATTCTAAAAGACACACTATTCAAAACAAAATTACTGAAGTAAAGAAACATAGAACAAACAAACTGAACCACCAAACGGACTCACAACGAGACCCAAACATTAATATACTTTCCTCGCTACTCGAAGAGCAAGACCACTAAAATGCATTAAAATATTTTTTCACAAACAAAAAATAAGGAAAGAATCTACACTGCGACTGATGAGAAACCACACTCGGGTTTCGAAACGCAAGAGTCAAAGGGCCACTCTATCAACTCTGTGACACAATAGGTCCGGCTGCGTCTCGCAATAAGCTTTCCCCACACAAACAAAACGTTACCGTACACACTGATCCAAACTTCCCTACAAATATCCGAGGCGAAACAAACATTTTTGTTAACACAAACAATCGGATAAGAATGTAGGAGCACATTTTTGAAACGAATCAAACACAAACTCGACACAAAAACATTTTGAATAGTTAGGTGGGAGCCTCTTTCACACGTTTTACATTCATTGCTCTTGTGTGTGTGTGTGTGTGTGGGGGGGGGTTGTCAACCTGATGTAATCGCAGATCCTCAGATTTCCATCTGATATAAGTATGTACGTAAACAAGAAAAGTAAACTTATGAATTTTAATAGACGGGTGGCTATGACCAATTTTAAGCCAGATTGGTCACAGCCACCCGTCTAAGTCTGTGTGGGGAAAAGTTGTCATGATTTCGCCAAATCTTTGCAGAGCTATTGCGCACATACTAAAATAGGAATCTATGAGCAGTCATCTTTGTCACACAAAATAATTAGATAGGAATCAACAAATATGTTGAAACCAGTTTTCGAGATATCAAAATATTAATGAATTAGCATATCAAACGCCTGTGTTTAGTTCACAATTGTGAAAATTCTCATACTCAAAAAGTGACTAATATTTATCATTTTTATGGCTACCTTGTATAAATTCAAATCCAAGCCATATACTGAATGGTGTGTGGTGGAGCCGACTGCAGTAAATGTCACGATGTCGTCACTCTCTAGCAGTGTTCCAAAAGCAACTTCGTAACTCACTTCCTGGTAAGGGTGTGCAAAGCCATACCAACGACAGTGGATAGCGGTAGAAGTGGTTTGATAATCAATGTCTACATACTCCTGTAGTGAATCGCAAGAATATTATTACATGGGTTAGTTGAGTATCTCAAGACTTTGTGCCAAAGAGAGTATCTTGTTTTTCATCAATAACTTCTTACACAATGTAAAGTCAAGGAGAAGGGCCATCGGAATGTTATGTTTACTAATAAGTGCAGGGCAATGTTCTTGCGGTTACGGGGTATAAAAAGAACTAGCATTGGTATAGGAGTTGAAATATACGCATCTGACGGGTTTGTTGTCTAACATAACCTTTATTGCCTCGTTGCAATACGTGAGCTATTTTTGTTTCATAACAATGGCCTTTTACATTCATGCTTTACCCACCACAAATGCTTTGTCATATGCTTCCGTGGGATCCAGGGTGTCTAGTACGATGCCGGAGGATGGTAGATCGACTACATGTCTGTATGGTTCACTTGTTGCTGTCACACTCAACCCGGCGATATTGGTCACCTTTATCGATACATAGTACGTATGGTCGCCATGGAGATCCCAGTCCAGAAGTTCTGTATCTATGGCAACACAGGACGGCTGACGTGTAGCATTGCAGAGAACAGAGTCTAATGCATGGAGGTTAGTAAACCCTAGTAGCTGTGTTCCATACGGCACGTCACCTTTGCAAGCAAAATATACCCATGTAAGCCTTGATATAGTAACATTGTTTGATCGAACAGAGCAAATCATATATCTTTGTCATTATTCAACCCGTAAAAGTTTATTCACCCTTACCTACTGAGACTTGGTAGTCAGACAACGGTTCAGGGTCATCCTTTTCTATGAAGGCATCCTGGTCCCACGTAGCAACAAGATATCCATGGTCGTCAAACTCATAGTATTCCACCAAAATTTCACCCACAAAAACCGGCGGGGTGACTTCCACGATAAATGGTCCTGTAATCTGTTATATAGATGTTGATTATTTGCTTGGGAAGTTTTAAACTCACATTTCTTTATCGAACAAAGTATTTGGTCTGTGAAATCAAAATATTGCGCAAGCGCAGTAAATGCAATCGATGATATGTATAATGCACGAATGCGGTAGATAAAATGTTAAATCCTCGGCCACACGCAAGGAGATGTTCGTATAGACGACGTATATGCAAAAATGCCATTTAAATAACGAAACATCCCTTTTGCGCAGGACAATAAGTAAAAAAGTCACATAAATACACATACACGGTATGTATGTATGTGTGTATGTATGTGTGTATGTATGTATGTATGTATGTATGTATGTATGTATGTATGTATGTATGTATGTATGTATGTATGTATGTATAGGTAGGCAGGTCGGTTGGTCCATCGGTTGGTCGGTCTGTCTGTCTGTCTATCTATCTATCTATCTATCTATCTATCTATCTATCTATCTATCTATCTATCTATCTATCTATCTATCTATCTATCTATCTATCGAGTTACCTTAGTTGTTGATAGCTGTGCCCTATTGATCGCTTGGATGACGATGTAGAAAGTTGTGCCTTCTGCGAGATTTGGGTGATACGTTAGGAACCGTTGATGAGAATGTGTTGATGTGAACGGCAGAATATCAGGGTACAGTTCTGAGTGTGTACTGCTAAGACCAAACATGTAGTCGTACACGCCACTATCATGATCTGCGCCAAGCCAAGAGACCAATAGCTGTAACGTTAAATGAAAGTGTGCAATATAAGAATCATGGTTTTAAATGTTCGAAAATAACGTGTGAAGAATCTTCAAAACATCATGGTCTGAATACATGTTAATATCAGTAATACAAACTTGCGTTACTTTGTATGCCAATTTTAATGGTAATTTTTGTTTTTACTTACGTTTGGACGACTCATAAGCAATCCTGCCTATCATTTTACGTACTCACCATATTTTCATTGGCAAGAAAATCGTAATTTGGTTTTGTGCCCGCATTCACACATTCGGTGTCGTTAACAAGGAATTCCTTGATATTCCCGTCATCATCCCTCCGCATCGGCCACAGCGTCGCATCATCAACATTAAGAGAATTATTCCTGTCAAACCATGGAACATTGTTTTTAACATTACAACATAATGGAATGGCCCTTATCACTAAGTCTATAGTCTGCATTGTATTTGAACTTCGTAGAAGGTCATGGGCATCGATGAATGTCTTTGTGTCATACTCATTATATACCTTAACGGTAAAGAAACCACCGGTGAAATAAAACTTACCAGTCCGTGTAAAACAGCAATTTACGTTCGGTAAAGGAGAAAACTCCACTGATTCATGTCGATACAAATAATTTAGACCTTTGGCAATGAATCAATATTGGACGAATCACCATTTCGTACAACATAATGCTTTTCTTTGCACAAAGGCCAAAGGCGGTCGTTCGAAGCATGTCAACGCATTTACTACTCTGCGTGGTTTACCGTTGTCAATATAAAGTTTGTAGGGGGTATTTACTATGTCATAATTCGAGTACTTTGGAATAATGTCAACTATTTAGAACAGTACATATGCACCAGGAAATAATAATCTTGTGCTAAAGTCCCCTTAACATGTTTATATACCTGCATGTTGTCGACGGATTCGTGACTTCGTATCGATAATTGTGTGAATCAATCACCCAAACTGTCTCATCGTTATCTTTGATGGCACCACCGTGTGTGCGCAGATTGGAAACGGAGATTTCTTCAAGTGTCGGCTCTGTTGTGTCGATAGTCACGCCATCTGAGCAAACAGGTACCGACGGAGCCAAGGCTGGGTTGTAGGCAATTACTGTGCAGTAATACTTGCCCGGTCCAGGTGCAGTCCAGCTTGCGTGCGTGGTTGTGGCATTTATCAGCTGTTGACAGGACAAACAAACAAGATAAGACAAGAGTAATTATTTCAGCAAACTTTTGTTGAGTTTGTTTACGGTGATGCCAATGTCAAGTAGAATGATAAATTTCAAGTTGTCGGCATCGTTTTACGTCTAGTTAGAAACGATGGGGGAACCTGTTAACATTGTTATCTTGAATTGAAGTGACAAAGACGGCACTCGATTTAAACTATACTGACTATATTTCATCACGCAATTCTTACGTCATGCCATATACTTGACTTTTGAAGTTGAACAAAGAGAAACCATGACGCCTGAAAACCATTTTCATGATTTTATACGTATATAAAGTACTGGGTCATCCTAAGTAGAATTTTGACCAGTCTTTCTTGCAAGGCGTCTGGGTGCACATTTATATCGAATATTTGATATGACAGTGCAAATTTAGAATTTGTTACGCAATGTGTGGAACAGTTTCTGTCGCCAATGACAAATCTACATTTTTGTAAAATGATTTTCTATTCAAAAATCTGGACTTGGCGTAGAAGGGGAGGGGCTGTCTCCTCCTGCATGGCTTCTCTATCAAACGAATTTCAGTGGCAGCGCTTGACAAGTGAAAATAACTTTAAGTTTGTCGACGATACATCGTTCTTACCTCATTCTCAGCTGGCTTTTTTTTTGGAATATCAATGATAAGGTACTGGACAGAAATTTCGTGTGGAAGGCTAGTGTTTTAGAGCGATGGATCGTCATTTTTAGCGCCAGCATTTTTGAAGGATCGTGAAATGAGTAAGTATTTTGGGAAGGGTTACCTCCGCTTGCTCAAAGAAACACGTAGCATCGTTTCGAAAAACATGTCCCCTGTAATTTCTCTTCAGCCCCTTAATAAATCCGACGGTTGTGGATAACTTGTTGATGTGGCAAATCAAAAGCCTGAAATCAAACTACTTCATGGTTAACGGATTTTAACATTTAATAATTGAACATAAATGTACGTACTGGATAACTCGTCGGGAATGTAATGGCGCTGACGTCATCGAAACACTCGTCACCAAAAACATACACATACACCATTACGCCACTCTCTCTATCAAAGAAACCATCCCACCAAGCATGGATAGTGAAGTCTTGTTGATAATCTATGTCTGCTTGGCCTTCAAATCCTTCGTGTACGAAACCAGGTTCAGGGGGACTGGTATCCACGGTGATCTGTTGATGTAAGAAGCAAAATTTCACATAAAACTACCGCATGATAGTTTTACTTATACAGTTCCCTAACTTACATAGTGTATTACCTTGTATTATAATCATACCAGTATTGATGGCACAAATACAGCGATCTGATTGGTCGAGGCGCAAAAAGAACCGTGGTATATTCGCGCAGATATACCACGGTTGGCACATGCAGGAGCTTTTGGCAAGAGCAAAAATCCGTAAGTTTGTTGACGTTCGATGCCATAATTTGAATATAATGTTATGATATAATAACAATAAATCACACCCAGCGACGGTATAAGCTTACCACTCGACTTTGACCAGTTCACTTCATATATTGTTATGTAGGTCATTTCCCCCCACACTCATCATGACCTGAGTTCAATTAGTCTAGAACATTCTCAAGGTCACTGCCCTTAATGACCTCACAACCTTGAATTCAATTAGTCATGTTTGGAATGTTCTGGAAAGTTGATTAGTTGTGTAAGAGAGATAATTTTAGAACAGTAATTAGCATGTCAATAAAAGTTCTAGATTGTTCTTATATGCTTATGTAAACACATGAGTATAAATACTGGGACAGCAGGCTTGCAGTCAGACTTTTGGGATCGTGTCTCTTGTGTGTTACTAAACTCCAGCAGTAACATTTTCTCAAGACCTTTCAAGACCTTCACTGCCAACGCTGGATTTATACTGTGGACTTTGTGCAACTACAAGCCTGCAAGCCGAAGGACTGTTCATTCATCCGACTGACTGTTACAACTCTGAGACTGGAGCTTTGCCGTCCCAGCTGAGATAAGTAGTCTGTACACTTTTAAAGCTTGTACTCTATCCCTGACTTAGCAATTAGTTTATTTTCGTAATAAATTTTGTTTAAACGTTAACTGCTGAGTTCACCCTTTTGTTCGTTTTCTCTGCACGTAACAAAATTGGGGGCTCGTCCGGGAGACGAATATTTTGAGCCGTTTGACAACATTTTGTCTGCCTTTTCAAAACTACTGTATACTGTGAACTCAGCAAAATTCAATCATGGCGGAATTCAAGCCAGACGAATTTATGGATGACCTTGATCAGGACACATTTAATTCCCTCAGAAAAGACAACCTCATAGCACTGGCAAATTTCCTTAAAGTAGATGTCAAAAGATCTATGCGCAAGCGAGAGATACAGTTCAAGATTGCAAAACATTTAGTTAATTCTGGCCATTTTGAGGAGTCTGCCTTAAAAGATTATGAACCTGAGTCTTCCTTTGAACTCAGAAAATTAGAGTTAGAAATACAGGCAGATTTGGCACGTGAAAAGTTGCAAATGGAAGAAAGACAGAGAGAGAAAGATAGGCAGGAAAGATTAGAAATGGAAGAAAGACAGAGAGAAAAGGAATTGCGATTAGAAGAACAGCGATTACAGGTAGAAATAAAACGTTTAGAGCTTGGACAGTCAGGAAAATTCTTCCCTTCAGACAAGTTTGACATCACTAAGCATTTCAGGTTAGTTCCCCCTTTCCAAGAAAAGGATGTTGATAAATATTTCCTTCATTTTGAGAAAATTGCTCAGAGTCTGAATTGGCCTAAGGAGTCCTGGTCTATGCTTTTGCAGAGTGCTTTGGTGGGTAAAGCCAGAGAAATTTACATTCAGTTGTCAGTAGAGCAGGCTTCAAATTATGATTCTGTGAAGGAATTAATTCTCAAGGGCTATGAGTTGGTGCCTGAAGCTTACCGTCAGAAATTTAGGGATTGTGAGAAGGCGAAAGATCAAACTTATGTTGAATTTGCTCGAACAAAAGAACAACTGTTTGATCGTTGGTGTTCTTCTGAAAAGGTCAGTCAGAATTATGACAAATTACGACAGCTTGTTTTGATTGAGGAATTTAAAAGGTGCATCCGGAGTGACATCAAGACGTTTATCAATGAACAAAAGGCAGATACATTAGAGGTTGCTGCACGTTTGGCCGATGATTATTCATTGACCCACAAATCTTCATTTCTCAGCAAACCATCCCAGTCCTTTTCATACAGAAACAATGCAGGTAAATTTAACTCGTCCTTTTCATCCAAGAATTTTTCAAAGGAGAGTAGGAAATCAAATGACAACAGCTCACAAAATTCAGGTAACACTTCCACATCATCAAATCCCAAGTCTCAATCTCCTTCTGACAAACAGTTCGGTACACTTTCTTGTAATTATTGCAAGAAAGACGGCCATTTAATGTCAGAGTGTTTCAAGTTGAAAAGAAAACGTGAAGGTCAAAGTGGTCAAAGTGGATCTAAGCCCACCGGCTTTATTTCTTCATCAACTCAATTAGAGTCTAATAATGTGTGTAACACATTTTCTGAGGTTAAACCCCTCTTATCCCCAATTAATGAGGTCAAGGTCAATTCTTCTCAAGATATCATTATGGGTATTTTGAACCATTTATTCATAATGTTTATATATCACTTTCTAGTGATTTTACTTCTGCTACCCCTGTCAAAATTTTAAGAGATACCGGGGCTTCCCAGTCTCTTTTGTTGGCAGATACCCTGCCGTTTTCTGAAAAGTCATTTTCAGGTTCTAAAGTTCTTATTAAGGGGGTAGATTGCAATGACTTCATTCCTGTTCCTCTCCATAATGTCTATTTGTCTTCGGACTTTGTTTCTGGACCTGTGGCTTTAGGTATTAGGCCTTTTTTGCCTTTTGAAGGGATTCACCTTCTTCTTGGAAACGACCTTGCTGGGGACAAGGTCATTACTAATCCACTTGTGACTGATAATCCTAGTTTAGATCAGAATCCAGAGCCAATAGAGGAAGAAATTCCCGGCCTTTTTCCTTCATGTGCTATTACTCGAGCCATGTCAAAGAAAACTTCCGAGAATCAAAATACTCTCAAAAATAAGTCACAGATGTTGACTTAAATGACACCTTTCTCAGTCAGGTGTTTGACACGGATCATTCCGTTATCCCTCGTGGATTTGAAACTTCCAGTAAAACTTCTGCGGACCAAAGTCAGACATTTTCTAGATCAAATCTCATTGCAGAACAACACAAAGACCCAGATATTTTGTCTTTGTTTGACAGGGTAGATGATGAAGGTAAAACTTCAGATAGCTCTGTTTCCTATTATACAAAATCTGGTATTCTCATGCATAAATGGAGACCTCCAGATGTTTTGGTTGATGACGATTGGGCTATAAAACATCAAATTGTGGTTCCAAAGCCCTACCGTGCTGAAATATTGCGCCTGGCCCATGAAACGCCCTGGGCTGGTCACTTAGGAGTCAGGAAAACTTATCATAAAATTCTCAGTCACTTTTATTGGCCTAATCTCAGGCAGGATGTAGCACATTTCTGTAAAACTTGTCACACATGTCAAATGGTAGGAAAGCCAAATCAGACCATTCCAAGGCCCCTTTACAGCCAATTCCTGCATTTCAAGAACCATTTAGTAGGATACTAATAGACTGTGTTGGGCCCCTACCAAAAACAAGGTCAGGAAATGAGTACATGTTGACAATTATGTGTACATCAACTCGGTTCCCAGAAGCCATACCACTGAGAAATATAAAGACAAAGACTATAGTGAAAGCTTTAGTGAAATTTTTCACTTTATTTGGCCTCCCTAAATGTGTCCAGTCCGATCAAGGCTCTAACTTTATGTCTGGAATTTTCAACAAGTAATGGATCAGCTAGGCATTAAACAGTATAGGTCATCCGCCTATCATCCAGAAAGTCAGGGTGCTCTTGAGCGATTTTATCAAACTTTGAAAAACATGATTAGGACCTACTGTTTTGACACAGAGAAGCAGTGGGATGAAGGAATTCATTTTCTGCTCTTTGCTGTTAGAGAGTCAATTCAAGAGTCTCTTGGTTTTAGCCCATTTGAGCTTGTATTTGGACATACAGTCCGTGGCCCACTTAAGCTCGTTAAAGAGAAATTCCTATCAGACGATGATGATTGTCTGAATATTTTGCAATATGTGTCAGATTTTCGTACAAAACTCTCTAAAGCATGTGAATTAGCCAGAGAAAATCTTGAGTCATCTCAGCAGTCAATGAAAACCAAATATGATAAAAGCACCTCAAAACGGAAGTTTGAACCAGGTCAAAAAGTTCTTGTTCTACTTCCAATTCCTGGCAAACCACTCCATGCTCGTTACTTTGGGCCATACCTAATCGATAAGAAATTGAGTGATTTAAATTACATCATAATAACACCTGACAGGCGAAAACAAAAACAGCTATGTCACATAAATATGCTTAAGCCATATTTGGATAGGGATAATCCTACTAAAACAAAGCCTGTCAGTACAGTCAGTTCTGGCCATTATGAAGATAGTGATACTGAAACTGACTTGAGTGAAAATACTCTAAACTCAAAGCTGGGCTCGGTCAAGCTTCAGAACTCAGAAATCCTGGAGAAGCTGGAGTCTACAAAGTTGGCACACCTCCAGCCAGAACAACAACAACAGGTGAAAGAACTGCTCCATGAATATAAACACCTGTTTCAAGATGTTCCAACGAGGACAAACGTCATCTATCACGACGTTGATGTTGGGGACAGTAAGCCTGTAAAACAACATCCATACAGACTGAATCCAACAAAAGCGAAATATCTCCAGGAAGAAGTCAAATACCTGCTGGACAATGACTTTATTGAACCCAGTAAAAGTAACTGGAGTTCGCCGTGCATACTTGTTACCAAATCAAACCACAGTTATCGTATGTGCACGGACTTTAGGAAGGTCAACGCTTTAACAAAGACAGACACTTTCCCAATCCCGAGGATTGATGACTGCATCGACCGAGTAGGAAAAGCCAAGTATGTGACGAAATTTGACCTACTGAAGGAATTTTGGCAAGTCCTTTGACGGATCGTGCTCGTGAAATATCCGCCTTTGTTACACCAGACGGATTGTTCCAGTACAAGGTGATGCCATTCGGAATGAAGAACTCTCCGGCAACGTTCCAACGGATGATCAACGACGTCATATCCGGCTAGACGGGTGTGCAGCCTACGTTGACGACGTCGTCCTGTATAGTGACACCTGGGAGGAACACATCAAGCTCATGCGGAAGTTCTTTGAGAGACTGAGCAAAGCAATGTTGACTGTCAACCTTGCCAAATCTGAGTTTGGTTGGGCGAGGGTAACTTACCTCGGACATACTGTAGGACAGGGTGAGGTAAAACCTGTTGATGCCAAAATCAGTGCCATTTCAAGTTTTCCCATACCAAACTGCAAACGACAACTGATGCGCTTTCTCGGTATGGCTGGTTACTACAGAAAATTCTGTCCAAATTTCTCCACAATTACTGAGCCTTTGACTAACTTACTTAAAAAGAAAGTAAAGTTTGTTTGGTCAGAGCAATGCCAACAGGCATTTGATACACTTAAAGCCATACTGCAAAGTGCTCCAGTGTTGTCTGCACCAGATTTCACTTTGCCATTCAAATTAGCTGTGGATGCTAGTGATATGGCTGCTGGTGCTGTTTTATTGCAAGAGGATAGTCATGGTATAGATCATCCTGTTTGCTATTTTTCACGCAAATTTAACAAATCCCAGAGAAACTACTCTACAATTGAAAAAGAGTGTTTATCTTTGATATTAGCTTTACAGCATTTTGAAGTTTATGTTACTTCTTCAAATCAGCCAATAGTGGTTTATATTGATCACAACCCTCTTGTTTTTCTGCAGAAATTTAAAGGCAAAAATCAGAGATTGCTAAGATGGAGTTTAATGTTACAGGAGTTTAATCTTGACATTAGACATATCAAAGGCAGAGACAATTTAATTGCAGACTGTCTCTCTCGTATTTAGAGTTTATTGTTGTTCACTTTCAAGAAATTTTATTGTTGTTCACTTTCAAGAAACTTTACTTTAGAGTAAAACAAAATTTGAGTACTTAAATCTTTTTCAAGATTACATTTGCAAAAGAAAGATTTTTCTTTGAAAATTTTCTGTTTTTTTTGAAGAGGGGGTGTGTTATGTAGGTCATTTCCCCCCACACTCATCATGACCTGAGTTCAATTAGTCTAGAACATTCTCAAGGTCACTGCCCTTAATGACCTCACAACCTTGAATTCAATTAGTCATGTTTGGAATGTTCTGGAAAGTTGATTAGTTGTGTAAGAGAGATAATTTTAGAACAGTAATTAGCATGTCAATAAAAGTTCTAGATTGTTCTTATATGCTTATGTAAACACATGAGTATAAATACTGGGACAGCAGGCTTGCAGTCAGACTTTTGGGATCGTGTCTCTTGTGTGTTACTAAACTCCAGCAGTAACATTTTCTCAAGACCTTTCAAGACCTTCACTGCCAACGCTGGATTTATACTGTGGACTTTGTGCAACTACAAGCCTGCAAGCCGAAGGACTGTTCATTCATCCGACTGACTGTTACAACTCTGAGACTGGAGCTTTGCCGTCCCAGCTGAGATAAGTAGTCTGTACACTTTTAAAGCTTGTACTCTATCCCTGACTTAGCAATTAGTTTTATTTTCGTAATAAATTTTGTTTAAACGTTAACTGCTGAGTTCACCCTTTTGTTCGTTTTCTCTGCACGTAACAATATGCACGAGCGATAGTGGGTGCATATGTGTCGTGAACTGGTCAAAATCTCGTTGTAAGCTTATACCGTCGCTGTGTGTGCTTTATTGCCTAAATATATTATAGAATCATTTATAGGCCGTCTTTATTTCAACGCCGTCTCATTAAAATTTCTCCCGAGTGATGACATTCCTCAAAAAACTTATTCTAAATCTTGTTATCTTATAAAAATACCCTAGAATTTGAAGCTTTCAGTGATCAAAATAAGGTAAATCTCAATTAAAAACATCATCATTGTGGATTGTATAATCATGTCGCTACATACGTTTTTATTTATTCGAGTAGCATTCAAGACTATTAACTTTGAAGACATTGCGATATAAATGCACCACTATATTTAAGTCGTACCTTGAACTCACTCACACCTGACAACAAGGGTCCATTTCGTGCAGTCACCGCCATGATGTAATCGTGATCGTGATTTCCACTCGGTAAATCCATACCATTTGCGTCCATTTCTATTATGTACTTAGTGTAAAAACATTCTCCTAGCGGAATGCATACGCAATCTGGAGCTATACATTCCGAAGCCTGGAAAATTAATATTAATGCGATTGAAAAAAGCCGCCGGTTAAATTCATTTCAAGAACAAACAATTTGGGGCTGCAGCCAGATCGCTGAGAACGCTGGATGTACATCTATCTGTCAACTTGGAATATGACAACAAAGTCACGTACACTTGTGTCTTAATTTTGAAACTTCACTATTAGATTTTCCCGCGCTGACACAAAATGCCAAACGACATACTTTTTTTTTATCAAAATATTGATTCTTTAGTGAATATTTGACAGATGTTTTCATATACAGTAACTTCGATGTAACTATTTTTGAAGATTTGCTAAACCAGACCGAGAATATATTAGTTTACATTACATTTATCTTTGTTGAAAGCACTTAGTGCAAAAGCAAAGCAAAGCAATATATAATTGTTAAAAGCCGTTTTCACATTGAGTTGAAAATATAAGGTACGTTAAACATGGTAGACTCGTTTAGAAGTGTAGCTGTGACGAACTAAGAATAATGTATTCATTACATTTCTAACCTTAATGTAGAGTGCGACTCGAGGACAGATAGACTCTCAAATGTTTACAGTTCTTTCCTGATTTACCACTTAAGGGGTATTTTAAAGCTTTGGACAACGAAAGAAATTCACCGTCGTTATTTGTCTATAATCGAAAATTGTACATTTCCGTATAGCGTAACATAGGGACGGAGGCCATTTTGAATTGCAATTTCGGTAAATGTTAGGTAATTTGTTTCGCTAGTGCCAAACTTTGCACGGTAACCCTTGAATTTCATTCTTGATTTGATGAGAGATGGTTGAACATTTCATCGAGAAAGTTTGAGCAAAAAATTTAAGTCTTTTATTTTCGTGGCGCATACTACCTAAATGCTGCCACAGATCTCGCATGGCTTTTAGCAGGTTGGTAATTATCATAATGACTGTTATCATTACCTGATAAAGGTAACATCTCATGCTACAGGCAGTAACGAGAAAGAGTCAAAAGGCAAATATAGCAATTACGTACCTCAGCTCTTCGAACTGGCACGGCGCCTTCTCCGTGCTTTATCGAACTATTGTCCATGTCATACAATGTCCAATGAATATCAAACAAACCACTATGTGGGTCATATGCTCTGAAGGAGATGCTTTGGGTTGAAAAATAAAACAACAGAGTAAGAAGTTGAAGTTAGTCACAAATACATCGCATAGTAACAAAGCCATCAAATACCAAAAATATAAACAATGTTGTGGAAGAGCATTCGGAATTACAATGTGCAGATAAATTTAGACATGAATTTATTTCTCATGGTAGGTCCATAGTTGAATTTTCAACAGATGCCTACTTCATTTCGTACAGTTCTTCAAGATTGTGGACGGCGAGTTTCTCGACCCCGTCCTTTGAAAGCCATAAGTCAGTGATGACAGGAGGAGACGAATCCACGTGAACGAGAATATCGTCAACTTCAGAGTTGTTCATCATGTCGTACGACTTGATCCACATGCGAATCGAATCACCATCATGTCTGTCGATGTCCAAATATTGCTCTTCAGTCTGTTAAAAAAGACACAGACAAGGAGTGATGACAACAAGCAAGTAAATAAAAGAATATAGAGCTTCACAAAGATACCCTTTGACTGTATTTGAAGTTGAAATAAAAACATTTGTGCAAGGAAATGAGGCAGACATGATCACCAACGTAAAATTTTCGTCTGTATGAATTTTACTCTATATCTGACACAGTGATTCCCTTTTCTGTCATTAGTAGCTACTTTACTAACCGGAAATCCAGGTACATCGGTCCAGCCTCTCTCTGGGATCTCTCCGAGCGAGGTACCACCGTCATGATCTACATCATAGACCGTTTCTGTTTTCACTATCCCATTCACGCCAGGAATCTCTTCAATTGTTCTTTTCGATGGTGGTTGACCCGTCTTCTCTTCGTAGGGCTCGGAAATCTCCGGAACGTTCGGAGCGATAGGGGCTAGGAACTTGTTAACGTCATGATGTTTGTTAAAGAAGTGATCGACCCAGGACAGGTGTACCTGAAAGATATAAACAGATTTGTCATTGTATTGAAACCGGTCAAATTTTGTAGTATAATTCAATTATAAATTGCAATTACTCTTGCATGATCGAAAAGAAATGTATGATGTCATGTAAGCTCTGTGCAATTGAACACTTACATTCAGCTTACAATCAAACTTCATGAAGCACAACTGGCACAGGACAAGATGCAGTTTAAAATGTCTGGTTAGGAATCTTACCACGTTGCAAAATACATTTTATCGTTATCTATTTGCCAAAGGTGAGTTTTTCCCGCAGTGGACAGCAACAAAGGTACAGTAATGGCATTTCTATGTTTTCATTATCTGAACACTTGATATTAAATAAGACCACTGCCTCGCACGTGATATTGTATTTGAAATTATTAAAGTCTTGTTTTTAGCCATATGTGCCGGAATTCTATATCGTGGATTTTGTCCACTTGAACAAAACTTACACCCTTGAAAAGACTGTAAATGACGTGCAGATCTAAAAATGATGCGGTTGATTGCAGAAACGAATTCATTTTCTCTTCAGCCATGGCATTGAACAATCCGTTTTGAAGTTACCTTGTTTGCTAAAATAATTTGTATTCATTTGCAAGTCTTATATGTGTATTTGTATACATAAATTAATCCTACCATTGGCCCGTCAAATTGGGAATTCTTGACAGTCGTCACCCAAACATCAAAACTACTAGGATTGGTAGAAGAATCTACAACTTCAATCGGGTATAAGCCGGTCTTGTCCACTTCAACGACGTTTACATCGTCGAAAGTAATAAATCTCCTTGCCGTTCGGTGATTCTTTGCCTCGTCATCAACGATGAATAACACACAGTACACACCTAACAGCGAAGTAATTTTACGAAAATAAAGCTTAATATAATTTGTTATTGCTCCATGTACAAATTAAGGGAGACGTATATTAAAACTCATGCCTTTTATCCCGTGTTTACCCGTGCTTTTCTTTTTCCAATAACATGACTTTAGAGTAAATAAACACACAATCACAAGTCTTAGCGACATAAGGTTTCTGATAATTGCTTTCCGATAGCCAAGTCCGATCGTAGATACTTGAAAAATCATACATGTGCCTACGCATGCACGTATGCATATATATGCGTATGTATGTATGTATGTATGTATGTATGTATGTATGTATGTATGTATGTATGTGTGTGTGTGTGTATGTATGTATGTATGTATGTATGTATGTATGTATGTATGTATGTATGTATGTATGTATGTATGTATGTATGTATGTATGTATGTATGTATGTATGTATGTATGTATGTATGTATGTATGTATGTATGTATGGATGGATGGATGGATGGATGGATGGATGGATGGATGGATGGATGGATGGATGGATGGATGGACGGACGGACGGACGGATGGATGGATGGATGGATGGATGGATGGATCTATGTATCTATGTATATGTATATCGGAAGACTCGTGTGCAGGATCGTTAGCTAATCATACCTGGATGAGGAAGTATGGTGGTAAAACTGTCAAATGAAGCATCACCAATACCGCTATCAACAGGTGGCCCAGAAGTCGAATAATCAAGATATGAACCATCATGAACTAACAGCAATACACTCCATTCATACTGCTTTATGCCTGCTGTTCTGTCAAACCATCCAGACCATGTAACTGACATGTTTGCCTAGAGTTTAATCAACAGGAGTAGCAATTAGCAATTCATGTTTGTTTTTACTTTATTACATTTATTTACTGATGCTATTGACCAAACTTGACTTGTGCTCTTAAGTGTAAATAAACTGCATCGACAAGAACATTTAAATTTTATGTACACTGTTTTAACTTTTGAACACAGAAGACTAAGAAAGATTAGGAGGTATATTGTCTACGTCTTTTTCAAAGTGTCTGCACGAGTGAATTAGTTCGTCAGTTATTCCCATACCTTCAGCTTTTTCAGATATTGTCAAGAGACATTAGTTTTATCGTTTGCTTTATTTCATCTGTCCGGAGTAAACAAATTCCTACCCTTTCCTGTAAGTCAGTGTATTTCTGTTCAGCAGGTGATGTGTCAAACAAATTAATTTACATTTAAAAGGGGATGCCAATCTGCCATTAATTTACAGCTATGCGAAATCCAGTCATTTACAATCATCAAACTAGTCATAAAATATTCAGGTACATTTGGTTCTTCGTGAGTGTATCAAGCTTTGTCCTTTCGTTTTAGTAATCTTCTTACATAATATTTTCTGTGTCCTTTAATGAAACAAAAACCACCTCCGACAATATATTCGTCAATTTTACACTATTTGAGATGTAGGTTATGTTGTAAAGGCATGTTAAAAATAAGGTAGTTCATAGACTATCAGTGTTACCTACATCCTGAGTGCGCAGTATTTTGTACATATCAGAAATGTATGGTAATGAGCTAATGCCTACTGTGGAATTGTGTGAATGTGAATGAACATGTACTCACAGTCTTGGTGTAAACCTCTCCAGTGTCCAGTAACGACTCGTTGCACTGAGTGCTAACTGAACAATGTTCTGGTGCAATGAGATCCACTGTAAATACTGCAGTCCGTTCAATTTCCACGCCAGCATAATGGTGTGTGACGTTGTAGAAGTGTTCTACGTCAGGCCCGTCTTTGTTGATGATGCTGATGTATCCGCCATTAGCAGCACGAGCCGAAACGATTATGCTGCAAATATGTAAAATACGCCAATGGATTTGTGTCTAGGAATGTACATGCAACTTTGTAAATAGTTGAAACAGTGATAAGAACATGTAAACGTGTAAAGTTATCATCAAACAACACACATCAGATCGCATCACATCACATGATGTGACATTAAGTGACTCATTGTATACATTATTAAATTTCAATATACATCATATCACACCACATCAAACTAAATTGTATTTAGAGGTTATTACTCAATATCGCACGACAAAGTAAACTAACGTCGCCACTGTGAAGCGATATGGGTCAGGGTATATGATTAAACATCATATCATTTACATGCCTCGTATATCGAACATCGCGCGCTCCATAGGATTCAATGGTAACTCGTCGATGACGTCGCGGGCCGCATAGTCATCACTGGACTGAAAGTGAACCGGAACTATTTTCAACTTGAAAACTTTTGGATGTAAAAGTCTTGAAATTTCATGTTTTGCACAGAAAATCCGGTTTTTGGAAAATTTCGCATAAAATATTGATAAACCGCATAACAGTAATTTAAATATATCAATGCGCCATTTGATGATGAAAATCGTTCTATTTTTAACCGTTTTTCGTCTAAAATGAAAATAAAGCATTTGACTATAATTTGCCAATAAACGTAAATATTTTTGGTGCAAACTGAGTAAGAGAGACATGTAATAAAAACATTATAGCCCAAACAAGGGACTATGTACCCTCGGGGCAGGAGACCATTTGCCCTCCTTACGTCGGGCAAATGGTCACCTACCCTCGGGCACATAGTCCCATGTTTGGGCTATAATATATAATATCATATACCATAATATCACATCAAGTCACATTAAATCATATCACATCGCATTGTATCATATTACCTATGTACGGGGCACCGAGCTAAGTTTGAAATGCTGTTCCACCTACGTACAGCTGCACTTGTTTAGCTCTGTCAACACTAACTTCAACTTGTCCGAGCCATTAATCGCCTTCGTTTGTGAACAGCCCTGTGCCATTCAGTTTTTAACATGTAGCATTTGTGGAATCGCAAATACCGTCGTGAATGAAATCCTCAAAATTAGGTGTATTGCCAGCGATCTACAGCCATCGAAACCTTAAACTGGATTAATAGGTTAAGCGAAATGGAAATTAGTAAAATACGTAAATCCCTAACCTTTCTCCATCTTGGGGAACGCTACTGTTAAAGGCATCGCTTTTTACACAATCGTGCATTGCTTTGTTCGGATCGTCTTGGCTGTGGCCAAGTAAACACTCAACGTGGCCAGATGTTATAATATCTCCATCTGTAGGAATAAACACCGACGGTTTCAGGGATTCGAGTTAAATGATTATGGACAACACTGTTCAAGCAAAATACGATTCGGATATAAATTAAAGAACTTTCACGCTCTTGAGGAGAAATAAAATTTAAAATTTAGCCTTAAACTTGAAAATTACTTGCATGGTTTCAGTTTCCTTCGACACAGCATAAAGAGATCTATTAAGTTTTGTTTCTAGCAAGTACTTTCTTTGATGAATTTTGTATTCATGACAAAAGTCCTTCAGTGGATGCATTTGAATTTCCATGTTCAATGTTCACAGAGACGGATTAATACCATCCAGCTAAATAAATACATTGATGTAATTTTAAGACGTTAACCAATACCTTTTGTGTTGTGCTGCCAAGAAAACGATGCATCAGTTATTCCAACGCTAAAGCCACTGGTGTAATGGGACGGCGGGTACTCATCCGGAGAGGGTCCGTAAAAGAGTGATTTCCAGTCAACTTCGATGACGTTTATGTGTAGTACGTCATCGCCACCGATGTACACAGTACTGTTGATCAAACACTCTAAATCGAACAAGGTTGATGTCATGTGGCCTTCATCTTTCACAAGTTTAGCAAGACACCAGTTCCACACAGGTGGCTCCATTACTGTTTAGTAATGAGAGAGGATGTGATTTAAGTTTTATTGAATAAGCGATGGGAAAGTATTCGAATGAATGGCTAAAAAGGATAATATCGTGTAGACAGTATTAAGCTGCTTGTTTCTAATAAGTGCTGTCTTTACCTTAGTTAAGGCAAGTGTACAGCGTGTCGGATACCTTTCTTTGTTATTGATGCTTAGAGGATGAAAATCATATTCTCGCTTTTATAATTTTTCTACGTGTTGGCTTTATTACAAGGTGAATGTAGCTTACATGCATATGCAGATCTAATTGCTGATTCAAGTTTTCCAAGTTTTTAAGTGTGTAACATACTATGACACGATAAATGTGAATAATATTTGAAAGACGAAGGAAGTGGATATATCGTGTCCTGAAATAGCTGAACGTGATTAATCCATTGCATATACATGTAGTACATTGAAAGTGTCTGGAAACTAATTCAGGCGATTCATACAATATTTTTGATTCATGGTTGTAACTATGTATTCCGATCCTCTACATGAGATTATGACAGCAGGGCAATATGTCGAACAGATTTTTAGGTTGTGAGCTACTGTTTCAATATCTTGGCAACTGTAACAGTCATAAATACCACCGGCCGAATTTTATAATTGCTTTTTTGATGTGGAAGGGGATGTTACCTCATTGTGCCATTTAGAACAACAGGTGTAGAACAAGGACAATTAAACCTACAGTGCAGCTTGACATATAATTACGTTTGTGGAATTGTAAGCAGTAAAGATAACCTACAAGAAATTTCTTTTCCCACGTGGGCATAATGATTCATTTTAAACATGCTACTTCTTGGAAATGCCTTGATTCGTGATAATGGACATTGGGCAGAACTCACCAAAAAAAGGAGAATGATTATCTTAGTTGAAGCAGGGCGTTAGTTATGCGGAAGTGATTGTGTTCATAATCTCGTGTTGTGGCAAAGGGTACTGCGGACATTATTCGTCTAGAAGTTATAGATAGATATGATCATAAATGTCATATATTTAAACTTTTTTCATTATACAAGCCTTACTTTTGTCGCGTGTGTGCCTATTACTTCACCCTTGCAATCTCTATATAGTATTCCAAAGAAAACAGTCCATATCTGCTAATTGCCCTCCCTGTTCCTATTCATTAATTTGTTCTGCCGATCACCAATGCAGGAGCTCATCGCCCTGACCAATAACTCGTTAGCTTACCTTTTGAGCTGCTAGCGAGTTATTTGTTACGAATAATGCTTGCAGTACCCTGTGGGTGTGAATTCGATTATTAAGCTATAGAGTGGAGTTTCACCGCTGGAATTTTGCTGGAAAAGTGACACGTGAAAGTCTTTTACTCACTGGTTTGACATCCCGTGGACTCCGATTGGTATCCAGGAGCGCATTGACAAGTTTCCTTTGAGCTTGTGCAGTTACCAGGGTAACAGATGACGCTATCATCCCGCCAGGAACATCGAGCTGTAATTATGTCAGAAGACGTACCGATGTCATGTTAAAGCACGGGTGTCTTTAAGTCATGTCACTGATCACACATAAAGAAAACGCTATTATCAAACAAACTGCATTGTTGAAACTAAGCACATTGACTTTTTAATAAAGAATTGAGATATGTTCCAGCTGTCGATAAACTTTTAAGTGATCGGTTAACATTAAAAAAAACATTGTGCCGGGATTTAACAACATTTTGGTAGTAACGAAACCTGGCAAAAGGTGGAAGAATAAAGTGAGTAATCATACTCCAGAAGATGTGATGTATTATGCATCGAAACTTCAACCCACCCATACACTCAAATCGATAGTTCAATGGCAGTATCTCTACTTACGTTGGCAATATCTCCTATCGTAGCCATCTTCTTCGACCAGGTCATATGCTCTGGCACATGATGTCCAATCTTCAGGGTCATGGCAACCATAATCATATTCACATTCCCCAATACAGGTGTGATCAGTATAATTTGTACACGACACCTTCTCACAGTAGTCGATATCAGTACAGTCTGCGGAGTGAATTCTCGAAATGCTTTATTGTATATAGACATGAGACAGAATGTCAAAAACCGCCGATGGGAAATCCGTTTAAAATAAGACACGCTCTGGAACAAGCTCAAAGAGGGGAAATACTATGGTTAAGCAATTAAATAAAGTACCGGAAGGCATTGCATTCCAAAAGGAATTTCTTCTTAGTTATGTCATCGTGAATGTTTACGAAATCTTCACGTCAAGACTTTGACTTCAATAGGCCATTTTGTCCAATAATTTAGTCTGGCAATTATACACAGTTTTGGCATCGTGACTCTAGACGAGAATACTGCAAAATACTGTGAATTGACTGTGAGCATAAATTACCAAACACGCTGCACTGGACGAGATGGTCGAAGCAATGTTGATCACTATGTTTGTATCGTTCTTAAAAGCAAGCAACGTTTATCTTAACAACAAGTAGCTGGAACACCTTCTTGTGATTTATGCTTACCTTAATGGGTGTTCTAAAGTACCTGGTTTTAATTTATGTGTACAATAACTATATAAATGTTACCGAGTTTGAAAAACTTTGTATTTTTATATAATTGGTCACATTTTTGAAATATTGGTCTATTATGATACTTCAAATCAGCAGCACTATTTTTTAATATCCCCCGCTTCATTCCAGTTGTATTTTCAAGTCATCCTAACGTACCGTTAATTTTTTCAAGCTTTTCTTCATTTCTTCCGCCCCTCCAGAGGTGTTTTTGACACAATTTAGGCCAAAAGAAGTCCCCGAACGAATCAGAATAATATTCCAACATTTTTGTCTGGACAAACTTGGCTTTGGATATCAAGAATACATGTATTTCAAATGATGTCACTCCTCATCCGTTTACTTACCACAGCATCTGCCTGTATATCCATTGTTACAAACGCAGGAATTGCCTTTGGGATCGCCTTTATTATTACAGGCACTTCTTTGGTCATTGCAGCTTCGTGTTTCTGAAAGTTCATGGTTACATGATCCTCCACACGACGCCTCCCTGGTCACGGTACGAGTTCGAGATTGCGTACCCCTCTCACCGCATGGTTCAGAACATGCACTCCACGAGCTCCAGCCACTGACCTGGCAGTTACTCGGGCTGCACGATCGTCGGCGTCGGCGTCTTCTGAATATGCCATCTGCATTTTCCAGCTCCAGTACAAAGATGACAATCACCAGACCAGCGAGAATCTTGGACACGTTCATTTTGCAGTGGAGATAAGTCCTATTGAGAACATTAATCGACAACCGTAATATAAGCCTTTTTGCTTCAGCATCGTTGAGAAACTATCCTACTAGAGTAGTTACTAGGTAACTATTGTAGGCATTGTTTCTAATCTGTAACATAAACCCTTTAGAGTTTTAACATCGCTGAGAAACCATCATATTTGCATAGTTACTATGTAACTATTATAGATATTGTTTTTCAACTGTAATGTAAGCCCTTTAGAGTTTTAACATCGCTGAGAAACTATACTATTTGCATGCATGACAGCTTTTCCCCACACAGATTTAGACGTGGTGGGTATGGCCTATTTGGGGCAATTTGGCCATTCCCACCACGTCTATTAAAATTCATTAGTTTACTTTTCTTGTTTACGCACACACTCATATCTGTTGGAAATCTGGGGAATGGCTATTACATCAAGTTGACAACCCCGCACGTGGGCAGTGAATTAAGATTACTCTTTGTAAGACTGTTACGATTCCGAATAAAGCAAGACAAATTTGTTGCTTTCACAAATTTGCCTTCAAATACAACACTAATTTTCATCAAACAAGGAAAACTATGCAGAACTAGCATAGCCGTTTGTAACGATATTCGAAACACAGTGAGCATCTAATGACCAAGGTATTCCACAATGCTTGCCCACGGTCCCTCCACAAACCGTGGCTTGCTGTATAGCACGGAGCATGGAGGTAGCAGGCGACTAACCATGGAGGTAGAAGAAAACTCCATGGACAAACGTGCACGTGGCCGTAAAAGAAAGCCACGCAGGTTACTATTTTCTGTCACGGTATCAACCGATCACGATGGTAAGCTATTAGCGGCCTACAGCCGGTATGAGTCAAGAATGCTCGGCTACCGGGGCTCGGCTAGGTTTACGCCGTAGCCGTATTATAGCCCTACCGCATAGTAAACACCTATTACCTGGTCATGATAGCTATAGCGCCAGTCTATTACCCCGAAGGGCCGTGCGTTACCAGTAACACGTCGTTATTCCCCGAGGCCGTAGGCCGAGGGCAATAGCGATGTGTTTCTGGTAACGCACGGCCACGAGGGGTAATAAACGGGTGCTATAGCCCGAATAAAGACCAGGTTATAGGTGTTTTATAACACACCACACGCCGATGTTGTATTATGTTAAAGTTTTGAATTTGCTTTGATATTTTGCACCGCAGCAATCCATTATAAGTTTACTTGGCGATATTTCCATAGCGGTTCAAATTACAGAAGTACATATACCACTTTCTTCCAAAAATATTCTAAGCATACCTAGCAACATCCTTGGTTGCACTTGAATCTTTTTCGTCGATTAGCTGTTCAAGTTCCTACGCTGTTGGAATGGACAATCTATTTGTTTTAGAGAGAAGGTCGTAGCTCACCCGCTATTGTTTCAAAGCTGCAGACGACACTACAGTCACGTGACCGGGCACTTTTCCAAATTTGGTCAAAACTATTTCCCTAGGGAAATAGTTTTTCAAAAAATACCCTCTGACGTCACTTTTTGGGACTAGACGTATCTATTATCTCGTTACGTGACGTATTCTGGCGAATCGCGACACTGAATGAGCATGTGGCGTGTTATAAAACGGACAATCGTGCGCTACCGAGGCCCTTCTTTCATTGACATGCAGTCTTTGGTCCGGACAAAATTTGCAGCGATCTAAGTCTGTGTACGGTGATTTGTGTTCGTCCACAATGTTTCCCTCCATTATGGTGGGGGGTGACGTAGTGAACAGAACATGTACACAGAGAGGGACCGTGGGTCGACATTGCATCGTGCATTAGCTACGTTGACAGTAGCCCATTGTTACTGGAAAAGTCTAAGAGTAGCCCAACCTGCTGAACTTTCTTACGTAAACGTTTTTCGTTTTCTTAAGTATACCACAGCATAGACCCTGGAGCGAGAATCTCCTAGAAGTTTAAGACTCACCCAATAAAACTACGTGCGTGAGGAACTCATACAAAGATACCCGGCCCAATATATCTCATGAAATACTGAAACTAATCTTTCCGAAACAAATAATAATCGCATTCATTCGAAACAAAAACATAAAAGATACATTAGTGAAGGCAAAAATAAACAAACAAACGAACAGCAACGACGTGGTAACAGTGTCTTCAACAAAACATATATACTATATTCTAACAACACTGTTAGTAGAGCCAGGTCCATGGTAGAGCAAAGCAATCAAACAAGAACCAAACAAAACCCATAAACTCAAGCGACTGATAAAGGAACTACTCAGGGTTCGGAAACGAAAGCGTCAAAAGAATCACAGTGTCTCGGACATAACCGACCGAGCTTCGTTTCGCAATGGCTAATTTCTAACACCAAAAAGCCGGCACACAACACAGTGCATAGTATGAATATACTACACTCATAGACCCTCTCGAGGGTCTATGCTACACTCAAATAGTCACTAAACAATTACACAATCAGACCATACCACAAAACGTTAAACCACACTCCAAACATAATTTAATAGCCGATGTGTGCAGCCTCCTTCCCTTATTTTACTTGCAATGTGTCATCTTTTCCTGTGTTTCGCTAAACTGCTAATGAGACTTTTAATTACAATGTTGCTTTCCAAGTTACCAATCCAACCATTTAAAAGGGGTGATCAAGATGACCAGAACAGCCAGCTTTGACAATTACGTTCAAGAATCTGAGAAAAGGTGCTGAAAGCGTGCGATAGATATATTGACAGGATAAACATTGAGAACAGTATATAGGATTAAGAGAGGCGTGACTGGTCCGACCTGTTCAGTGTCTGTTTGGGGAAAAGTTGGAATGATGGTTACTCTGTAACTATATTAGATATTGGTTCTCGGTTGTCTTTACAGGAGGTCCATATATTTTGCTTCTACGGATTTGACTTTGTCGTGTGTACCGGTACTTGTTTGTTGTCTATCTGTGCTGTGCTGTTTGTGTTTCTCATATCGAGTTTATCATTATGGAACTTATGACTATGATGTAGATTGAGCAAAGACAGTAGCTTAATTTCCCTATTCCAAATACCAAAGTTTTGTGACAAATGTATGCATTATAATGTAGTTTTGTGAACGTTGTCTCCCTTCTAATATATTCAAGGTTACAATTTCAGATATTAGTCGTATATAGTCACCTTCTAATCATTTAAGTCAGTCGGAGAAGCAATTTCAAAACTCCATAGTTGCTGTAATAGTTCAGAAATCCGAAACAAGCAGAAAACAAACAAAACAACAAGGGAATGGTAGACTACAATCCAATGTATCGTGCTATAATACACTTTGTCTGAACCCAACCACCTGATTGGTTAAAGCCGGGAGTGTTACAACACAAAGACTGGGGCTCTGTATTGTGAATTGTTTACAAGGTAAATTGGAACTTGAACGGAAGAGATTCAAATGCAACCAAGGATGCTGCTTGGTATGCTTAGAATATGTTTCGGAAGAAATTGGTACTACCGTTACCGCTGTGGCGAAATCGCCAAGTAAATTTGTCATAGTGGATTATTGCGGTGCAAAATATTAAAACATATTAAAAACCATAATATAATACAACATGAGCGTGTTATAAAACACCTATAACCTGGTCTCTAGCGCCCGCCTATTACCCTTCGTGGCCGTGTGTTACCGCAAACACACCCCTCGGCCTACGGCCTCGGGGAATAGCGATGTGTTTCTGGTAACGCAAGGGTAATAAACGGGCGGTATAGCCCTCATGACCAGGTAATAGGTGTTTACTATGTACGAGGTCCTCTGATGCGCCACTTAATGTAAGCACATAAAAATTACGAGCGGTCGCGTGGCTTTGGCAGCCATATTCGATTTTGGAAACTATCAATCTAATCTACAAAAACATTTTCTGAGGACTTGCTTTCCGTTTGAATTGCAATTTTGCTCATCATTAATCTAAGTACTGGAAAAATTGCTATAGATGTTTCAATCGGTCGTACGGTTTGGTCGCCACATTGTCATTTGCGAAAAAATGCCTATGATAATTATGAGCTTTGGTTTTAAGTGACTTGAAGCACGTTGCCCCTTTTATAATCGACATACCTTATTTATTTATGTGCGCACCAAATTTAAGGCTAACCAGTTGGGTGAAAGGGCCGTTTCATGTAAACACGGACCAGCAGGGCCTGGACTTGTCCCAAACTTTCGGGGTGACCTATGGTGACCTTTTACGTACTCTTCTATATTTTAGCAACTGCAACTTCAACACCTTCTGTATTTTCCATTTCTTTTTAAACAAAACACTGTGCTACCAATATTATACTGCAAGTATTTCATCTTACTGCTTTGCTCTTCTTCTGTTTATTGCATGGGCTTCGTCAACGCTGTGTACAGCTTGCATTTTAATTATTTGTGTTTTGTATGTCAATTTCAAACCCATGTTCTACTCCTAAAGTATGTACTCACTATTAAAGCCCCCACTCAATTATCAGATTTATCTAATATAAATATTGTGTACTTGATAAAATATTCAATGGAAAACAAAGAATGACAAACTGTTAATGAGCTATTGACACATTTGCTAATGCGAGAACCTGGGATTGAGAAGGGCGCCTTTAAGATCACAGGGGTCCGTCCCCCGTAGTAGAGATAGAGGTGTCTTGGTCGACGTCTCAGCACAGGTTTCTTAATGCTATGGTTTATTTTATTATAATGCCTGTGACGATGATATGTATTGTCAATAAAGATTTATACTGCCAACCTGTGATGCCTTGGTTTTGTTAGCACTAATTTTGTTACAGTATCTTTTTCTCCTTCGCTGTGTCACGTATTTGTCCTTCGACAATCTTACGCGAAGGTATGTCACTGTGTTGCGTCTATTTGTATCCAATCCATTTGATTGCCTTATGCGCCAAAGCAAGCAAGGGTAAATAACTAATCCATGGACGCTGTCACCAGATTATCACCGGATTAACTTTGACAAAGTCAACAAAGAATTAACGTACCAAAAAGATACCTTGCTGGTGTTTTTGTTGTTGAAAACCAACCTTGAATGGTGTCTAGAAATATGGCATGATGTAATGCGCCCACTTTGTTCATTATGCTAGTTTCAAGCAAATACTGCCAAATAATACTCACCGACTGCACAAAGAACAAACGCAGGGGTCGCGTTCGTCGCCAGATACTTAGCCAGTATTCTGCAAGTCCGATGGTCGCTGATTATCATTCGATGGTCTACTGAGATGCATTTACGCCCGCGCCGCGTGTCTGCAATACTGATTATAAATGCAACAATCTACCACATCGTTATCTTGTCCATAGCGACCAGTACCAATGATGACACCTGGACCACGTGATAGAAGCAGATATGTAAGTCACTCGTTTGTAAGGAAATCTACTCGTCACGTAAATTTAACTCATAAACTATTTTGATGTTCAGGTTTTAGGTACGTCGAACTAATTAATTAGAGTCTGGATAACTGACTGCATACTTTGGATAATATTAACTTTTAGTGTGAAACCTAGATGCAATAATGCGCTGCTCCAATGTCTGAGTGTATCCTTTGGGTATTTTCCGAATTATTTTATCATCATACATCTTACATTCGTGATTGCGGCGTCAATTAGGTCAGGTATTGGCCGCTTTAATGCTTTAGTGTTCCAAAGTTCCATTTTAAGTGATTGTGATGACTGTGTGGAGACACGCAGGTGCTAAATAAACCCCTCTTTCAGATTAATAACAAATCCTGTTCAATCAACAAGTTTTCGTTGTTATGATAAGGCTGTCGCGGCTAGGTTCGAACCATATGTCATTCTTTGTTCGCAATTAATTGATGAGCACTTGTCCATCCGGGTATACTTCCATGCCATTATCACGTACTTTGGTAGCCGGGCAATCTTGGCAGTGCCCATTGTCCGAATTTTTGGGTTATTCTGCCAATTTTGAGGGACAATAGGACGTAAATGAGTCCAACAAAACCAACTGAACTAGATGCTCATACTTTGTTCCGAGTTAGAATACAGCACGGCTTTTTATCAAACTTCAAGAACACAAGCATTCACTCCACATTAACTCATCAGATGAGTCTGTGCTTAAAATTAATCACCTTTTTTGTGTCCTGAATATTTTAAAAGCGCATGGGCAATGTGCAATGTTTGTAGTCATGGTAACAAAACATTCGGGTCGGAAGCGACCCACTTTTATTCCGCTGTTCCAACGGAGTTAAAGTTTAAATGATTCAAAAATAATTAGCAAGCAAACTAGATACCAAAGAACTAAAGTGTCAACACAAATACTTAAAGCTGTCCTCGACACCAACAGTTCAAAAGATCTCGTCCTTGTGCCGTTTTATCATTCCAACGTGAACCTCGATTAGACGTTGTTGATTTGACATCAGTCTCATCATTTTTAGCATGGTTCAGATACGCACACAACCTTGATCATGGGTACCAAAGTTTTCTTTCTACTGTTCTGCACGGCAGTTGCGGTGAAATCTGTGAGTTCCTTCAACCCGGAAAAGCTGATTTCTGTCAAACCGAAAACCAGTTACATCTACGAATACGACGGTGAAGTGAATGTAGACAAGACCGGCACCTTCCACACTAAAGTTCAGGTAAACCTTCACAAACGTTGTATGAAAATACTTAAGGTAGAATGCGCCTCGGGGACAAATATTCAGATTCTCAAACTTTTGCAATTCCTTTCTGATCTACCACTCGTGGGAAATCATTTGACAGTTCTTGGAGTGAGAAAACTTTTCAACGTCTTAGTTTTTCGACAATCGAAATGTCATTTTTTCCCATGGAGTTAACCAGAGATGGCGGCCGTTTTGGATTTCAAATATCGGTAGCTGTCAGCTAATTTGTTTCTCTGATACCAAATTTGCATGGTGACCCCTGATTTTTATTTTGGATTCTATGAGAGAATGGTAGAAAGTTTCAGGAGGAAAGTTTGAGTAAAAGTTTAAGTATTTCACTTTCGAGGCGCATACTACCTGAAAACATAATTTTCTCTGAATTGGATAACGTCTGCTTGTTTAACTTGTTACGAACTGATATGGTTGCCATCATACCTTTATCGATTTATATTTAGTAATTACAAAGAAGCATACGCATTTGCGCACATACAGCTTGTGTAAACCTGCTGTTCAGGAGTATACACAATAGGGAAAATAGTTGAAGGTCAGTTATGCAACAAGGAAGTTATTTCTACCAGAGAACCATTCTTTCCACGAGTGATCAAAAATATGAGTCTCCATCCATCGTTATTACTCCTATAATTTATACTTTCGAAAGGGAAGTCTTGCAAGTTTTGTAGATAATATATATAATTCTTGCAAAAGGGAGAGAGAGAGAGAGAGAGAGAGAGAGAGAGAGAGAGAGAGAGAGAGAGAGAGAGAGAGAGAGAGAGAGAGAGAGAGAGTGCATTGCAAATTGCTGAGTATTTGTCGCAATGGCACATACTATATCGATAAGCACTTTATATTTCGGCAGTACGGTTTAATTGATCACATGCGCAAGAGCCCATTGTGTTTAAACACTCAAATTTTAGCGCGAATAAGTATTAAAATTACACTCCAACATTATGTCTGCAAAATGAAAACGTTGGAAATCATATCGAAATCATAATTTTTACATTACCCGACTTCATCGCGTGTACCAGCGTACCCTTGAGTTGCCTACTTCCATGCATACTCGACCGAGAAAATTGAAAGATTTATGCATACCTCAATGTGGACAACGAATGAAAGTTTCCTTCAAAAATGTAGAAAGTATGTTCAGCTTGTTGACTCGACAATGCCTTTGGCACTGAAACTTGTAATGTGTTGCCTTTATATCAACTAATGGACCTTTTGAATGATTTCAGCACTTATTCGATATTGATGATAAACTTTGAAAGGAATCAAAGATCGGTGGTCAAACACACGTTCAGAAGAGGACTGTACTGCGACTAGAATTCTGCTTGATTTCAATTTCTTTTTATCATACTAGTGTTCATAACAATGTTAGTAGGGCACTGTGAAAACCAGAAGAAGCCGCCGTAGTTTGTCAAATAAAATTAACACGTGCCGCAAGAAAGGGGCTAATTTAAACTTTTACTCAATTTTCTCTGAAGGATATCCTAAATCATTTTCCCAATATGAATCCTGTAAGCAAATTTATCTTTTTGGCAAAAATTTTAATTTCCAAACACAAGACAACCGAAAACCTCTTTTCCTTGGCAGACTTCAAGATAAGCCAACATAAGCCGGAGATCAGAAAAGACTGTAAAAATTAAATTAATAGCGTCCAAAAAGTGTTCCCTAATGCGCATTCTATCTTATGACCGGAAAGTAAAACTGAGAACCTATTGCTAAGCTACGGTCATCGACAACTCTGATTTAGATTTGTCCGAATACCTTGCATGATCCTCTTTCAATGTCTTGAATCGTTTCAAATCTTGCAAACTTAGTGCAAAGGTCATATGTAGGATAGACTCGGTTCAAGTCTGTGATTTGTGAATGTTTGAGTGGTGTGAACGCGATGATTTGTGTTCTGTTTTCATGTGAAACGCTTGAGTGGGGTGAACGCAATGGGTGGGGTGAACGCTATACAGAGGAGTTTCTCTCGGAATATATCCGGCAGAAACTAACTCACTACTGCGCAGACTCAAGGGTAACGCGTTCAAGTAATCGCAAGGAAAACCTGGCCTCGAGCCTGGGCTGCAAAATTCCAAATAGGTTTGTATGAAATAGGAGAGACACAAGAGAAACTATTACAAAAGTTTTTTTTGAGAAATTCGCCGACTTGAACCAAGTCTATATGAAGGACAGCTCCCTCAACAATCTTACTATTCATCTTGGTGTTATTGATATATTTCATAAATCATACGTGAAATTCTCTGCATCAGACAACCGAGCTTCATTTCACAGGCCGCTCACATTGACACGATATTGTACAGAACTATAAGCTTTAATCTTTGCTATGGTAAATTAATTTTTGTAATTCACATTTACTCGAGTTTTATGACAAAATATTTATCAGAATTGTCAGTCTCAAAAGTACAAACTGCACCATGGAGTGTCTCCAGTAAACCATGGCAATCTTGTCTTTACAACTATCAACCGCACTTTAGTCTTTTCTACTTCAACATGCTATATAAGCGACGGCGTCAATTGTTTGTACCACAATACAAGTTGCCATGGTTTCTAGATAGGCATCGCAAAAGACCCATAGAGAGAATATTGGGAATGTTACATACCTTTTTTCTCTCTTGTCATCTTATCGTCCTCTACAGAATTTTTATCTGGACAACGTGACAATCGAAAAAAATATTTCTCCTACGTGTAGTTTCTCTAGCAATGGTACACCCTCACGGTCGCTCGGATTAATGCTTGATTTAACATAGCAACAACCATAATTACATTTATTCAACAACAATGAGACAGTCTTGGGTTTAATTATCACGGTACGGACAAATATACTCAAGAGATAAAATCTTTGTCAGAAAACGTGCCAACGGAAAAAAATAACAATGCTAAGTACGGGATTGAATTGTTGTCTGGCTGGTGACTCTTAATTAGTTTCGTTTCTTACTTCGAGTTGGCAAAGTTGTCAAAAAATGTAACCGAACATTTTTGCGTGTTTGTAAAGAACGGTTGTAGTACATACATGTGCTTTCATTTTATCAAGTTGAGGACATTAAGAATTCTACGTTCTGAAAAAAAGGCGGCTTTGAATTATGCATTTCTGTGCCATTTTACCTTCTAGGCTTGCTAACAAAAAGATATGACAACCAAACTTTTGATCGCCTGACGTTTTCACATAAAGATATGACAGAAATGAGAGCGAGAAAGCTCAGCTATGTCCACAATATCTAAACATTTGTTAAGACGTCCTACATGGCGACAATTACCGGGCCTAAATTCAAACAAACTTGGTAGAAGCAATTAAACGAATGTTTGTTCATCTCAGAAACTTAGTTCAACAAGATTTCCTTCCGTAATTGATAACTATGTGATAGTAAATCATGTTGCACAAAAGGTTTATTTTTACGGAGATAAGGTACAACCAGAGAAATGGAGCTGTACAGTTGGTGATTATTTCCTACAGTTAGTTAGTTAGTTAAGTTTATTATAGTGACATGAGATATCAATGGTTCAAAAAGAATACAATTCAACATAAAGTTAACACCTCCCAGGGCTTATATGTCACTTTTAAGACAATTCAAAATATAGGTTACGAGGGCATTGTAAGCAGAAAACAATGCGCATTCAAACATGCACCTATAAACGCTCTTTTCTCCTTGTAAATGCATGTTCAATAAACTTTGATATTGCCCTAGCATTTCTAGACATCAAAAATTTACATTTCTCAGTATCTGATGTCAAAGTTTGATAATCAGTATTTGAATACATTTCCCTCAAATCGTCATATAGATTACAATGGAAAAGAAAGTGCGTCTCATTTTCTACAGCATTATGATTACAGAAAATACAGATTCTATTGTCAACAGCTTCTGCCCTATATCTTCCAGTTTCTATTCGTAAAGGCAAAACATCGGCTCTTATTTGAGCCAACGAAGATCGCTGTCTACGAAACAGACACATCGATACATAGGATTCTACACTATAATCAGTTTTAAAGAGCACATATGTTTTAAGCTTTGGTTTTCGGTTTACACTTTCACACCAAGCACTTGAATGTCCAAGGTGCAAATGACTTGAAGCTAGACTTAAGTTTACATGAAGTAGTCCATCTGTATCAACATTCAGGTCATCAAAATATAACATACATCAGAAGACCAATTGGACTGCTGGAGAGCATAGTCCCAGAGAAATATTTTCTTTGTTAATCTGTTTCCATCAAGGTTAACAAGATGATTCAAATATCTGAGTATCTAAGTCTATCTTCGCACCTGATATGAATTCCAACATGTGTCACCAGATACAGCATCAATAGGTGTAAATCTATGAAACCCTAAAAAGAACCCATATTTGGATAAGAAACTCGCTTTGTATTATTTTGGGCATATTTACAATAAGTATACACTTACATGTGACATCCACATTCTGTAATGTGTATTGTAGTATTACAGACTTAATTCCCTACTTTTACCCCGTCTCTACAGCATTACACCGACTGCTCGGTCCTCTCAATGTCAATGAAGCAAATGAAGGCACATTCTGTGATTAAATTGAATATGCAAGCAGTAAGAGATCTTTGAAGCAAAAAACATACTTATCAAGATAAAATCAAAATACAAGAAATGTAATTTCGAACAAACTTAAGTTTCTTCTTAAGATATACCATAAAGTTTGTTAAGAAGTTTATTTAATAAAAAGTCGTGTACTGTTTCATAAAGCTACCGTTGGAAGCAACAGTATATTCACAGGGGCATCTGACAAAGCTGTTTTCTTTAAAAGTGAATGCTGGTGATTCATCTTTAGTGGGCGAAAAAAACACAAAGAAAAGTACAAGCAAGATTTATATTATTTGATCGTTTCCGTGCGATAATTGTATCCATTCAAGAACGTAATCAAAACAGAAACTTCTTTTTTACCTCCATAATTTATAATACAAGCATTCTAAGTGTATTTTACAAGCGTTGTCAACAAAGATTTATGGACAGAAAATGCTTTGCAGTAAAGTCAAATGAAGTCTATATTTTTCATTAAACCTCAATAAACCTAGGGGCGCCGAGACGGAAAAAACAAATAATTAGATTACTTTTGCTGAAGTAATCTTCCGCTGACTTGCAATCGCAACAGTTCTCCTTTCTATTTTATCATTCAAAAAATACGTCTGTCGAATCAATTTGTCTGATATTAAGTTCGGGTTTAAGTCCAATACCCTAAACTAAGGGTATTTAGTTTTTTATGCAACATTGAACTTTTAACTTCGGCCCTAATGTACACATCCTATGTACAACGTTACCTTAACATTTTCCTGGTGTCTCATGATCTGTAATGGCAAAGTTAAAAAAAATGACAACAAACTTATAATATATCTGTTACGTGTAAATCGTTCTCTACAAGACTTACACATATTTTTTGAAAAAGATTTATCGAGAGCGAGATATCGACATGATCATAATTTATGCCAAAGTAAACGAGTTGTGGCTAGCAACATTCTTACTACGGTCGAAAGACAAATTTGACGGATTTCTTATCCCTACGCCAATAATTAGACCGAAGCCTACCGACTTTAGGAAAGGTAATTCAAATCACACGTTAGATTGTATTTTTTTCAAATCGACAGCAATGTAATTGGTTATCAAGTTCGCCATCTTTTATCATATAAATACTCAGTTAAATTTCTTTCTGGATCCCTTTTCAAGAAAGCGGAGACCAAAGATTTCAGGTCGGGGACAATTTTTCTCTTTAACCTGCCAACTTGTTTAACGCATCACGCATTTTCTAGTGCGACATGGCATTTTATACGGCCTTGCCATATTCAGGCAGTCAAAAATCAATACTTTATCAACCATTTCAAACCACTCATACGGTTCTCGTAGACACGATTAATCCTAATGAGAATTCTTTTAAAGATAAACAATGGAGAGAAGATTATAAGTTCAGACAATTCATTCCTTGCTTCTATTAATAGAGAACATGATAATAGTCAAAGATATACGGATATTTATCTGGTTTCCTGTACGAATTTTCACACCCAGATAAATTGTATATTAAGCATTGTTCACAAAGAAAAAATAAATGACTGAATGTTAGTACCCCATTTCAGTGATCCGAAATCGATATTGTGTTGATAAGAAGATGATAAAGGGCAGAAAACGGTCATCATATAAAACTTCACACCGATCTCCATTTGCAAGACAAACAATGAGAAACATCAAAAGTAAACGCATAATCACGTGTTGCAATGACACCGGCATTTGAGGGGAAGATTCGTTGCTTTATCAAGGACAAACACATGAATGTTGGTAAAATAGCGTCATGCAGGGGGCGCTCGTCTGTGAGGCTGTGCCCGCCAGTAGGCAATCTCGATACTTAGTCAAAAAAAAGTGCTAGGGAAGGAACAGAGTACCTTAAACGCTGTTAAATCGAGAAAGAAAACTTTGCATATAAGCGTAAATAAAACGGACGTCATTGCGTGATTTACTATATCATTTGCTTGTAACATTACGGCAGAACAGTACATAAAAAAGAAAAGAATTGTGGTAAAGTGACCTGTTTTTCTCGAGAGTGACAATAGAATAATTGAATATTTCACAGCTGGCGATCGATTTGGTAGAAGAACTGGAGGACGGATTTCACTGCAGAGTGACCATCATTAAGTATCACGTACAACTGACACGAGAAGAAAATGGAGGTAATTAATGAAACATCTCCCGATTTGAAAGGCTTTGTGAAAATTACACCACATTTAAAACAGTCATATTTGCGATATTGTAATCTTTCTGATTGCAATATTGCAATATTGTAATATTTCTCATTCCTACAGAGATCTTCGATCCAGAGATAGGCTCTGCAGTAGACTGGGATGGCTGGTAAGTGAATTCAAGTAATTGTTACATCTATATTAAAAATTTCACAAAATACGATTGCCGTTAAAGTAAAAACCAATTGGAAGTGGCTTACTGTCTGTTGACACCTAATGAGGGCGCAATAACACCCCATTCTTGTCGAATTTTTCCCCATCAGGTTTTCGTTCCTTATGTCTCATCATGGAGAAGTCCGCACTGTCTACTATCCCGACGATGAGGACCCGGAAATTGTTAACATGAAAAAGGCGTTAATTCACATCTTGTCAGCAAAGCTCCACTCGACACCGATGACAGCCAAAGCCAAACATCATTGGTCATATCAAGTAAATGAAACTGACCATAAAGGTACTAGAAAAACTAAATGCCATTAGTTAAATATCTTAAAGACACCCGCGATTTTAATCTGGCTGTTGAACAATTTGAATATATATTGCTTTTAACATAGCAGTACCATATGCATTTTTCTTGTGTTTTATGGTTTGACTGAAATATAAAAAAGAGCATGTGCCGTTAAATGCATCGATGGCACATAAATTTTATATCATCGACAAGCAAACCACTGACAGTTCAATCGTTGTTAACACTCATGTGAAACAGCATACAGTGATACGAGCGGAAACCAACTCACTATAAGTGTTTAAGTATACTTGAAAGCAAGTTATCTGAAAGTATTTATTCCACTTGTCTCTGAAAAGAAATCCCCCATTCTCCATGTCAGCTCTTAAGTCAACATCAAAAACTATTGTGGATGTTTTGAGTGGCTTGCGCGAGTCGGCTGAATATAATCTGCATATCAAGTCGAGCAATCATGAGCACTTATAAAATTTGTTTGATGATCGAATGACATGCTCTTGCAATGCCATTACTTTCAAATACAATGTATTTCAACATATGAAATGTCGGGACATATTGCGTGTATATAACAGTGACCTATGACCTGGCAGTTTACGCAGTGAGGCCAGAGTGGTAGTTTTTACTCATAATGCGACACAATTCTTCCACAAATTAAACAAGACGACGTTTGCCGTGTAAAGGCTATGCAATATCACTCATAACGCACATCGCTACACTTATAAAGAATCAGGTTTGAAATCTCGGGTTTGTGACATTACAATACAATTTCCAAATAATGTAATACTCATGCATGGTAGAACTGTTTCTGCAAGGTTTAAGAATACAGAAATGAAATATATTCTAGTGATATATTTATATATCATTTCACAGAAAACACACCATTTACCTATATCGCAAAACCGACCGATGAGGGCATACATTTCACAAGAAAACTTGATCAGTGGGATGAATGGCCAATGATTGACAGAAGTCATACGAAGGTATGTCGACGTGGAAAATGTAGTACCCGGATTCCATCAAATTGTCTATTTTTCTATATCGCAAGTTAGAAAATTTTTCACATGAAGAAAAGCTCAAAAAGTTATTTGTTATCGATATATTATCCACACACATAAAAGTAGTGTATTTCATTAGTACGAACTTGCTTTTTTGGATACACAAAATACTTGTTCCGTGTAACGCATACATGACATCAAACAATTCTTTTCTCCAGGAAATCTTGTATGATGAAAACATACAGATGCCACATACTATCAATATTCAAGAACACATGATCGACAACCTTGTAGAACGAGAAAAGTAAGTCTGCAAATTGTTATTACATACTGATTTAAGTCCGTCAGTTCATTTTTGCGAGCCTTATCGGCATTTATTGCGCTTGTTTTACCGCTCGTATCCCCGGCGTTATTGTGTTCTTTTTGTAATTATATTTGTGTGATGTTACACAGTTTTATGTTTGGATGGTTAGAAATGTTTGTTGGATCACACAATTTTGGTATAGTGTTAACACGCGGGTATCATCAATATTGCTGTCATAAGCACGAGCCCGAGGGAAGGCAACAAATCGTCATGTTGCCCGAGCTATAATGTGTTATGAATTTTATTACACCAAACAACCTTTTTCCGAGCCTTTGCGAAGAAATCGTTGGTCACAGCAGGAGGTACACTGTACTCACAGGCAGAGAGTCGCCGCTTTGAACAATTCCATTTCCAGATCGCCATACCTAAAATTGCTTTCAAATAATTTCTGAGAACAAACACTTTTTGTAGCTATTCGTAGGTGCATGTACTCACACTTTAATCTAGATCACCTCATCGACGTTCTCCTAAACCATGTTTCATCACGTTTTCAAATATACCACGTGACTAAGTCTAAGCCAATCACGAATATCGAATGATACGTGAGGTGGCTGAGATGAGGTGTAATGAAAAGTTGTGAAGAGAATTGCGTACAGTGAAATACGCACGGTTTGGTATTTCAGGGACATGAAATGCTGAATAGAGTTGATACCGATGATCGTACAGAAATGTGTGGTGATCTGATAGGCAGTGGTTTGAGTAAAAATATGATGCCAAATATTACTCTACTCATCATAATCAAATCAAATGAAGACTATTTTACTTGTTATGGAATCATCTGACACTGCATGACGTGATTTGACGACATGATGATATGCTATGATATGATATGATATGATATGATATGATATTATATGATATGATGTATAATATGATGATGTGATACGATGTGACGTGATGCAGTGTGATATGACATGACATTTATGACTTATGATATGGTGTGTTATGGTATGGTATGCTATGATATTAGATAAAATGATGTGATTTAATATGATATGATATGGTGTTGGTTGAAGAATAATCTCCTATTATGTGCCTGTATCTTCAACAATACCTCACTCCTTTACAGGTTCAAGCAACGCCGCATGAAGAGGTCAGCATCAGAAAACATTGAACACCACACAGAAGAGGAAGAGGCAATAATAGGTAAAAAGAAACTATTTTACTTACAAAGTGCATGTTTTCTAGTACGTCAATATCAAGGTAGAATGCGCCTCGCAGACAGATACCCGTACTCTGATACATATGCAAGAACGCTGACTGTGTTTCAAGCATTTACGGAAATATGTTCAATGTTACTCGTCTGTAGACAATCCTCTACCTAACACGGTATCCAGTGGTAATGTAAGGCTGATAGAAACTCGTCATCAACCCAACTCAGTCGTCGAAGACAAGCCAGATAACTTAGTCCAAGATGACATAACACCCGCAGAGGTGAGTCTTTTTTCGATTCTGATCAAAAGTGTCATGCTATAGTAAGGGTGATAAAAATCCGAGTAGCTATGTTAATCCGGTATATTTCATGATTTGTGATAGCCTATATAGTTTCAAATTACTTTGTGTTCGTCAAAAGCTTTACCTTTTAGTAATATTGTTACTTGTTTTTTTTCCGCAGTTTCTTATTTTAAAGTCTTGCTTTGGCCTGCTTTGTCACGTGACAGTGGCAAATTCAGACAATGTTTACAAAAATGTACAGCATCGCTCAGTCGTAACACGTCGAAATGCGAATTATAGTCTGACAGGATAAGCATGGTTCTTCCGATAATTTTATGCTAAGTTTTGATAAATTATGTATCCTATCAACTTTTCAGATTAAAGACCCTCCAGTTCCAATACATACTGTCATGGATGACATCAGGGGCAACGTCTCCTGCATACGAGAGCATCGTAAAGAACGATATGTAGACCCCGAGGGTAAGGGCCGTTGGAGTTTCTCTTTCCTTTTCGCAACGGAAATTTGCTGTACTTGACTTTCAGTGGCTAATTTTAGATTAATTTTTAGACTTACTGTTCTAACTTTCTATGTTATGTATGTTACTTAATATATTGCTTTTTTGTCCGAGTTAAATAGTCAAGTGAACTATCAAAGGGATCGTTAATTGATACTTTTGGCAATGTAAAAAGACGAAAAGTCAGTCAGGAGTTCATTGTAATCCGTTTCCCAATTCTTTGTTAACACCTTTGAAGAAAACCTCGTTACTAAAAGAAAGGGATAACGTTTTAACGTGGTTTCGAAAATCTATGAATGGCAGATGTTTAGTTTTCTTCGTATTAAAAATGACATATTCAAGAAGCCGATAGGCCATGAAAACCATTTTTCCAACAAAAATTGTGCAGGAATCAGATAAGATTACACAAGACTTTCAGAGGAAGCATGACACAGAAAGTCAGAGGGGAACACGATGACTGGTTTTGACAGAATGGTTGTCTTTGATACACATTTAGCTGATCATTGGAAGTCATTCAGTTCACTGTAATCAGACGGCTTGACAAATTAGGCTGAGTTATAAAATAGCCATATCTGGTTACTAGGGTATGGGGTGTTAATGTAATAATAACCAGGATTTTTCCCCTTTTTTACTTAGAATCACCACACGCACTCAGATGCTTTAAGCACCTCCGAATGATGCTATCAAAATTAACAGAGGAAGATTTGGAGTACTTCGCTGATACTTACATCAAGCAAGCGTTCAAGAATGAGGAAGAAAGACACGACAACTACAATATGATGCACGTATTGGGCGCCCTTGCAACACCGGCTTCACAGCTTATACTCACAAAAAAGATTTTGCTATCCAAGAAGCCAGATCCCACACTCATAGCGGACACTCTCCTTCACTTTGTATCTCTGGATCAGGCTCCACCAAAGCTTTTTCTAGACACATTGAAGGAGATAGCAAACGATGAAAAGTTAAAGTTTGAAGGTAAGATTTGCAAAAGTGATTTTTCCCTCTAAAGAATTTTAGTGTCTCTGTCACGTTGGTATGAAATCGAAGTACTTATCTATATTTCACATATCATTTATGTTGTAAATCTGTACCAAGCAGATAGTCCACAAGTGTAATGATATTCTTCTCAGTAAAATTGCTTCATTGGTAAATTTGATAAAGTATATAATTTCATTAATAATATGATTTAGAAGATGACAAACATCTAGTGAAATTACGGTAACTTTCTCTTTCTCTTTGTGCCAGACGAAAACATGACGTTCTACGTCACCAACAGAGCTCTTCTCATACTCGGTGCTGTAGCCAGGACCTATATGACTTTGGGCGATGATGAAGGTTTAAGGATTGTACGTAGGGTTGAACAGGAATTAGAAAATCGCGGTAAGTCTGATTCAGTAAATTCTCGTTCGGATTCGAACACACAATGTACGGTACCTCGCAAAAACATCGTTTAAATCCCCAGCCTTAAAAAAGAGAGGTTCAATAACAGAGCAAAGTTTTTACAATTTTTCTGACCGCGACCCCTCCACATCCTATATAGTCCATTTAGCACTCATACACATATATATTCACCTCCACAAATAGCACACAAACTTAATGAATACATCAGAGTTATGTGTCCTATTATACATATTAAAAATCACTTTGTCATCTGTCTTGATGCTTGTGCAATTCCTCGAGTTTTGCGATTGTGCCTACACTTTCTTAGAAGGCTAATTCACATGTTAGAGAATCAACATACACGGCTTAATATATTATACTCCGGGATATATAAGATGAAGGTCGTCATTGAACCAACTCGTTGAATTTATCACAGATAATAATTACTACACCTGCATGCTACGTTCAATAGTGGTTATGATCTTAACATAAGAGATCCCTGTATAGATGTCAAGAATCTCTTGAATTCAGTATTTCACTGACAAATGTTGTAACTTCACGAACGCAAAGGAAAAATACACGACCAGCTTTAGGCTTTATGACTTCGTGTCGTCGTTTACGCAGCAATGGTCTTTTCACATTGCCGCATCTCGACAAATATAACAAGGGCACACAGACACAAATGTGCACAAACCAGCTGTCTCCAGCTGAGGCAACGCAGCAGCTGTCACTCTTCTTTGTTTGGGCATGTTTTTAACTTGCAGTATATGTAGTCATATCTTATCCAGCGAAGAAACACCACTCGCAATCGAAAAGCAAACTGGTTAAGTTTGACTCTGACAGAGCTGTTTTTATTTTAGAGCCAGACTTTTATGAAAACAGTCGTCCTGTCTTGCCGGAGATGGACTATCGTCTCAAGATGTCTAGAGTAGCTGTAAAGATTGTCTCCCTGGGTAATGCCCGTAGTGATACGTCATTTCCGCTCTTGGTCAAATTTGTGAAGAATATCAGGTACCCTCATCGTCTTCGACGTGCAGCGCTGGCCGCAATCACGAGATACAAACATCATGATGTAAGTATAACTCAAGATACTTTAATGATTTGGGATGGAAGCTTTCTCAGTCTCAAAGGTGTGATAACATTGACTGTATTTAAAATTATTTTATCGCTCTAATTCTTGAAGTAGATCAACTCTAATTTTAACGCTGGAAGAAACTTCTACAGTAATTGTAATATTACAGGTGTAAGTATATTTTAGCTTGATTTTTTTCGGATTAGTATGGCGTGATTTTGGTGTAATTAGTATAATTCCAGGCCAAACACACTTAACGCTCGTCCAATGGTAAATTTTAAAATGAAGTGGAAAATAATGACGAGATATGCTTTTGAAGGCGAATAGAATTACAACTTTCCACATGTAAGCGCCATTACGTATGTTTATACCTATCAGAAAGGTAATAGATGATATCATTATTTCACAATTTATAGAATCGTGTTACATTTGATTTGACGCTGTTATATCCTTAGTTCAGAGTAGCACAGATAAGTGTCTATTATTGGCTTGAAATGACAATTCAAACGGGTTTTCAGCAATTCATCTGCTTAAATATTTGATAAGTAAAGAATATCTAATTTCGAACTATGATCACAGCAATTTTGTCACCTTCAAGAAGAATTCAGCATCTTACTACCAGTCGTGGCTTTAATGTCACACTTTCCAAGTTTTTCAAAAGCTAACTCATAAGCAAATCTCTTACACATAAAACCTTTAATCAAATGTATTTCGATGAATGTGTGATATTACTGCAGGCTGCGAAAGTCTTGTTTGAGATAGCGATGACTGACCCGACGATAACCATGCGCAGAGTCGCTTTGCGAGAGTACATTGACCATCCCCATGGCAAGAAGCTAACACCAGAGGAAACCGTTGTGAGCTCGTGAGTAGCCGATGATTCATTTTAATTCAAAAAATATGCAAAATATTTTTAACCATCGTACCGACAGACTTAACATTCAAAACTTAAACAATATTGCGATAAAGGGCACCACACAACAATGTCCTAGCAGTGTTAGTCGTCAGTAAAATGACTGACGTTATCTCAGTTGTATCAGGCCCTTGGAATAACTGGTTGTGTCGATTCATCAGATACAACCATCTTAGTACCAAGGCTCTGATATGGTACTGTAGTTGGCACTTCGAAAATGAAAAACTTTCATCAAAGTTTCTTCAAGCATACCTTTAACCATTGTCTTTCAAAATCAAGAAAAAACCCAGGGGTCATCGCGGAAAGTATGGTACTAGAAAAAGAAAGTACCCAGTCTTAACCTATATATGGAATTCTTAATTGCCGCTATCCCTAAGTTCTATTTAAGAGGAAAATGAAATTGTCAAATTTTCACAAAACTAAGAAGACGAAAACTTTGTTTACTTCATGAGCTTCAAAATGAAGAGTTAGAGAGTTCGACTACCCGCCTCGAGGCGCATTTTCGCATCTTTGATAGGATTTAGATTACTGACAATACACATAATGTCACATGTATACTCAGCGAGTATTTCATTTACGACCGGAGAATAAAAAAGTCTAAAAATATGCATTTCAAAATGCGTTGAAAAATACATTATTTTCAGAAAAACACATGATCTATATTTGTTATTCGCTATGATTTTATTTCCAATAATCAATATGTTTCACATTCCCAAGACATAAAAATTCAACGGCTCTATCAAGATCGAAGAGAGCACTGGGGGTTTTTAACGTTGAGCTTCCGGAACTTTCTTGGAGAAAACCCTTTGGAGGATCGATATTTGGTGGAAATACTATAATTGACGGTGTCAATCCTTTCGACATGGTAATAGGTGAGGAATTTTTCAACTAGCCAGACTTTTATTCAAAATCATGACCGATCTTCGATAGAAGCACTCAAGTAGGCTTGTTTGCGGTAGATAATGTCATAAAGTACCTAATTTAAGCTTCGGGAGTTACTCAAATAGGAGTCGCGATGTCCTACATAAAACCAGCAGCTCTAAAGATGTAGAATATGGTTACATATAAGTAGAACATACCCTCATGAAATGAAAGCTATCTGTCTATCCATCTATGCAACTTTCTACAGAACCACTGGCCAGTACATTAGGCTTCGACTTGGATGTAAAAGGCAAAGTAGAAGGAATACTTGGTTGGATGGATATACTGGATGATTTTCTGGACATCGAGACAGGAATTAAAGGATTAGTAGATTTCGAAGGGATTAACGTTATACAAGTATGTACACATAGGTTTATTGCTCTGGCTGGTGTTTTTGTAGTTTTAACTTCAGTACTTATGATAGTGATATTAAAATTTCAAAAATCCTGTTCGTTATATCACTACCTACATTATCGAGCCTGTAGCTTAACCATATTTGGTTCTCTAGTAACAGTAAAAGAAAAACGTGAAGTAAAACGTTTTTAAAAGCGTAAGTCGATAAAGATGATTGAGGCTGAAAATTGCATTCAACGTATATAATATTTGAAGTTTAAGTTTGAAAGACTATAACACAATTTTCAAAATATTTTATCGAGAAGATGTTTTTACAATAATTTGAAATAGCACCACTGTTGACTGAATGGGGACGCAGCGTTGATCTACGGGATTTAATGAAACCTACGGTAAAATTTTTGCTACTGTTTTGATTTTGATATTGCAAAACACGAACACTTAAAAACGTTTTCGTTTTCCAGGATTCTGTCTATTGGCTGAAGGAAAAACTGGCAGAAGCCTACGATTTCATTATCGGTGACGTCGTTGGCGGTATTAAGGAACCTCTCGATGACTTTGTCGGCGATTTCATTGAAGGAGCTGAGAATGCCAGAGACACGATCGAGGAACTCTCTGAGGGTCTCCATGAAATGGTGGAAAACGTCAGAGATCTGCGTGACGTCGCGCGAGAGGCGGTAGAAGAAATTCTGGGCGAAATATCAGGACTTGGCGAGATACTTGATAACATTGAAGCAATCATTGAAAATATCAACGCATTGTTTAATGATGTCAAAACAGATGTCACAGATTTCTTTAATGTGAGTACTGAATATTTATCAGAACGAGAAAATATTCTCTATGAGAGAAAAATTTTAAGAAACACGATTGGAACTAATTTGGGATAATTGGATTTCCATATTGTTCAAATTTCTCAAAAGTGATAGGTGCCGTATAGCTGAATGTTCAAATATTACAAATTACTCATAAAAACAAGTGTGTAATGTGAAAAGAAAAGCAGATGAGGTTACATTTGTAGATTAAATCGACATTACTTCACCATCCAATTATCCCAAATTAGTTCCAATCGTGTTAAGACAGAATGTAGGTGGCTTTTAAAAAATGCAATAACGGCGTCACTCTGCGATTATTTCGTGGATTGATGATTATTGTTTTACGATAATCACGCTGAACTTTTAAAATATAGAAATGTTTTCTATTTTGTCCTTTGAATTTATGTCGTCTTTTCAATTGAAAGATGTTGGTATATATTTCTTACATCTAGGATATAATTGATTCCATCGACGTTCAACTTCCTTGGTCTATAGAACAAATCGAAGAGGCAATGGAGAATGCTCAGGACGCTATCAAAAAGTTTTTTGATTCACCAAATATTGCTCTCCCCGATATAAGAAAAATGATTGACAGGTATTACGTTTAATTTTTTTAAAATATTGTCTTGTCTTAACTAGTCATTCCTGTAAAATATTTTAAATTGTCAGAGAGAGAGAGAGAGAGAGAGAGAGAGAGAGAGAGAGAGAGAGAGAGAGAATATATGCTAGAGTATTGTAAGAATTGCCAAACTGTGAAAGGTTAATGAGTATTAGTGAAGAAGAAACATGTAGGGACAGATATTTCGGTCTAGTCTGGGGAAACGACGCTACGGACAGATACTATTGTGAAAATTGTACCCGCAACGATGTTTGCGATTATTTTTCCATTATTTTTCTTGCATTGACCTTCGACGGAATCCCGCTCGTGTTGAAAGAATGAATGAGTGAGGCTGTAATTAAACATAAATAATGTCATACTATTTTCAATTGAAATTTTTCGACGAATACTACATGTCTACTGATCCCTTGATAGGACCAAGGATGGAATGGACACCATTCAAGCTGTAATGGAAAAATTACAAAATGTGACTCAACTAAAGGACGGAGTATTGCCCTACTTTTTTGACCTTGAGGGTATCACTGAAAAGTTTCTTGGAGACTTGACCGGGGTTAAAGATAAAATACAGCAAGGGAAGGATGCGCTTAACTCTACGGTTTCCAATGTTGCATACAAGATATTCACAGGCATTGACGAGGTAACATATACAGCAACACGTAGAGTATCAGCAAATGACAATAGTCCGATGTTTGTCATCTTTTCTTCTAAGGATCATTTTATGTGAAAGAGTCTCTGATATCGAGTGTTCTATTTTCTACTACCTCTCGTATAATGACGTCATTACAAAAATTTAAAAATTATTGTATCGTTCGTAAATGTACTAGCAGTTGTAATGTGTCAAAACATTCACAAGTCTGACTAGGTTACAATGGCGGTGTTTGTATGTCTGACATGTTACTAAACGACAAACCATGACCAAAGACTAACAACCCAGGATCGAGTACATGACATACGATATTGTTATTAGAATGTTTTACATGTCATTTTGCTCGTATAGATCGACGTAAAGACAGCCCTTCTGGAGAAGACAGAAGATGCAGTTGACAAGCTAATACCGCACCTTGAGAAGTTATCCTCGTTCACCGATGGCTTTGAAGAGGCATTTGACAAAATGGTTGCTTTGAAGGAAGGCATGGATATTGGTTTTGAAAACGTCAAACGAGGGTAAAATTAAATTACTCAAATTTGAAAAGCAAGTCAGTTTTACAAACCAGTCGGTGAATGCTAGTAAGCATCACTTAATTAAGCTTGCATCATAAGAATTTTTCTTTTGAATTTGTCATAGGTTCGATGGAGCTCGTACCAAAATAAACGAGTTGTTTGGTCCTAAGATGGCTAAAGAATTTCCAAGAGGTATAGCAGACGGAGATTGCGGAGAAGGATTTTTCCCAACAACTACTGGTGGCAACCCTGAAGGCATTGATCTTGAAATTGATGCAGGATCAGAGGTATCAGAATAATGATAACATGAGAGAGAGAGAGAGAGAGAGAGAGAGAGAGAGAGAGAGAGAGAGAGAGAGAGAGAGAGAGAGAGAGAGAGAGAGAGAGAGAGAGAGAGGTTTGTGTATGTGTGTTTTGATATGTCTGCTGTCCCTTTGTAGATTGTTGTTCCGTTTGATGGAATCGCCGAAACAACCGATCATAACGAAGTCACCATTTTTGTCGGCAATACAAGTATATCGAACGAAGTACAAGACGTTAAGATCATACTATCTCCTGTGGTATTAGTTGATGGTAAGGAAGGCTACCCGGTAAGTGAACTTCAATACAAATATTAGATACTCTGCGATGGTGATATCGAAAACCTTGAAACCATATATTGCTGAATTTTTCGAGTTCTAAACTTACCTTACTTTAGGGCCATGCACGTATATGAATAACCTGAATATGTTTTCGGTAGTCACAATATTGCGTCGTCTTTGCCACTGATCTTTAGCCTCTAAAACAAAATACAGGATATTTTAACTAATGCTCAAACATTTAATCTTTATGTAAATTTTATCTTGCTAAATACTGCTGAGACAAGCAACGTGTAATGAACGTAAAATGTACGTATAGAAATCTATATTATAAAAATATATAATTCTGTTACACTTATGTATTATAGCTTCATGTTGTACCGTATCATGCAAGAATTAAATGGCGAATTTTTTCAATGGTAATTAAGGATATCCAAGACATGTTTAAGATATTGACATGAGTTATATCGTCAACAGGTTTTCAAGGGAGAGGTTCTTGGCACTGTTCAGCAATCCGGATGCAACCCAAACACCGTACATGTCGCCATTCTTTCGTTGAGTGGTGACAAAGTCTACGATCCCTCATACTTTTTGGAAAAGAAAGAGTGTAAATCTGATTGGGAGGAAGAGGACAATGTTCTCTCAACTGGTCTGTTGGTTAGTACAATGTGCCACCTTCTGTCACAATCAATAAAACTACCTGAAGCGAAAACATACCCATTTTAGGATATACGTATTTGTAGGAGTTTCTTGGCGATTGAACACCGTTTCATTTAACACCTACGCGTTTGCTAATACATGCGAACGTTATTAAAGAGGTACTTAGAGGGATTTACCGTCACTTTTGTTTCAGTCACTATTCATTATCATTTGCAACAACTTTTCAATGAGTTTGTAACGAACAAATACTATAAGAAATTTGAATTTCGAAATACATTGAACCTCCACAGGTCTTCGTCTCTTTGCATGGTCTTTATTAAGGCATGTCTACCTTTAACTTTGTACAGGGCATTTTCACAAATTTTGGTGATTTTGCTGGCCCTCCAGAGCTGGTAGACACTACTCCTGAACGAATTATCGGCGCGCAAATGAAAGCAGAATATCTTAGGACTCAAGCCTTAAAAAGCCTGAAATCTCGAAGAAGCAACAAGATTAAACGGGCAGTCCAAGATGGTAAGTTCATTACTGAAATACTGGATTAATAAACGTATCCTTCATAACAATCATTCTTTGTAAAGTTCTTTGGAAACAAAGACAACCATGTGACGCTTACAGTTTTGTCACTTAAGAAGAACATTAAACTCAATTGAAAACTTTTCTAAATGAGCTCAGGATGATAAGGTGACTAAAATGAAAGGCACCCACTCGCTACTAATTGTACACTGTTATTTTGAGAAACTTACATCAGAATAATGTCATTTTAACTCCTGGTTCAGAATTTAGCATGCAGTTTCTGAACATTCCAAGAGCTGATGAACTCGGTCCAAACCGCGACTTTCAAGTCAAGGACATCCTTCTGAGCGGGGTTTACCGATTCCTGGAAGATGTCAAACATGACAAATTGGAGCCCTTTGTAGAACTGATACAACAGTTGAAGGTAAGTATGTTTGTTCAGAATGATCTCATTTACCAAAATGTCTTGTTACATTATCTTAGAGAGTACCTTAAAAAGCAACAAGGAAAGGCGATAATTTACTTCTTTGTGGAAGTCGATCAGAACCTTTCCGATTAGTCAGAGATGATGGAGTTAAACACAGGTGATTCCCTGCAATAACTGTCCCCTGTATCTAGTATGGATTTTAAAGAAGAATTATACCAGCAAAATTTGCAATGTATGTGGTCTTCTTTATTTCAGATCGCAATGGAATCATTTAAATGTGTAAGACCCGAAAGTTTGGACAATGTCCAGTTGAGAATTGAACTTTCGAATAGAGGAGAGTCCACAGACGGGGCAAGAGGAGAGTTGATCGCCAGGTTCATGAAACCTGATACAAGTAAGTGTTCAAACAGAGAGAGAGAGAGAGAGAGAGAGAGAGAGAGAGAGAGAGAGAGAGAGAGACAGAGAGAGAGAGAGAGAGAGAGAGAGAGAGAGAGAGAGAGAGAGACAGACAGACAGACAGACAGACAGAGAGCTCTCATATATTGTGTATATAGTGGGTATTCAGTTGTAGTATAGAAAATTTACGAAAGTGCTATTCACCTCTAGCTCGAGGTAACAAAGTTTTCACCATGCCACATGTCTACTTACTGCTTCCTCATTCTGATAGGTTGCCCAATGATTGAGGCCACGCCAGGCGAATCTGTCTTCTGTAGTTTCAATGAAGACTGTCTCGGAGTGCGTTGTTGTGCCGATCTCCAGTTTCTGAATCACTTTCATCAAAGTGTCGAAGTTTCTGTTCGACACGATCCGTGCAATGAACTGCTCACAGTTCAAGGTGGCCAACACGAACATTCATTGGATATCTCTGATAGAGATGCAGGTGAGTTTGAAGTGTATTAAACAGAATATTCTGAACGGCACGGACGATTTGATCGTACATACACCTAGGTACCACCATGGTAGCAACTCACAGAAATGTCAGGAATCCTTTCCTTCCTCTTACTGCTTTTCTTAGGACTTTAATATACCCAAATAATCCCTTATTTCCTATCGAATTAATAATAGACTGCTCTGGTGTGAAGTCTGTTTCAATATTTGCGTATCAAGTCGTGTTGTACAGTCTTGACATAACCTTGATTGCAGCATACGAAGATGAAATGGTGGAAGCATTCTCAGATGACATTCTTGGTGAGTTGTTAAATACGCTATGGTACAGAGTAGAGAGAAGTGGAAATCAGATAAGGGTAAGTACATTACGTCAACATCACGATTATCACCTGTGTTCAATCTCTTACGAAGCTTGGCAATAACTTTAAGAACTTTCGATGATAGAAGTTATTTGGATTAGATTCTAGGACAAATTATAACGCCACAAGATGATGTGTTTAGTGTTAAAATTCGGGGAGTTTTGTCGGTCGGTATCTCTTCACAAATATCAAGTTTGTTAACTGACTGAATGGCCGCTCAACTTTCAGACAATTAATAGAACAACAGTAATTATTGACGCTTTAGAACTCCCTTAAGTGGCATAGAAAATTATCGCCCCATTCTCAACAGCTTGGAGGCGCATATGATTCAAGATTCCTCGTGCAATGATCAACTAATTGTAGAGTGTATGTTGTATGCTTCATGCTATATTTTGATATTTCTTTACCCTACTAAATTATTCTAGGTGAAGGTAGAAGCAACAGTTTGTTCAACGGTCGTTGCCGAATGTCTTCCCGCTATCGAGGTTCTAAACGAATTAGTGATTCCAATCGAAGAATGCAGTGAACAGAGCAGAGAAGTCGATCTTGATATTCAAGGTAACGATAATTATGTACAATCAATTACATCAAATATTCATCACAAGTACGTGATGAATATATGATGTTAATCTGCTTTTATCTATAAAATTGCATAATATTATCGCGGGAACAGATACTGCAATTGTTGATAAAAATAATGCTACGATGCTGTTCATATTGGTTAAAACTCACGTTTACCACAAGAAAAATTATTATGGTAGTGCAGTCTGACTAGCGCATTCTAGGTATATATTATCGCAATAAACCTGCTAAACGGCCGCAACACGACCTCTGTTGTGTGCAGTATGATGATGCATCTTGCTTCTGTGATAAAACTAGACTCACACACTATGAGCGAACCGGCTACGACATTATGCTAAGCAAGCTAATGTGATCAGTTGTTCGGATTTGCTCCGCTTTTTTCTTCTATTCTTTGTTTTGCCTTTTATTCCCACTATCATCGCATCTGCAGAGCTGAGGGAGGGGCCTGAAAAGAACCCATACACAAGGTAAAACATGATGAGAATGAACCAATCACCAAATTTGATATTAATCAGATTGCTCCTTGAGGTGCATAAATATGCAAAAGGGGAGTAATATTGTGTGCCCATCGGAAAGCTTGAAAGCCTTTAGCATCAACTGGTTTTTGACATACTCTTATATATAAAAATTTCTTTTTGTCTTTTCCAGACTGGATGGAATCAACGACTTTGGGTGAATTTGAAAGTCTTTTAGATTTGTTTGGTTTCGATGAATCGATTGTTACCGACTTCATGGACAACTTGCTTGACTTAACCCTCAGCGATGTAAGTCAATACCCAGAGTTCTTACACTTCTGAAACTTCTAAACTACACATTCAAGAAATGAAAAAGTTTAGGTAAAATATCGTGATATTTGAAGTACATTGATTGAATTTTCACGTATGACAAAACGTTCATACTCAGATTCTTCCAAGTGTAGATGTGAATATATTATAGCAGCGACGGATTTTATATAGCATCGTAATTTACATTCAAGATGGACACTTGTAATCAGCATTACTCTACATAAAGCTTATGGTTCTGTATTGTTATCTTTCTTCATCCAGGCTATCGACTCAATCGACGTGAAAGTATCTGACTCCGAGACAGACGAATTTGCTCGTGAAACAGAATTATTGACCTTGACACCTACAATAAGATTACCCTTATTTGGAACCTTCAAATTATGGGACAGACGTCTGACGCCAGGAATTAGACTGTGGATATTTTATATTACATTTGGTATGTGAGAATGGACAAATAAGATAAATCGTTAAGCTACAATGCAAGTGAACGATTAATCCGGTAGTGTTAAAGAAATTGAACAAAAAGTGGGAAATCTTCTAGTATTGATGCTAAAATTGCCACTTCCAAGTTCTGCAAATTTATTTTAATGCATTACTATAATCAATTGTCAATACATCCATATCTGAAAAATTCTCGGTGCTTAATCACAGATAGTAACTTTTTTCTCGTTGATATTTGTGAATAATATTTACAAAAAAGATCGTGGTGTTTAAGCCTGTACCATGATATACAGTAGACATTTCACGTCATGAAAATATGCAGGGAAACGACCTGATTCGTAAAAATGCATATCTTTGGCTCCAAATAATTGAATAATGATGTATATTAGTAAACACGAGTGAGTCATGTAATAAATAAAAATCAATTAGGTCCTTTTCGTCGTTAATATTTTTTGGTAGCAACTGAAAAGCGTTGCGAGTGATTCTCCATTGTCGACAAATAACATTTTCAATATTATAAACATTTTTGTAGGATTAGCGTCGTATGGCGACAAACTGTTGGAGGCTGAGATCACAATATCCACAGATGGTATGACCTGCGATGTAAGTATACTGCCAATTTTAACTACGGACGATCAACATTCGTCAAACCTATCAAATACGGCGTTTTCAATCGGGTTCGAACCCACAACATACGGCATCAGTCGCCTGGCGGAGAGGCCACAGAGAGAACCGCTCGGCCAAATCTCCACTCCCAAAAAGAGTGGTTCAATAGCCGTCTAAGTTGTTACATTTTTTCTGACTGAGACCGCTCCACACGTTGTAGAGTTCGTGAAGCACTCACGCACGGATGCTCACTATCACACATCGCACATAGAAACTTTATCGAAGCGAAGCAACGAATACATCGCTTTAACCGGGCGAACGATAACCTCGGGGACAATTTTGTCCACCAGCAAGCAAAACATCGCCCGTGAGTCAAAATTATGATAATACATTCAGCCAGGGCCTGAGACCAAACGAAGCTCTAGATCTTATTCTTCACACCTGTCGATCATTACAAAAGCTTAACATTTAGGAGTTATAGTGGCAAAGCGAATGCATTGTAGAGTTGTCGTGAGTGTCACAGTACAACTGTGCCTACCAGTGCCTTTATTTCGCGAAGAGCGTCATCTAGCGACAGGCTGCTCTCGACGACATGGTGTTACCAAAAAATATTAACGACGAATAGGACCTAATTGATTTTTATTTACTACATGACTCACTCGTGTTTACTAAAAATAATTCAATTAAGTCAGGCCAAAACAACACTTAAAAAGTTTGAGTGTCCGAATATCAGTGCCCGGAAAACATTCTTCATAAATAGATACTGATGCTTCTTGTAATCGTTGTAGCAAATTGACCTTGCAGGTAATCACTGGTCCTGTGAATGACATATCCTACGTCGAGGCGTATGCTAACTTTGGGCTTAAGAAACTATACCTGAGAACGTCACTGCTTGGATTCTTCTTAGATCTTGAAGAAAGAGCCGAGAGTTCAAACGACGCTCTGCATGAACCAATGAAAACAATGTATGCCATTCCATTCTGTTGATCATATACACAAGTTTGCCTGCACAAACTTTAAAGGGAGGAGGGTAAATCAAACTTTTTAGGCTAGGTAAAATCTTAACTCGGCAGGAATGTGAGCTGCTTTGAATTTTAGGATTCAGATGTCAAAATGTTGGTTTCGCAAAGTATTGCGAGAACGCTGATTAAGTGGTGCCTCGATTGAAGATAATTACATAAATCTGTATCGTGCAAATGAATTAGCGAGCTCTACGATGAGTAGATAATGAAAAAAAAGAAAGTTTGGTGTTCCTCGCATAATTGTTCGGTCACACCGTATGGTTGTGCATTCCACAAGTAAATGTTATTCATTTAAAGGGACAAAGTCGCCCATTTTTCGTGAAATTTGTTTGATACAAGTTACTACTTATATTGTTTGACATGTTGAAAGATACTGAACGAATGGGTGACCATTCTATATTCGACGCCGGTTTTAGACAACATACATGAAACCATCGCAAAAATGAATTAATGGTCATGACCATTAATTCATTTTCGCACTGGTTTCATTTAATTTGTTTAAAACTGGGGTCGAATTTATGCATGGTCACCCATTTATTCAGTATCTTTCAACATGTCAAACAATATAAGTAGTAACTTGTATCAAACAAATTTCACGAAAAATGGGCGACTTTGTCCCTTTAATATTACTGTATGATATCCAAGTTGATATATGGAATTCTATTTTAACACCCTTGAACGATTTTACCTTCAAATCGTGCGATGGCACAATCTTTGAACGTATGTGAATTTTATTCAGCCCAAAAATATACACCTTCATCCTTCCAGTAAACTATTGCTGTCATAATAATCTTGAGATTCTGTGGTTTTTGAAAATATATAGCATAAGGTGGTTTCCTTGTCATCTAAAATATTCCTTTGAAATAAACTGTGTTTGCAACATGCAGCCCAACCTTTAAAAATTAAAGTTTCATTTAGGCCATGTTCATTTTGTGGTCGCCATGAGCGTCAAATCAATGCAGACATGAGGTTCTTTGATGATTTTTCAATTTAGTAACTTTTGAACGATTTTTATGGTTTTCGTTTACAGGCAAGATGTGGTATACTACCTTGTCGGTCTCCGCATCGAATTTCACATTTATCTCATCTTTGAGTTACTTAGCACTCGTCGAAGAGAAATTAAACTTACCCTCATCGACATTAATCTTCCCGGTTGGAGTTGGGAATTTGGGAAAGAAATCGGACCTGGAAATAGTAGAGAAGAGGTTCTTTCTGATGATTCACCACCAGAGTTTGAAGAGGTTTGTGATTGGATGAATTACATTATCAATTAGTCCCCGCGGTCAAAGTCCAAGGGACTTATGGTTTGGGCTCCGTCCGTCCGTCCGTCCGTCCACGCAGATATCCTAGACATGCCTTAGCCAATTCCTTTTAAACTAAGTACAAGGATGAATCACTATGGCATACATATGCACATTCATTGTTTTGGCTTTTGCACGCATAATTAGTGCTTATTTGCAAAATTAGTGTTTTTTGAAAAACAGCTCTGTTTCTTAAGTGACTGCACCAAATTTGATGAAACTTTGTACTTATTTTGGTCACGCAGAGCTCTAATAGCACACAAAGACATTTGTCAGTATTGTGTCAAGGAATTGCTGATTTGCATATTTAATGAATTTTCATAATTCTGGTAATATGTCAAGAAATACTGACTCAAATTTGATTAAACTTGCCACAGATGTAAATATACTAGAGCTGTAACTGTAAAAGACATTAAGCAGGATCATATCAATTAATATCTAATTTGCATATTTAATGAACTTCACAATAAATGTGATATGTCTAGAAATATTGCATCAAATTTGATGAAACTTGGCACAGATGTTGATCTCAAAGCGTTGTAGTAGCATGCAAAGACATTTAGCCGTATCATGTCAATTAATTGCGTATTTGCATATTTAATGAATGTTTCATAATTAGTCTGATATGTCAAGAGATATTACATCAAATTTGTTGAATCTTGGTATAGACGTTCAGCTCATGTTGCTTTAACTTTGTATAAGACGTTTATCAGTATCATGTTAATTAATTTCTGATTTGCGTATTTAATGAACTTTCCTAATTAGTTTCATGTGTGCAGAAATACTGCACCAAATTTGATGAAACTTGGTACAGATGTTGATCTCCTAGTAGTGTAAAAGTGTATAGCAATATCCTGTCGATTAATTATTAATTGACTTATTTAATGATATTTTGTGATTAGGGTGGCAGCCCAGATTAGCTTTACATTTTACCACCATGGTATGGAACAATTCCATTGTTTTCTGTAGTTAAGTTGAGCCTCTAAACAGGGAAACAATGTTTGTAATTAGAGATATATATCCTGAATGGCTACACTCAATCTAATAACACATGCTGCAGATGTTGATCATACAAAGGTTTAACATTCAAGAAAGGCATATAGCAGTATTAATGGCTAACCATAGGAACTCTTTTGTACTGAACACCTGACCATTATTGGTTCACATCTGGCGTCCCGACTTTTTGACATTCAGACATGCCTGGACCAGTTTCTTGCAGATTAGTTAAATTTTGACATTTCAAGAGCCAGGGCATGGCAGACCTAATTCTGTCCAACTGGGTAAAAAGACCTAACCCTATACCATTCATACTATTACTTATGTCTATTTGTTGACGATACAATCCGATATAGGCGTCAGTCACAGACATGCCTTTGGTACCCGCACTTCAGTCTTTTTTCATGCGCATTATATCACTTCAAACTTTAGTCACTCAACGTTACAAATTCCCAATTACAAGCGGGGACTATGTCATTGCCAACGATTTGTTCAAATGAGGATTAATTAACCGATTGACTGACTGGTTAGACTGATTGACAGACTGGATTATTTATTTAATAAGCGATTTATTGAATGATTGACGGATTGGTCGGTCACTTAAGGTTGTTGTAATGGATAATTGAGGAAGTGAGTGACCGAGTTAAATATAGGTGTGTGAGCAAGTGAGTAAGTTAATGAACGGCCTACAAAATGACTGATCAAACAACTGAGTAATTGAGCAGGTAACTTAGTTGCTGACTGGTCGAATGGCTGACTGATAAAATGAGTACGTAAGGAGTGGTTTGTAATGGGATGTTTTGGAAGATGACGCCGCCCAGCGATTAGTTGCCATTTTATGAGACATTATTACAATCTAGTAAGACAATCTGTAAAGCAGTTACAATTTTATGACATTGTCTTACAATGCATGAACGCTGTTGAAGTCGATGTCTTTATTTCATTGTTTTAAATTATCGGGATAACATCTCATTTTCATTAATTTTGACAGGATGACGGTTGCGAAGTAAGCCAAATTATTGACCGAGATGTTACTGATCCAGCCTTTCAGTTGATAGCTTCAGCACACGACGGGGAAAGCCCAGTGCGGTTGAAATATTGCATCGGAACATTCTCAGGTGGCTGCGACGTTATTAACCAGCGGGATCTCGGACAACAAGGCTCTATGGTTACAGAGGTATGTTCTTCCAGACTTCAGCTTCAGTAGAGCGATGACCTTTAGGAACCTCATATACAAGTACTTTGTATTGTTCAAAGACGTACAGTGTAAGAGTAACACCGTCATATTAAAATGACACTTTCTCCAACAAAGGGCGCTAAAATAGACATCAGGGCCATTAAGATTATATCATAAAACATCTTTTGAAACGATGAAGAAATCTCCTGCACTCTTTGAAATACAAAACACACGTTACAATCCATTTGCCGTAAGAATGCAAATCAAGCAATTCAGCTGAAATTATAAACTCTTCACATAAATCAAAATCATAAATCCTCTGACATAATTTCTTTTTACATTAAACATCTAAGACGTTATATATAATAACAACAACGTCGCTGTCGTCATCAACTCAGAATAGCTTTCCTGGTACGGCGTACGAAAATGAATGCAGCTGCAGCAAAATCAAAAATAAAAGGCACACTTTACGATTAACCTATATTATATTATAGCTTTATCATACCAGTGTATTTTGTGACGTCATACCCTCAGATTATTACTGATAATGTATCCGATTATCCAGCATTGTGGCCCAGATGTTTTCTGCAGCCGACATTGCCAAAACTATAAAATAATAGCAATAATGTACCCCCTCCCGGCCCATAATTGGCCCAAGAAAACTTTGCACTCCATAATGTACTCAGCTTCGCCTCATTCATCGTGTCGTGTAAAGTTTCCTTTGTCCATTATTGGCCGGGAAGGGGTACATTATTGCCTAATTAATAAACTCCGACTAAGATTATACCTAAAGGGCAGACGACAACGTTTGGACGGCACCCGTGGGTTACATGTAATGATTTGATTTGTTGATTTGATGTGGAAAATAAAGTACGGATGTTAAAGAGCTTCCTTTTTAGCATCATAATCAACCTTTCATCGAGGCAATGATAATGCTTATCATATTTGACCTTGGTATCAATGCGGTCTTGTTCTTGTCTAGGTTCTGCGTAGTGGGGTTCCATTGCATTTCACTGTGACAGCTATGAATGATGGGGACGAAAGTGTCACATTACAGTGTGAGCTGCCGACCTATGACACGACAGTTCCAATGGGTCGTGTGACGCCTGACTTCAGGACAACAAGTCATCCTGGGATACTGAGGGCGTCATCAGTGATAACAGACGATTCGCAGTTGATTTTAAAGAAAGTGAGAAAGAGTTGATGATTTAGTGTAAATTCTCGTTCCTGCGTCATTGATAACATATTATTAATAGTACGATATGAGGTTTTAATATACTATACCACCAATTACGGATTGCCCGTCTATTATCGCCGGCTTATGTAATTGGCAGGTTTAAAATTTGCAAAGACAATGTCCAATTTTGTGTTCGCAAATTATATGATATTACTACCTATTTGACTTACAGATTGATATATGGCGGGTGCTACAATGTGGAGCAGGGTGCTCTTACTATTTTCGAAACACCTGATATCACTTCTTGGTGTTTTGCCAGAGGTTCATGTATATTTATTTCATGAATTTGACTTTGTTGTGTGCACCGGTGCCTTACTGTCTGTTCTGTGCTGCTTTGTGTCTGTTTATAACAATTGATGGTGTATTACGAATTTTGACCTAGTGTTATCGGATTATGGATGGGTAGGACTGTGATTATTATGATAAGTTGTTAGCGTCATCGTATCAGTACTTAAACGATCATCTCATAACTCCAGGAAGCTGTTGGATACGGTTTCAAAAAGTTTGGTCATCAAGTAGTGAATTGGACGGAGGTAAAGTTTGACGAAGGATCGGAATTGGTCGAACTGCCCCCTGAAAGAGAGAGTATGGATTATTTCACAGCGCCACAGAATGGACGACTCGACTCAAGGCCTTTCGAGACTTCAGGGGAGAGATACGAGTACAACTGCGCCTACAAGTGTTTACAGTACCCAACTTACAAGTGCCTCAGCTTCAATTATGACTATGGCAGCAGTGGTCGATGTGAGTTGCTAGAACATATAGTGGGTGAGGGACGGAACATTCATCAGGTAGGTGACCTTATATGCAAAAAGGTATTTGTTCCCCTTAATTTCCATGCATTTTCTGTACTATGTCTCACACATTAATTGATTGCGCAAAAAAGCTAAATCTCACGAAAACGAAATACTTATGAACCATGCAGGACGGAAAATACTATGGAAGCATGTAAACTAAGAGCTTTCTTTGTATACCCGGTTTCTCCACCATGTGTTACAGCTCAACATCTCTCATCGGGGAATAGTCAGCTAGCTAGAATCTCTTTGGACACAGAAACAGATTAGTGGTTTCCTTCTTTCATCTGTGTTTGTGCTCGTAAAGACAACGTCCATATACAGTTTTTTGCGCACACTTTAAACTTGTCGTATCATCCACTGTGCTTGTGAACACCAAGCCCCTCTCAGACTACCACGTCAACGTTATTGTCATTTTATGTTTTTGTTTACTAGTTCTCAGTCAATAAGCGGAAGGTGATACGTGTTCGACATTTCGACATATTACATAATAATTGTAAAGTTGAGTGAGAGTAAAGTGTATTTACAGTTGGTCTTGGTAAGGGTCATAACTGCTATTCCATTGGAATGAAAGTATTCTGGAGATTTCCGTCAGTGGGTTAAGATCATAGTCAGTATATATGATATCAGTTTGCGACATTACGCCGTTCTGATCGATAAGATCTCGTGACGATTGTGGTAATGATAACATACCAGAGTTCAAACCGGCACCTCGGCTAGCAAAGGTTAATGCCTTACAGTATCCGAAACCGTTTGATAATTAGAAATCGGAGTTGAAAGAAAGTAATCAATAAAGACTTCCTGAAAGTTTGTCTTAAGAACATATTTCTAAGGATCAAAGCTATCTATCGTTCGTATATTGGTAGGAATAAAATATAAATACATGATCAGAGTTTGCAAAATATGGACATCGTCATGTAGTATAATGATGAATGGGTTCGAATGATTATTGTGAGTACGTAAAAAAGTTATGTTCAATCTATGTTATGTTAGTCCATCAAATGAAATGAAGTCTGTTGATTCTCCCTCTTTTCTCATTTACATAGAGTGGACTCTACAAGCACTTCGAACGTCTTGGAGTTGGTTATTCTAGTGTACACCGCCACGACTACTTGACTCTGAGACACAATGACTTGTACATATTCAATGTGTATTCAAAAAACGCCTTAAGTAAGTGTTTGAGAGTAAAGGGGTGCAACAAATATAAATGCTGTTGATACAGATTGTTTCATCAGCATCAATTTAGCGCCTCGAACTGAATGGAATCACTATATGAATTAAACTCCTCTCAAATATCAGTTTTCTATCTTTTTTCTATCTTATCTGAAGTCAACATTGTCAGCCTATTGCACCAAGAATATCTAATTATTGAGATGCACTACAAAATTTGTGTTGGTACTGAAAATTCAAATTAATAACAGTTCATTGACATTGTGCATGGCCAAGAGTGTGACTTATAATAACCTTTACAGAAAATGTGAAGTGCTGTCAATAACGCAGGGGCGATTTGCATTTTGTAGCATGTATAGCATAGGTCAGCATTATAGTGAACTTGACTTGACTTAGAAAATATATTCCCTTTACAGATAGTTTATTCATGTTGTATCGCGTTCTCGACCAGACCTTAAATTTAGCATTTGACCTTTTTCGTCACTGTCATACCCTAGATTATCAATCGATTGTGTCTTCTGATGGCATTCTCGCGGATTTCACACAACCCGATACCGGTCCCATCATGAACGAGGAACTGGATGAAGCAATCAATGAAAAGTGCGCTGAATTTGTACATGACAAATGGCATCCACGATGCATTGAAGACACACCTCTGCCAAACCACAGGTAAGTTTTGAATATTTTTAAGCTCAACACTTTCTCTAAATTGAAGCACAGACTCTTGTACAGCATATTAAACCTCGCATGCAGATATTTAACTTCTCACTTGCTTTGTTCCTTTTTTCCAACAATTCACCTGGATATATTGCAACATGAACAAATAGGGGATAAATTTCCTAATATCTCGGTAGTAAATTTTTGACGTGCCCTTTCAAAGTACAATAACTTTATCTTTTAGATATGTCATAGATGGACCCGGATCTGAAACAGTTTTTAATGGTCATGAACCCTTGGTTGATTTGCTGTACACCAGAGCCTACACTTACATATCAGGTAAGCGTTTTATCGTACATTTATTGTTAAAATCGACAACTTAACGTTCGCATATACCTACAAAGGTTTGCATTTCGAATTTCTGAGCGTACATATTTAAGAGTTTATTGTATGTGCTTTTTTAATTATTTAACTGATTTTGCCAATCGATATTTTGGCAGCCAACTGGGATGGTTTTAAGGATGACCAGACGGGTATCTATGGTTACACGTGGTCGGTAGGGAACGATACATGCCAAGAGGATATACACCAACATGACGATCCACATGCACACATATACTACGAAAGTGAATGGACGCATGAGGGCGTTGCTACACTGTTGCTGGACGGTAAGTGAGCGATGGTGTACTTTTGTGGCTTTTCAAGTGTGCGATTAATAGATGAGGTTTTAATGACAATGATATTAAATGCCTGTAGTGATAAAGATATCATTAGTATATAATATCATAGTAATAAGTAAGTCAATAGTCATGTATACACTTTCATACAATGACTACTAACTGGAAATGAATACCGCGAATGAGCATATAAACGCCAAGTTTTAGATCTGTAACTCAGCATGTGATATTTTTATTATTACCCGCTATATAGACGGACATTACCACATCTCCGTCCGTGCCCTCAACAAGGCGGAGTTTGGTGGACCGATGGCAACTACTGTCTGCCATACAACATTGTACACCATCGACACCACGCCACCTTTTGTTCATGAAGTGTATGATTGGGAATATGATGATGAAACGTGCTTCCTGACTGTCAGTTACAATGTCAGGTAGGAAAAAATCACTGTACTGGAATTTACGATTTATGTGTTCCGTAACATAGTGCGTACATAAACCTGATGGATAATTTATGTGCATTACAGTGACCCACTGTCTTATATCCGAGAGGTCGACATTGGTTATGGACTGAGCACAAGGGACGTCTATTTGATGGATTGGCAACGCCACTACACCTTCACAAATCTTACCCATGAATTCTGCATACCAGACGGTGTTGTGACCTGGGTCAGAATCAAAGCTTGGAATAACGGTACCGTAATATACGTGTGAACCTCTTTTTTTCCGATTTAATCTATGATATTTCTTCTAAAATTAGGAAAATTTACTAACCTGAACCCTGTTATCGAGCACGTGACATTCAAACGTTTCATAACGCCGTATAAATCCTACTTTATCAGGTAAATATTTACGTCCAAATCGCTATTTATGAGTAACGCTCCTCTCCCCGTCGTCTCTTGAAACCTTTAAGGGCTTACAACGTTTCTTAACGCATATTTTAGCAAATATTTGTGGGTCAAATAGATTACAAACAGACGGTATGCAATATATCTGAGAGGCCCCAGCAGGTAAAATCTTTCACGAAGAAAGTTAGTTTAGCCAAGACATTTCCTTCTTATCTCGGAGTCTGATAGGGTCTATGTATGTGTCAATCTTAATCCAATCCTTGATTCTTATATTACAGTTGATTTGTACGAGACAGGGCACGCACCAATACCTGTGGTTGTCGACACCAGTCCTCCAGTCGCTGGTGAACTATTTGATGGGCCACTGCACGGAATTGACATCGAGTATCAGAGTACGCAACACGAGATATGTGCAAATTGGCAGGATTTCTATGACCCAGAAAGTGGCATCGGTAATATACTATATTTTAATCAATTTCAGCCATTTTAGCGATTTTTTGCTGATTTCTGACAAAGTAATTCTGCTGAACTAACATGATTTGCAATCATCTAATCTTAACTCGTCAGGCAAATATGTATGGGGCGTGGGGACGAGCCCGTTCAGTGATGACGTCAGTCCGTTTCAAGAGTACCATCACCAGGCCTATGCAGCATGCAATGAGAGTGTAAGCCTCGAGCACAACACCAAGTATTTTTCAACCCTGACTGCGTACAATGCTGGACACAAAGTTCTGACCACAACAGTGTCATCAAACGGAGGTATGCAACACTAAAAGTTGGTGCACATTTTATTTGTGAAATGTGTGGATGTTATGAAGCATGAGTACTAACCAGTAGTACCTCGGAGAGGGCACAAATTTATAATGTTCCGCATCGATGTCGAGTGGATGTATCGTGATTTTTCTTGGTATGCACTCTACTACATGTTGAAATACTCTGTAGTCTTTGGTATATCAACAGAATAAAGACGATTTGTGAATTTATAAAGATCATTTGTGATCGTTAACTATTGAATTCTGTTGTGGGATTCACAAATTGTGTTGACAAATCAAATAGTAAGCGTGTGTGTCTGCATGCTGAAGAGAACAGATCAAAGGTCTCCAGCTGATAAAATGAATTAAAAAGTAAAATATTAACACCATGGTGCGAACAGCATTAAGGTATATGACATATGAAGATACATATAAGAGCACGGTTGATTACGTTGAAGTAATCAGAAATGGTGACTGTTATGGCATTCTGTGTTCTATGTAAAGATAAACCGTATTAATCTAGGTCGAATTTTTATTTCTGTCCCATTTATCTTGCAGTTGTATATGACGCTACGCCACCAACGAAGGGTAAAATCCTAGATGGTCTTGATCCGATCAGTGATGTTGAATACTCATCGGAAGCCTCCTCAGTGTCTGCTAACTGGCATGGCTTCGAAGATCCTGAGTCGGACATTGAAGAGTATGCCGTAACAATTTGGAGAAAGAGAAGTAAGATTTGCCATTGTGAAATTTGTGACTTCTTCTTCGTACCATAACATTGAGGGCACGGAACGTATAACAAATGGAATACATGTATTTACAGACAAAAGCTAACCAGTGTAGCATCTTTCTCTTGTGTGTACTATATGTAGTTTGTCACTATTATGAATTGGAGGATATCAGGCGTAATATCGAAAAACCGAAGAGATGTGCGGATTTTGAAGGTTATGTTAAGCCACTTATTATTACTTTGACTACTCAGATGAGAACAGTACATCATGGGAGGTACTGCAAGATACGGTGACGTTGCCAGGAGATTCAAGTTCATTTAACTGGCATCACTTCCATCACAAACAAGGTGATATGGTCTACACACATATTGAAGCAATGAATCGAGCAAGATCGTCAACGTCGGATTCCACGGATGGTTTCATCATCGACCTATCAGCCCCGATTATGTACTTTCTCGGAGATGGCTTGGTACCAGGAGAAAACGACCAGTTTACGGTATTGTGTTATATGTCAACCGACAACCTTGAATAACTTATTTTTTTTCTAACTCTGTTCAAAAATTGAAGGCTCAATAGCGAAAATAAAACGTTCTTTTGCCTGTACAGAGACCACTACAGCCTCAAAAACTGTACCCTCCCTGCTCTCAACATAGTGTGTCAGCCCCTACGTTTTGCTGTAATTACATTATTGTTGCATGCAAAATGAATATGGCCATATTTTCCCTGTTTTAGTCAAGCAAGTCGACCCTTCATGCAAACTGGGATTTCCGAGATCCCGAGTCCGGTGTTGCTCGATATGAATTGGCAGTGTATGAGAAATACGGTGGCTCAAAGAAGAAAATCCACCCCAAAAGCAGGTATTTTTAAGTTTTTAGAGTTTCTAAATACCTCAATTGTTTGTGTTAAAGTATTTTCTTCTTTTTACATCATACCTTAGTCGATATATCAATGGATGATTATTAACATTTCATCTCGTGGTCGTTTCATTCTCGTATAGCACAAGTCTTTAAGCAGGTGGATTTGAGCGTTCTCCAACTCGAGTACTCTTCTTTCCCTGGTTCTGATCCACAGAAACTGTGCATATGAAATGAAAACGATGTGCATGAGCTTTCGTTGAATTGTTCATGGTAATATCATTAAAATCTGGTGTTATTAAAGTTTTGGTGTAATGAGCGAGCACATTATCCAACTCGAGTGCGGAATTTCAGTGTTATCCTCAAGACTCATCAGATATCAATGCGCAATCGTCATCAGCTTTGTTGGTTAGCCACAGGCAGACTTTTACAATACCACGTCCGATTTAGTTGCGGCTTTTATCAGTACTTTCGTTTTATTTGGATGAAAAGGGTTGTATCTCCCTTGTCGACAATCTTGTTCATTTCAAGGGCATGGTATTTATTTAATGTTCCAGTAACGAGTGGGAGATAGTGGAAGGTAAGGAAACTGGTTGGACCTCTCCGGATCTCAATCTGAAAACGGGAGGCCAATACACCATCAGAGTGTCTTCAATCAATTTTGCTGGACTGTCTAACGTGCAAGATACCGATGGTGTTATAGTTGATCCAACTGCCCCAAGGGTGAGTTCATTGGCAAATTCATTTGTTCTTACAATTGAATATTTTTATCTATGATTTTATTGTTTTAATTTTTCTCACGAGATTCCGCTGAATTTTCTCCGAAGCCACACATGGAATCAAACTTTCCATCGTTGTTTTATCTTTTGACTTTAAATAGATGAACACAGTTGCTATTGGTAACATGGCTGCGGACATGGAGGAACTATTCGAGGGTTTTGTTCAGCAGACTGATGAATTCGGCATCACTGCGTACTGGTACGCCATTGATTACGAAAGCGGAATCAAGACGTACTTCGTCAGCGTTGGAACTTCACCAGGTATGGAATAAAAAATAGATTGCTGGAGTAGCCCTTCGCCTCATTCAATCGAACCCATTGAGACATGCAATTTAGGCGATCGCTGCATTTTGATTGCTTTTCTGAAATATCGTTCCAGGAAAATCTGACGTTTGTGAAAGGAGAGACATTGGGTCATCGGCAGGAGGCTACATCGACGGCTTGCATCTAGAGCTTTTCGATGATGAAAAAGATGGCCCAATATACTACCTCACGGTTGTGGCACAAAATGGCGCCAATAGTCTGTCCGAAGAAATGGTGTCAAGGTACAAAAAGTAGCATACATATATTAATTGAAAATGTGTATAAAAAGTAAATGTATCCTTCGACGTTAAGACCTGAAGAACTTGATCTTGTCATTCCAATCTTGCAAATTTTTGTAGAAACCATTTCTTCTCGACTATCTTGCCTATCAGCACTGGCTTGAAGTTTCGAAGTTCTTTCTCATATTCATTGTTTGTTTTACAACAATATCCAGTCCTATAAAGATTGTTCCCGGTGATCAGGTGGGTACAGTCATAGATGGATCAGAACCAGCGATGTCAGAGAACGGAACACTGATTGGTGACGTAGACTATCAAAAGGAAGCAACTGTGGTCTCGGCCCACTTCCATGGCTTCGAAAGCTACATGCACGGTATAGTCCACTATGAATGGGCCGTCGGTACAACTCCCCGAGGTGATGATGTTCAACCCTTCATCAGAGCTGGAATCGTTGTAGGTTCTGAGGAGAACAATCCTGGTGGAGGTAAGTTGGTTTTGCTTAATGCAAATGATCTTTGGAGCAATTACTACGGAGCAACCAAATGCCTCTTTCCATGAACCCAAAACGTAGTATCAAAGATCACAGTCCGTATGTAGCAAGTGATTTAGAAACTTTCTGTCCCATATTGGTGTTCACTTTGATGTACATAATCATTATATTACCCCAGGAATCGCTGGTTTTGGGAAGTGTCAGTCCCTACTTGATCTCGAGAACGGCGTCACCTATTACGTCACAGTGCGTGCAATCACTGGCGCTGGAAATGCCCTCGAATCGATAGCTGACGGCTTCACTGTTGATACAGTCAAACCGGACATCAACATCGTGACAATCGGCGTTGCCATGGAAGAAAATGTCACTTGCAGCAAAATGAGTGACGTTTGCTATCAGGTCAGTATGTATAAGAAAAATCATAATTAAATGGACATTTTATGTAGAAGACCACTATGTTGTAGACATAATAATATCGACACAGCAGATTTACAACATCCATGTATTAGCATATTTTCATAAATCACTAAAATAATCATTAAATAAGGAGAAATATACCCCTGATAAATAAACAGTTACGTAGTTTGATTCGTAATATGTACATTAATCTTATACAGGATTCAAGTGACAGTATCACTGCAGAATGGGTCATCAATGAACCGGAAAGTGACATTGTCTTCTCAGAGTTTTGCTTCGGCAGTTATCCAGGAGCAAGTGACGTTTACAACTGTACCGATACGTCAGAAAGTTTGAACATACCAAACGCTATGGTGTCTCCTACTGATATGGGCCAATCTAATATACTTTTCCTTCGAACCCTGAATGAAGTAAGCTTTGTTTGATGTACTCTCTATCACAGCAGGGTTTCATTCAAATACTATGGTCTCTAGAGTACTAGTATGAGGCCTGTAATTTAATTCCATGTTCGTATAAAGGCAGTGAACCTCAGAAGAAACAGTAGTAATTATGGAACTTTTGTGTGCAATGATGCACATACGGTTTGAACGTGGAAATGAAAAACCTTATCGGAATGACTGTCAGAAAACGCCTTGATAGTCTTGATCTGGAAAATTATGAGACAATCAAAATCATGCCATTGTCCGTAAACGTCCGTCGAATCAATATTTGAGGACACTGCTTCTCTTACATGACAAGCTCAAATATTGGACTTACACACACAGTTAAAAATCGTTCACACTTGCTGTCCCACTCTAGTAATGTTTTGAGCCATTCCAATATTTCAAGGAAAACATGTGAAATGCCTATTAACGCAACCTCATATGGTGAAGGCTGTATACAGTGTGAGAAAATACGTTCTTCTTGTTTTCAGGCCGGACTGTGGGGGCAAACTGTTTCCGGTAGTATCATCGTGGACACAACACCCGCCACTGCTGGCTTTGTAAAATGTCCACTCTACGTTGATGATACAGAAATCATTTCATGTACGTGGTCTGAATTCCATGATTCCGAAAGTGACGTGGTCGGTTACAAATTTGGCATTGGCACCGAAGAGGGCGATGACAGCTTATATCCATTCGTCGATCTTGCCGCTCATTACAGGGACTTTACAGCGAGAGGTAAGTGACTAGAAATAGACAAACACCAATATTCCCGCAATCTTATACTAGCCTCTGTTAAAATTCTCAATTACCATTGTTGTCTGTACCAGCTGTAACTTTTTCAGAGTACTTGTTACAATGTTGATATTTATTTAATGCTGGATTTGTAAGTTGAAACGTGCTATGTGTTTTCCATAATTACTTTAAAGACATAGTTTCATTTTTCAAGTACTGTGTGAAATCGATGTAGAAATGGCTATCGTTAAACTAGTTAAGTTGGCCTGTGTGTCTATAATGTCCCATGTTGTTGTTGTTATTATCCAGACAATAATTCATTTCTCTCTCAAATGCAACCATTTCATATTGCGTAAAATGCTTTGCGTTTTTTTTTTCAAAGCAAATAGTTCGTAATCCAACACACAATTGAATTCGTCTGAGAATTAAGCCTAAACTTATTTATAGAACAGACACATGAAATACTCTAAGAATTACCACTGCTGTCTCATGTTGCTTAATGCAGTTAATATAGCTAATTATTGCTTTTATCAATATAATATCTGAAAGCAAGGTTGTAAATAAATGGAGGATATAAACGAAAAGATAGTTTAATTTTTGTTATTTTATTTCAACCAATGAGAGTGGATAGTCATCCACTGTAGTATCTATTCCACAGCATAACGGACTGCAAAAATAGTGTTTCATTAGCATGGTAATGTTACGTGTGTACGTTGTAAGTGAAATATTAAAACGCGTTTCGAAAATACTTTTCTCTATCAAGATTTTGAGACACCCTTGAACCATTCGTCTACTTTGTACGTCACGGTCATTGCTGTGAACGGCGTTGGCTACGAGAGCAGTGCTTACTCCGAGAAGATTACAGTGGACGTAACTCCTCCAATACCGGGTAGAGTTATAGAGCTGGATGGTGTACACAGACTCAACCTGACGGCCGGAGCAAGCGGTAACGCCATTGGCTGCGAAACGGACGAAGGTGAGTGTGGTTGTTTGAGCATTTCTTATAAGTAAGCGACAAGGTGTCTATACTGCTGAGTATGTGTTTTACCTCGATGCTAATTCACACTGTGTGTCCTCGTAGATCATCTGACGTTTTATTGGTCACAGTTATCAAGGACAAGAACTTATATATTTATGATGAAAATTAAAATCGTCGTATTGCGTTGTCTTCTGTTGCCTCAAAGGTTTTGAAATGCGCCATCTTGTGCAAGATCGATTTGTTTCTTGAATCTTCGAAGCTTCAAAGCTTGTCATTCAACCGATACATGTATATGTATGTTTGTCTTAAAAGGAGTAATTAGTTATTATAGAAACCATGGTAGCAATGTAATTATTACGTTCATGGATGCTTCTAAAGCTCTCAACCGTGTTAACCACTAGACATTGTTCAAGAAGTTGCTCACTCGCAATGTAGCGATCTATTTTGTCAGATACCTGCTTTCATGGTACAGATCCCAGAGTATTTCTATTCAATGGGATTTTAAAGCTTACATTGAAGTTACTTGATCAACGCAAATTTGCATGCGCCAATGTTTATTACAAGATGACATACATAACACGGTATTGGCGGCGCGACATTTGATGATTAGTAACTATAGATCTAAGTGTTGTACCAGGCGGTCTTTTGAGGTTCATCATTGTGTAAGACGCTCTTCACAGGATATGATGGTATTTAAACTAGGTAACACCTTTAACAATTAGTACTTTTTGTTTGAAGATTCGCATAAGCGTTATTCTGGTAGTTTCTATAACATGTCGTATGACTTTTGCCTTTTTTCGGACTCCTCCACAGAATGTGACAAACATGACGCCGTTTGTCAAAAGTCACTATCTTCTGTGGCAATATCCTGGCAACCATTCCAAGATGCAGAATCTCCAATGAAAAGGTACGTCATCTGCACCCTTCATCGGCAGTTTATGTGTATCTGTCATGCAGATCATGTGACGACTGTTTCTTCTAGAAACTTCATTCAATGATAGTTACGAATATGTTCGAGCCAAGTTAATTGATGTATATCGCTATCTGGAATAGCGACATTTCTGTAATATGCATGATTAAAACGATATTACAATTAATGTGGTAACAATCTAGTACCAATGTCAATATAGTAACAATGTTGTTCTTGTTGATTTATGCAGATACCAAGTTGCCTTGGGAACAAGCCCCGGAGGTACGCAGTTATTGGACTTCACGGACGTCAATGACGGGCAGATGACATTTCACGTGGGGGCGCTAGACTTGACAACAGAGAGGGTAGTCTACGCCATGGTGCGGGGCTTCAATCGAGTAGGACTGTCGGCAACTGCTTCTTCTAACGGTGTATTCATCAGTCGTGTTAGTTCTGGCTTGCCCCCACTTGAAGAAATCTATGTTTGGGATGGAGATATTGATGACGGCGACATGTGAGTGGCATAGGCATAATTTCCGATATAAGCTGTCGCAGATTATATCACATATTTTGCAATAAATCCATTAAAAGTTTTCGATTAAGTCAGCTGTTGGCCTGCAATTCATGTTTTATGCGTTATTTCTAAACTTTCAGAGATTATCAAGATGACACAAACGAGATAAGTGGACAGTGGAATTTCGATGGTGACCCGTGTCCGATTTTGAAGTACGCGTGGTCAATAATGAGATTTGATGGTGCAGAGATACAGCCCATGACAGATATTCCATCCGGTAGGTCAGAAATCGTTTTTTAAAACTGAAAGTGAGATAATTTTAGACATCACTACTCAAGATACCGGATACATGCTTTTAAGGTAGAACGCACCTCGGGGACAGACGTTCGGACTCTCAAACTTTTACAATTCTCTTCTGATATACTACATGTGGGGGTTCATTTTAAAGCTCTTGGTAAAAGAAAACTTTTCACTGGCTTAGTTTTTCGAAATTCGAAAATTTTTATTTTTCTCCATAGAGTTAACACAGGGATGGCGGCCATTTTGAATTTCTAATATCGGTAAATCTTGGGTAATTTGTTTCTCTAGTACCAAAATTTGCACGGTGACCCCCTATTTTTATTCTTGATTCTGAAAGAGAATGATTGAAAGATTCCTTGAGGAAAGTTAGAGGAAAAGTTTAAGTCTTTTACTTTCGAGGTGCATACTACCTTAAAAGGTTTTCGGGTGTAATTTTGTTGAATATTTGGATACTTTGTACAGTGTTGGCTATCTTCAAGTTTAGTTGATATGCTGAGCAGTTGCACTAAGCGTAGAACTATTTTCTGGTACGTGCTTCCATTTATTGATTCCTGTCACGTGATGTGACAGTTGTCGGTGGCGTCATGGAGGAACACTGTCGATAACATGCATAATAGTTATCTTTAGCTATTCGCCATTAAGGAAGTTGCATTCTTGTGATCGTCATAACCGACCAGGTATATTGAATTAAATTTTAAGAGTGGAAGATCGCCAATTGAAACCTACAAGAAACTGTAATTGAACTTAGTCTCTGTGCACATTTACGTTTACTTAAGTTAGTACTCGCCTTGAAATTGAAGGACTTTGACTTTTGCTCAAACTTTCGTAAGATAATTTCTAAGCATTCCCCTTTAAAATTAAGGATAAAAATCAGGGGTCACCTCGCAAAAATTGATACTAGAGAAACAAATTTCTGAATATTTATTGACACTTGAAATTTAAAATGGATTATGCCTATGTTAACTCTATTGGAAAATATTTTTTGATTGTCACAATAGTAAGTATGAGCGAAGACTATATTTACGCCACGAGCTTCAAAATAATCCCAACAAGCGTTAGACCACAAGAGTATTATAAAAGTTTCAGAGTCCGAACATCATTCAACGAGGCACATTGTACCTTAAATGGACAATTGTGTGTGCATGCACACAGTTGGAATTATATCACAAGTCAATTAGCTTCTAGCAAAAAAGCACTTCTAAATTCATGTCCGCAGTCACTCATATTATCTTACATTCATTCTATTGACAGGCAGAACAAGTGCTACCGCCGACGGGCTTGGCATGAGTGATGGCGAATCCTACTATATCGTTGTCAAGGCAACCAACGCGTTAGGGTACTCGTATTCGTTGAGGTCAGACGGTGTCAATATCATGATGGAACCTTTACAACCTGGAATCGTACGAGATGGTGACATTGTTGGTCTGGACCTCAACTACCAAGCATCTGTGGTAACCCTTTCGGCAAACTGGGACGGGTTCGGTCAAGACAATGGCTACGGTTGGTGGTCTCGCCGTTTTTATGCACTAAACTGCGTTAAGTGCTGATATAAACAAAGTTCGTATCATCATCCTCTTTCAGAAAGGTCGTACTTTTGTTGAAAATTAGCGCGCGAAAATTACAGTGTTGCATGGCCAACCATCTGATGGAATCCTGATTTTTCTTTCGGCCGCGAAAAGAGGCACAGACACTAATATCGTATTGTATTACAGACGTACGTTATAACAAAACGATGGAGAGATCAAGTAGATCGCAGCAAAAGCTGGACTGTTATTTGAATTAATTGTGTGACAACGCCTTCACGACAGTGTCTTTCCACGTTGTCTGTATAAACGTACAGTTACACAATCTTTGTCCTCCTCACCAGGTGGCCTTGGGGCTACTCCTGAAAATCAACAAGTTCATCACTATGAGGTTGCAGCAGGCACCGACAGACGCTACCCGAGCACCAGAAATGATATTCACCCTTTCGTCGATGTTGGTTTGAATAATACACACACGTTCTATGGTCTACGTCTCATTCCCCAATCTGTGACGTATTACTTGACGGTGCGAGCTTATGCCGTGTCCACTACGATGACAGAATCGACTTCAAATGGGGTCAAAGTTGGCTATGGTGGCGAGGTGCTCAGTCCAGGCGAAGTTACCGTCGACCGGTATGAACTCTAACAAATAATATTTATGATGTACGTTACTCAGAAGGGATGGCATGGATAATGTCGTGGAATTTAATTACTAACTACCGCCTATTTCACTGGCATAATCAATCCCATTTTCGGTTATGACTATGGTGAGGATGATGAAAATGATAAACATTTCCTATTTTTAAAGAGGACAAATTTGCTATCAGAGATGGCATTTACAGTGGTCAGGTGAAGTGCTTAAGGAAATTGCGTAGTGATTCCCAGACGATGCAGTTATTTGCCATGTCTATATCTTATCGCCAATAATGTAATTATTGAAACTATGGGTATAACCGATACTATTACCACTGCCTAGGTATATTTCATCGACAACCAATTTGACGGCTTCCTGGACTGGATTTGAATTCGGTTTCCCGATTTTGTTCTACCAATGGGGTATGATGTCGGCAGGCCCAGAACTTGGAGGAATATCATGCAGCGATTTGGTATGTTTGTTTGTCATTTCTCTCCTTTGCAGATTTCTCCTCCACATAGCAGTCGAAGTACAATATTGCTTTCAGAATCATTCATTGAAACGCAATTCCTCTTTTAACAGAGGGATGCAGGAAATGCTGTTCATGGATATTTCGATGTATACCCGCTGACATACGTAAGGGACGATACAATGGTTGTTCAGAGTGGGCTTAAACTGGAACATAACCACGAGTATATCGTTGTTGTGGTTGCTAACGATGAGGCGGCCACGTGCGCCGTTGCCAACAGCAGTACAACGGTTGATATCACTCCTCCAGAGGAAGGACAGTTTGTTATTGGTCCGCTTTATGATGAAGTAAGCAGATGCCAAGAGTTCGAGATGTTTCCTTTTAAGATTGCTTGTGTTTGTTTGTGATAGTTGTCTGAGGTTCAAACCAAATTATGTAAAAAAAACCTAAACCGTTGTCTGCTTTTGTTTTTCATTTTACAGACATATTTCATTCTTACAGTGTATTGCTTGTTTTATCTGGATCGATTTCTGTATTTCTTACGATTATCACACACTTTTTCGTAGATTCACTTCTTGACTTTGACAAATAGCAATGATGATGATGATGACGATGATGATGATGATGATGCATATCGTTTTATATTTCAGCGTGTGGCATATGTACCTAGGTTAGACTCATTCGCGGTGGAATGGCGTGATTTCAAGGATGACGAGAGCGGTATCAGTCATTTCTCGATCGCTTTGTTCGATGGTGTCAGTTGCCAAAGTAGCGAACAGCAAGTTATGCTGCGCGATTTTGAAGACGTACCCCCATCCATCAACGACTTTACTTTCAATGACGTTGAACTACAGGTATTGTTAATATAGTATACGTTTCTACCAATCAGCGTTTTATTTAAAGCCATCTACTGCCGTATAACCATGTGATATTGCCTGAGATTCACTACTTCTTCAGAACATTTACGCCATAATCAAGGCAAACTTTGGGCGTCTTTCAATTTTATTCAAAAATTAAGCAATAAACCTCACTCAGCGACGGCATCATCATACCACGAAATTTCGACCACTTCACGACTTATGTGCACGAACGATAGCGAGTGCATATATGTCTCGTACTGGTAAAAATCGAGTGGTATACCCGTTTCTGAGGTGGTTTATTGCTTCTGTACCATAACATTAAATTAAAACTTTTGCATGAAACGTCAAAAGGGAGTTTTTCTTTAGCTGAGAGCTCATGTCTGTTCCAAACGTGCTATATTGCAGCTATAGCACGGCTATTTTCACGTCTCGACCAATCAGAGCGCAGTCAGTAATTTGCGTCATTAATATACCGGTATGTTATAAGAATGCACTATGCCATTTAATCGTCTTCTACACGGTTTTCTCTAAAAGGTTGATAGACCCTACTTTGTGCAGCTGAAGGCAATCAACAATGCCGGTCTGACAACCACAGCCACATCTATGCCGATTCTTGTTGACCCCTACGATCCTGATGTAGGCATCGTCAAAGACGGGTTGGACTTCATGCAAGACGTTGAATATCAAGCTGATAATTCAACAATGGAAGGTGAGGGACAAAAATACGATTTAAGTGAAAAAATCTTCAGTGTCATCTCTAAAAATAAAAAGAAGGATGTGAACGTCGGTACTTAATACTCACAAAGTTGTTACTTCGGTGTTATATACAGGTGTCTTCATACATCAACCACTGCACGAGGGCGAAGTATGTCCGGGTCTTGTGTACGATTTTAAAGAAGGGCGCCATCCAGCGTGGCATCACATTCACACCAAGGGTGTATGGGGACTTGAGAGAGAACACAGGATATTGTTTGACGAGAGACAGGTAAGTGTCGTTCCACCTTGATCAAACGGCTTGGCCCAACATCTTTGTTGTATATGCCGTATTTCGAAAAGGCCAAGTTACACAAGGAAAACGTGACTAATTTTTAAACAGTTGATCAACTCTTATTTTACAGCTTCATTTCCATGGCAACGGTTTATCTATCGAGATGTTGAGAGACGTCCAGTCGGAACAAATGTTGTCTGCTGCATATTATACACCGGAACCCGAAGTTAGTGTCGGTGGAACGTACGAGGTATGGCGACAGTTGTGACGCGTCATTTCAGTCATGCGCAATGTTTCTAAATAAGTAGCTTTAATACTGTGAAAATAGATAAAGTCACGGTGCGATTAAACAAAACACGATTGGAACTAAGTTGGATCTTCATATTTCTCAAATTTCTCAAAAGTGGTGGGTGTCCTATAGCTGAATGTTGCAATATTACAAGTTACTCATGAAAGCAAGAGAAACAACAGGAAATCCATAATAGTGATTTTTAATAATATTACATAATCGATTTCAAGTTTTCACAGTTTCATTAACGTACAGAGTTCATATTCTTTAGATATCTCTTCGAAATATAATTCGTCCCCATAATTGGTTCTACAAAAGTTCCCAACAATGAATTCTAAGTGGGAGGTGCCTTATCCTAAAACGTTTCGGAAACGTTAATGTAACTGATCTAAGAATAATGAAGGTTCGCGTGTTCCTGCGATGTAGCTAGGAAACCATGTACAATTGATGACGTTTTGTATCGTTTTGAAATGTCGAAGAAAAACAGTCGCTTTCATCTTTTCAACAACCTTTTCACAGTTTGAAATACGGGCAGCATCTTCGAAGTTAGATGCCGTCACAAGTGTTGTATTTTGGGATGGCCCTGAAGGTGTGGTTGGCGACTTCAGTGCGATATTGTATGACTTGAACAGTGGAGAAGGAGAATGTACCTGTTGCCATGGTAATTACAGACACATCGTTTATAAGTTGCGATAAGCTTAGGACACTGAAGCGTGCGTGGTGTAAATTTGTATCTTTAAAGAGCAGGATACTGGAACAGGAGTCTCTAAAACTGGAAATGCAATTTTCTAACGTGTTTAGAACAAAGTAAAAAATTAAAGGAAATTTAATGTGAAAGTTATTTGCAACGTGTGAACAGTTTTGCTTCCCAACTTTACATTTGTGTGTGTGTGTGTGTGTGTGTGTGTGTGAGAGAGAGAGAGAGAGAGAGAGAGAGAGAGAGAGAGAGAGAGAGAGAGAGAGAGAGAGAGAGAGAGAGAGAGAGAGAGAGAGAGAGAGAGAGAGAGAGCGTGTTCGCATGCTTGGAGCTTGCTTTTTAGATGATGACAAATCACGTGATTGCACGCAAGTTCCATTACAGCTTTTTGCAGTAGTTTGGAGGTTCAGTCTTGCTTCATAATTAATTTGCTAATTTTACAGATATCGACAGAGATACGTCGGGTTGCTTAGATTTGTGTGATTGCAGCAACATCGAAACAACTACAGAGATTCCTGATGACAACTCTCCACCAGTAATTATTGAAGATGAACTTGAAGGTGACACTGGCAGCTATGATAGGACATCGGCTAGCTCAGCGTACAGATCAATTGGCATTCAACTAACTCCTGGTAAATGTGCCCTTTTTCTCTTTTGTGAAAGAGTTTAAGAGGGCCTTCATGTCAGTCAGTAACATTAATTTCGATTATGAAAGAGTCACACCATAGAAAACCAAAATTTGATTTATTTCTCGGTTCTTTTGCATATTTTTTTATTTATTTACTAATACTTTATTCATTCATTTGTTTGGTAGTCGAGTCATCTTTACAGTGGAGGTTTTTTCCGGCTCATAACGGAAAATGTTTGAAAAGAAAAATAAAACGAACGTTCATTCTTACACATATTTTTTCAAGTCACATCTGAAGGTACCCGGACCATTAGATTGTTCACTGTAAAATGACGTGATGTTCCTCTTTTCTATAGGTGTTGAATACAATGGTACAGTTAGAAGTTTTGTAACGTTGTGGGGCCGCCACGAAAATGACAGGCTTGTGCCTGTCTATGCAATGAAAGAGCTGGATTTTGATCCGGACGACGAGGTGCACAGATACGTAGTGAACGTTCTTCCTGAGAAGGTATGCATACAATGCGAACAAAATATAATAGCCCTCAGTATGTATGAGTGTGAGTCGAGCAACTTTAATGTCAAGAGATACGAGAAACACATGAACTATAGCTTATCAGACGAAGAAGATATATCGCTTTTTATTAACTCATGTAAATACGTGGCCCTCTATTTGCGTGAGAACGCGAAATGCAGAAATCTGTTACTTTGATACTGTAACTGAGTTATCTATAAAAACTAGTTTGTATCTTATTTCTAATGCTATTATCGATGATGGGGAATGCTTATTTTCCATTGTTAAGAGACAGAACTTGATGCGTATGAAATCTCGAAAGGAGAACAAAAACAGAGAACATTTTATCTGTATTGTAGTCTTCGCATATTATATGGCGATCCATTTCTCTCTTGTCAGGACCAATTGTTGGTAGAGTTGTCGGTGGACGGGAAACCAATCTTTGAGCTCCATGGATGCCCCATCTTAAGCGTGAATACCTCACTCACATTAGCTGTCTGGAACAGAGATGATTTCGTTCCGCCCTATGATGATGTATTCAATCCACCTTCCACAGAAGCAAGGTTTGCTGTCGTGAGGTAAGAAATATCAAACATCAAACGTGCGAAACCCACGGAGATGGGGCCAACTTGCAGCGATTTCGAAGCTGTCATCCAATTGGTTGGCAGAATCTTACCGTTATAGTTGAATAATACACACAAATAAACTCCTTAAGTTGCTGTGAATAGTGACAAATCGACAAAGCAGATATAACCTTGCAAACACGCTACAAGTCTTCGAGATGGTAGAAATACACACATGATATCCCGAAAGTGAGGGTTATGTTTTGTTGTTAAGTAGATAATCATATTAATAGGAGTTACCAAAATTTCAGAACGTTGATAATTACTTGCATTTTCACCCATTCACTCCTACATTCATTCATAAAGTCAAATGAAACATGAAAAGCACATTAATTGTAGAACAGTTTTCGTATATATTGTGGCATGATTGTAGTATTATAGGAAGTCTCTACTTTGAAGGCCATCCATCTCCATTGAAATCAAATTCATCAAATGACCGAAGTGGGGCGTGGTAGTACTCCACGCAAAATGTATTGATAATTATTAATTAGGTATGCAAATCGGATGATAATGATTAATCATCCAAGATGAATATTCTCAAATTACGCATCACGCATTCCTTAACCAATTCGATCATTGTTTTATTCCTAATCGCAGAATGCCGCCACACCGAGAAGAACTGTGTCGCTATGGTAACGCCTTTCGTAATGGACTTGCTCCAATAGTGACATTCTACGCAGCCATCGCTTCATTCACAGACTATGAGAACATAACACCATTTGCTGAGGTACGTATACGAGTGTGCGTCGCGAATTTCTCAACAACACCGGGGAAATAAACTTTCTAATGTGGCTCACGAAATGCTACATGGTACCAATTAACAAATGGTTGCGGTTTCAAATTTATAATCTGTTTTGCAGGTTGTGAGACCGTGCATCACGTGTAGCAGTGCGTGCAGTATTTACAACTGTGATCAGAGATGCCCATCACCTGCGACGTCAGAGTACCAGGTCAAAGTTGACGGGTTGAATCTGTCAGAGTGGGTGGTCACCAATGGCACAGAGACTGCCGCCAGCTACTTCGTAAAGGTTGTGGCTTTTACCGGTAAGTAGTAATCGTGAAAATTTACCACTTTCCGGATCTCGTTACCACGTAAACCTGTTTAGTAAAAACGTTTGTGAATTATTTTGTAAGGAAAGATACAAATGTAGACTGCCGTGAAAGATCATAAGAACCTGTCCAACGATTCAGTGTCTACAACATCAATGAGCATTTTTATATACTGGTGAGAAGGATAGCCTTCAAACCAAATTATTGATATGATACGTCCACACTAAATTTTATTTTGACAACTTCGATATTTCAGCTTCGGGTAGATCGGTAACATCGCACAGCAGTGGGATTATACTGGACACTACGCCCCCAGTGTTCGAAACACTGTACAGTATTGACAAAGACTGGTCAGATCAGCAGCCCATAGAACACCAAGGCAGTGATTCTACCATAGCTGCCATGTGGACTGCTCATGATATTGGGACATCGGTATGTTAAATACAGACAGTGACTTTATGTTCTGATAATTTTCTGGTGTTGTAGACAGATTTTATTGGCTATCGATGAAAACCTTTAAGCCAACTGACGATCATTCACATCATCTGAATAGCCATTGTAATGATATTTCTTATCTTGAAAAAATATTATCTTATCTTAAAAGTTTAACGCATGATTTCATACGAAAACAAAAATGTCCCTTTTTCAAACTACCTAAAAGGCAGGGTTGACCAGAGGAATACTATCTAACACGTGCAAGCATAACCTTGTTTTCAAATCACCGGTATTTGAAAGAAAGAGGAAAATACATATTGCTTATTTCCCCGAACATCATATTTAATGAGTCACAATACACAGTACAATAAATTACCCACGATTCAGTTTGATTTGTACACACGACATTAAATTTTTTATAACTTTGCCAGTACTGCCTGAAGCAATAATATCAAACCTCTAGATACTTGATTAATTATATCTATTGAAAGTATGATTAGATATTTCAGTATAAATTTCAAAGAAACCATTAAAGAACGGTAAAAGTCACATTCTGCTGGTACGACAAATGCCATACTTTTAGGCAGCAAGTTATGACAAACTGAAGGGTCATTCTCTGAGGAAACTAAGCATGCAAATTTCTTTTGTCTTTCTGTTTGGAAAAATCATTATCCTTCTGTTTCATAAAACAGGTGTAACTGGTCTCCCTACTTTTCATTACATTATTCTCTATGGCTGAAGACACAATCAGTGAAAATTTTACAAAAATGCTATCTCCTCTCTCAATCAAGCATACTTTTCCAAATCATTTAAAATGGGAATTATGAAGAATGGTGTCCTCAAATGTACGATTTCAGAATTTATAAAACTAGTCTGTGAATTTGTCTACACATGGGAGACACAGTAGATATCACTGAGGAGTTTCCGTCTGTACAAATCATGATGAATTATGGGAAATCTTCAGTACTGTGCAATAGTTAAGGTAAAGCCGACAGTGCTTGAACAGGTCTTTGAAGTTTTTGAAGGAATAATATCTGAAGATACAATGTGTGAAGATATAAATGATTAACTGTTCATCTGATACTATTACAATGAATTATTTGCATGATGCATTTACATATTTTCTCAGATCAAGGACTACAAATGGGCGATAGGTACTACACCCGGTGGAACTGACATCCAAGACTTTGTGTCAGTCGGCAATGCTACGCAAGCCTCGAATGCAAATCTCCTTGGAACCCTGCAAAACCGTCATACCTACTACATTACCGTGAAGGCCATTGACCAGGCAGATCTGGAGACTGAAAACACTACAGGTACTTATTGTGACACTAAAGCTTGTATGGATCGTCTTTCCATCTTATATTTTTTGGTTGATTTTTGGTTTGATTTTTTGGTTGATTGTACCCTGCTTCGTCACGTGCTTATTGATTCGAGACAAACCCCGCTCGGTCCCAAATTACAATTCACTTTGACGAGATTATATCAATTTTTTTCATCCTGAAATATAAATGACTGTACATTTACCTCAGACTGAAATTCTTACGAAATTTTGTTGATCTGGTGCATCGATATTTTGTCGATCAGTTACATCGAAATAGCCTGACCGGACTGTTTAAGTAATTATTCAGTAAACACTTCGTCCGTTACCCACAAATAATATCTTGCACTCATGTCAGTTAGATGACTGTTTAAAGCTCCATAAGCTGTATCTTTTGGCTATTTTTTCAGAACTTTTCTTTTGTGGTTTCCCTACACTTTCTGCATTCAATCCCTAAACTGTAATTAATGCCAGGTATTTAGCATATCAACACAACCTATATGAGTATAATCCCCATTGTTATTGTTGAAAATTGTATTCAAGTCCGGACTAGAATTCATTTGTAAACAATTGACAATGATCAATACACACATACAAGCTGTGTTAACAAAAAGAATATTCGAAATTTCAGCATGACAAACGGATTAGGGTCAGACAAGGTAGTTGATATACAGAAGCAGAATACTGAAAAACGTGCCACAAGTTACAGCTTATGTCCCTTTTAATTCCACACAGCTGTAGAAGTGGTGCTTGATTCGCCAGAGGTGTCAGACATGCATTGTGACGCAGTATCAAGGTCAGGAGAAGTTCAACCATTCCTTGGCGATGAGACCTTTCTCAGCAATGACCTCGATTCAGTCGGTGTCACGTGGGATAGGATTGATGACGACATCATTGGCGATTATTGTAAGTGAAATTCCAGTAGCAATGTTCTGTATAAGTTTATTGTGTGGCGATAGAACTCACAACACTTGATATCAAGCATCACTCGAAGGAATAGTTTTCCTTTTTAGAGGAGTAACGACAGTCAGAACAATTAGTAACACGATTGGAACTATTTGGGATAATTGGATGGTGAAGTATTGTCGATTTAACCTACAAATATAGCATCATCAATTTTTCTTTTAAGTTAAACACTTGTTTTTATGAGTAATTTGTAATATTGTAACATTCAGCTATATGGCACCTCACACTTTTGAGAAACTTGAAAAATACCAAGATCAAATTATCCCATATTAGTTCCAATCGTGTTTAGTGAATTATAAAGGTTCGAACAATCAGCGTTGTACATTGTAAAATATTAAAAAGATGTGACGTTTTATGAACGGAGTACCACACAAAACTTAGCTGATCAGAACTTGTAGACAAGATAATATATAAAAAAGGAAATTTCGGATTATGCCAAATAAAATAAGTTGCATTTGATCAGATGAAAGCAGAAGGACGAATGAAAGAAATTAGCACGATGTCGACTGCTAACGGGCGCCCTCAATCAAAAAGATTACTACTTCGTGATTACTGTCATTTTATGGCACAGCGTGTTTACTATAGAACCAACTGGGGTCGTTTTCACTTTTAGAACTATTATAATCGTTTATGATACGTGATCTCAGTGTCCATTATTGCACAAGAAAAGTCCGCTTAATGTAGCGGTTACACACACTGTAAACCTTATGAACCATCATACTTCTCTCTCAGACTTTCAAATTGGAACGAAGGAAGGGCTTTCTGACGTGATACCCAACACACTGGCTGTCTTCAACGATTCTGGCACAATTTGGATCGGAGACCCATACATGTACATATCTTCTATTCCAAACTACAACATTTCTGATCTGAAATTCCTTAACGACGAATGCGCTGAGAGAATATGTAACGACGTTGTGAAGACAGAAAATGATTTTCACATGGAACCTGGAAGGTATAACCGTGATACAACTCGAATGATATTACATAACATTATTATATGTAAAGTATGCTCGGAGGTTAAACAATGTAAAACAATATGTTCTCTGGTTAAACGTGAATTCCTTCAAAGGAGGTGCAGCTACTTATAGATACAATTATGCAAAAAGGATAACAACTCAAGTCATTTTTGCAAAATGCTAAAAGGCAAATAAAGTTATAGCATCGCAGAATCTCGCTTGTGCATGTTATGTTTGTTTGCCCGTCTATCTGCCTGTCTGTCATGTGTGTCATCTCTGTCTGTCTGTGTGTCTGTCTATCTCATCCTTTCTTTCTCATCATCTCTTGTCCTTCTTTCTCCTTCTCTCTCAGGACACTGTTCATTCAGATCACAGTTTGCACTGTTGGACATCATTGCGAACTGGCAAAAGTTATCAAAACTACATTTTCCCGTAAGTCAAAGTGAGGCAATCATTACAGAAAACTATATAGAGCGACAATACGAGACAATCAATGACACAAATACCTAGTATCAGTTTTTTGTGAATCATTATTTGTAAATCTGACCCAAGGCAAGAATCTTGATACATCATGATGACCAATGTGTTAATCGACCGTTACTTTTTTCTCGTAGGTCAGAATGACGTCATAGCTGATTCGACAATCACGTCAGTAGGCCTAGAGGACGGAAACAGCAATGTCGTTGTGAATTTAAATCTTGACTCTGGTAAGTATGAAATTGTGACAATAACATGAAGGAATGTGATTTTCAACATATAGCTGTGTGACTCTGTACCCTGTCTCGATTGCCAGAAAAGAGGATAAAATGGACAACCAGGGACTCGTTGCGACTAATCCTGATGCGAAGTTGACCAAGACCTCATATAATTGAATTATGTCAACTCGCACCTCACCTCAAGCAAATCTCAAACGTGGCGTCAGAACGATAACCATAAAGCATGCACTTGTGCAATCAATTTAACAGCATGCAAACAAGTTGACTAACCTCACAGGCCCAAAATTACATTGATTTTGCAACCAAATACTATTGCATTTGCTTAGTCTTTCTTTCGAGGCAGAAAAAGGATCAAATATGCTCTCTTGGCTTGTGGTATTCGATGAAGGAATACTTCATATTGCACTGATTTGCAAACTCGCTTAATTAAAATAGCTTTCTTTAATTCAGAATAAAGCGTAAATACAACTTCACGAACACAAACCCCATGAAATATACCGGATGTGCAACAGACAGAACCACGGCTCTGAAAGTTATAGTCGCATAACAGAAACAGCAAATCAAAACGAAACAAGAGTTGAACAGAAATATACATTTGTTACAAATCAGTGTTCAGACTCTGAACATTGGACTTAGTGGCGTATTGTTTGCCGAGAAAGTAGTCTGAGCGATGCATGCATTTCTCAACTTTAACGGGTTAAACTACCAGTGGTGAAAAACCATCCCTCCTATTGGGTAATGTTTGATTAAAATCGTAATACGGCCGATTCTGTGTCCAGAATTCATGAATCATCCCTCAAAACTTTCCAACCATACCTAGTCAATAAAATTCGTGCATATAATCTCTTTGTGCTCTTCAGCAATGCATGATGATCAAGCCATTATTGCGGGGATTCTGAGCGAAGACGACTTGAAGCAAAGATACACTTCAGATGCGTCATTCACATTTTCACCGATTATTGTTGAACCGGACTCCACGACGAATCAAACCAGCAGATTTTTGAAAGACAGGTAAGATTCGATGTTCACATGGAACAAGACGCCATCACCGTTCATTTACACTTTAGGCCGGAGTCAGTCGTGAAAGAGGAATTACAAAAAAAAGTAATTTTATGCAACTGCAAACGTTCATACAGCGCCATCTGTAGTAGACGTCAAGAGGGTCATCCTTCAGGCTAATCCTCTTTTGCCCCAGACAGTCCTCTCAACAACACTGCCATTTCTGCCGCTCTACCTCAACTGGCCTTGGCCGGGGTTTATGGCGTTTGCATGGAGATAAAAGGTAATATCCATGGCACTCCTGAGACATCTGATGGAGTTGATAATGCTTCTGTTCTGGCGGGAACTGTACTTAAAGCGTAATTCGATAGTCTTATACGTTATTTTCCGGTATTTATAGAATCATTGAGATGTTAGGACCGGCTTTCTATGCCTCCACAGCCAGCGACAGTGGCAACGCTCCGCTGGACGACCCAGTATCCATGACTGTCTCCTATAGCTCGTATGCAGACTGTGATACCAGGCCCCGACTGATTTTCTGGGATCCAGGTTTGTTTCATCATTGATGTTTGTTAATTTCTTTTCCGTGTGACCGATTTAGGCCTATATAGCTCTTTACAAAATCTAAACTAATGATTGATTCGTCGACATGGCAATGTATCAATACTTAAACCTCACACCCACAGCTAAATCATTTAGCATTAGACAAAACCACTTATATAGCTACATCTCTGGCACTTTAGGTAGACTATGCCCCGGGGACAGATATTCGGATTATCAAACTTTTTACTATACTATTTAGGTCAACAACTTGTTGGGAGTTATTTTGAAGCTCATGGAGTATCGTAATCAAAGATTTCGCTTATTTTTGTGGAAATCGGTGTTGGGTTGGAAACAGCTGTACTGGGCCCATAACCTGTTGGGTTGGTGGATCACTCATGATGGAGGAATAAAATGTCGGATTGAGACAAAGCACACCAGACTTGTCTTCACACTAAAATCGGAGGACATGCCAATATTCTGGTAATTTATTTACAAGAATGCACCTCATTAGGGCGCTATACACATTTATCGGTACCATCTACTACAATGAGTTTTCACAGCTGTTGAAATGACATTACAAAGAATGGATATTCTAACAATCGGAAACTTAATTTTACCCTTAGCACAGGGATGGCGGCCATTTTGTACTGTAATTTGTTTCTCCTGTACCAAATTTTGCATGGTCCCGAATTGTTATCCTTGATTTCGAAGGAAATGGTTAAAAGTACCCATACCGTACGTGTTAGCAAAAGTCTGAGTTTTTTCAATTTCGAGGCGCTTACTATGGTTAAATTTTATCATGATTTATTACTGTACACGGCTTGGTTTTAAAATGCATGCCTGCACACACAGATCAAGCACACATGTCAGGCACGCGTCGGAAACACTCGGCTACAGATAAAACTTAGAGTGACAAACTTACATCAAAATGTCAGGAATACCTTGCATAAGTCTTCGGAATAAAGACATTATTGGAACTAGAACCCGAGACCCACAAAACAAAAATCACTTTCTCGATATATTCAGCATAGCAATAACGTCGAAAAATATTTTACAAGAAAACAGAATGATTTAAATAGTATAAAAACTTTGCTTTCATTAATATTAAAGTTATCAGACAGACACAAAGTAACAACAGCATGACAATTGTTCGATAATTGTGACATTTCGTGTATTTCAGCAACAAAACAATGGCACGATGCCAGTCATACCTGTGAAGACACGATGGACAAGTATAATTATGACCATGATAGCTGCACACTTACTGTGAAGGTCTGTCTCTCGGCATTTTTGTTTGTCTTTCTCTCAGTGCTTCAGTAAGTCTTTATGTATGTATGTATGTATGTATGTATGTATGTATGTATGTATGTATGTATGTATGTATGTATGTATGATGTAGGCCTAGATCTATCTATCTATCTTTCTATCTATCTATCTATCTATCTATCTATCTATCTATCTATCCATTTTTCTTTGTTGATAAGATGTTGTAATTGGCATGTTTTTTTTCGTTTATTACATTGACATTGACATTACATTGACATTGACATTACATTATTACATTATACAGGTGTGTTCAACTACAACAGAGGACGAAGAATCTGATGTTAGCATCACAAAGAGAGATAAACCAACTGACATGTTTGCCGGTCCAAATCTATTCATACCTGCTGTAGTAAGCGAAGATTTTGTCAACAATCCACCTGTGATGACGTCATTAACTTCCTTCTTAATGCAAGAAGACTCAGGTACTTTGTCATACGCGCTGACAGCATACGATCCTGACGGCGATGATATATGGTTCCGTTTAGACCCGGACACTTTAGATGAGACCTGGGGAAATGTTACGCTCCATCCGGATGGAGAGTTTACCTATCGACCGTGTCTTGATTGCTTCGGTATAGATAAAGCCACTATCATCGTTGAAGAACTCAGAAATGACCCTGTACAACCAATAGCAATATATGACACTGTAACATTCTACGTAGCCCCAGTCAACGATAACCCCGACCTTTTCTTCGCTGTTGACGGGTTCAATATCGTACATGATGACTTGTACTCTGTAATAGTCACCGTGGAGGAGCGGAACCAACACAACGCAGCATACTTTGACTTCTTGGCGCAGGTCGGCGGATACGATGTAGACACATACGACAGCCTGACACTAGTTTATGACGACGATTATCCGAAGCATGGTGTCTTGGATAAAGATGACCAACTGCAAGAGTTCACTTTCATACCTCTGAACTGCCATGCTTCGCAAGGCGAAAACGCGAGATTGTCGGCATCTCTTGAATCGAATGGTACACCATTAATTCCCTTTCCTTGTGATCTACACACTCCCCACGATATTGACCGACTCGCCTGGGTTGTCTCTCGCATCAGATACGTTCCCGATGAAAAGTTCTTCGGCGAGGACGCATTGCAAATCTACGTCATCGACCAAGAGGGCAGTGTCTCATGGGTTCTGAGGGTGAACATTCATGTGCTTGAAAACAGGTGTGTCAACAATGGCACCTGCATTGGCCCTGAAGATGACCCGGACTGTACAAGTGAGCGACGTAGCAAAGGTTTTGACGGATATGGCTGTGTATGTCAGCACGGTTTTGAGGGACTTTACTGCGAGCTAGAAGTCGATGTCGAGGTCGATGCATGTGAATCAAATCCATGTGCAAGTAATTATACGTGCTTTAATCAGGTAATGTCATAATTTATACCCTCACAAACACTAAATGTTCACTTCCAAACTTATCGAAGGAGTTTGCGTGCGTAAATCCTGCACCCTATGACGTGTGTTACAAATAAAATATTCAATGTCAGATATTTCATTTTTGGGGTAGGCGGTTGGGTTCGCCATTTCTCTAGATCACAGAGGAACATAGACTGTCTATGTTCCTCTGTGTCTAGATATATTTACTATCCCAGCCAACTATTCGTAACTCACATTTTCTGAATCGATCGCCACTTCTCGCCATTTCCAGGCGGAAGGATACGATTGCCAATGCGAGAACCAGGACTGGCCCTGTGGATCTGTTGAGGAGATACCCACCACGTCTTCCGGCCATGGTTGGGTCATAATTCTCTTGCTGGTTTTAGTCACACTGTCAGTGACCATACCAATACTGATTGCGTTTTATTATTACAAACGCAAGAACGGAGCAAAGAAAACTGGGGCAACGTAAGTCGGATCTACGTGATTGCTCGAATTTTTCAATATCAAAAGAAAACATCCATTGTTGTAGCATTTCTCAATACGTTTCTTGACAAGCCTTGTAGCTCAGTTGTATGTTTACTGAAATGCGTAATCCAAAGATATTCATTACATTGCATCATTGCTGACATTTGAAATATGACATCTTTCCCCTTTAAAATCGAGCGAGCGTACGAATTGCTAATTAATCTGCTTGAGAGTATCCCTCACTTATTTGAATTCATCTATTCACCAAAATGGAATGTATTCCTACTGCCTTTTCAATATTTCTTAGGAATCAAATTTATAGAATAATATTTCTTGATGAGAAAAATTCGAATGATGAAAAAGCCTGCTCATATTTCACACATGGAATAGCAGCCTACCTGGAAGTGTGTTCATTTAGTTGTGGGTTTTTGTACATTGGGCCACAATTTTGTTTCGGAGTGTGCCAAATCTGATAATTTGAAGTTTCTGTGCATGGAATTCCTAGCATTCAACTGTTTATTACAGGTCCTCTTTTAAATTCAAGTGGCCGTTTCCCTCGTTGAGCAGACGAAGTAACGCAGTCCATCCCATGGAATCAACTCCTGACACTCACGGAAATCCCGCAGTGGAAGACGTCGCGCAGCAATCTAGCGTCGAAAACGTGACTGAAAACCCTAGACAGGTAATATCATCAAGTATGTTCCTTCATACAGAATATTGTTGACGAACTCTATCATATTTGCCAGACGAGACAAGTCTTCTAGACTTGTTCCTACGGAAGAATTCGGTTTTGCAAAGAAGTATTTTAACGAACGAAATACACAGGTTGGACAGACGAATCTTTTGCGGAGCAAGATTTTGACGGTTTAAATGGCATGTGCTCGTTCGATCGCACTCGTTATTATAATAGAAAAGACTTCGATAAAAACTGTGGTTTTTTGCAAGGAAGACGGATATTTATTTACGTAATTCTTGTCGTCAACTCTCAGAAAAATGTCATTTGCACAGTACATTCTGGACTATAAACTTAACATCTTATAGCAAATTAATGGTATTCTGTCAGTAACGAGTAAAAATAAAATCATAGCGAATGATAAAAATAAAGACATGTTTCCTACAACAAGCCTTAGGTTGGTTGTCATTTGAAGGGGTTTCCCTTAAAAAGAACTGAACGGCTTTTGATTGCATATTTTTTTAAATTGAGCGTGAGTTATCTCACGACAATTCCCATTTATTCTGTGCTGCAGGTTACTCGACCAGTATCATCATCTTCTGGAATGACTGTCATTGAAGACCTTGGAAGAGAAGATGTTATGTCATCAGATGATGGAAGACCAACATCAAGCGCCAGTCGTTTGATAACGGTACTCTTTTGTTAATAACACTCACATTTTTGGCGGCACAGAAGAAAACATTGATAATTGCTTACATGTACCAAGTCAACGGTAAAACTTCTCTACTTGTATAGACTTGGAAGACTTTGTCTTGAAAAATCGATTGGGCGTCAAATATGTGCTTTGTATTAAGCATTCCAATAACTTGACGAGGAATGTGATAGAAAACAGAACAGCGCCTTATGCTTATATAGAAGGGTGATCTTTGAACCCAGCAAAATATATCGGTTTAGAAGAACACCGTTTCAAAATGGCCATTCATCTTTCTGAATTCAGGTAAGCCCTCTCCCGACTGCTGATGAACTGATGGACGATACTCTGGACGAGCCATTGCCAGCGATACCCCTACAGGAGCAACCAATGGGATCATCAGTTAGTCTCTCACGTCCGGTATGTTATCAGTTTGAGCGAGGGCTTCGTCAAGGAAAAAAGATAAAAATATGTTGTCTCTGTCCACTTTGCAATGAGCTCTCTCTTTATGTCAAATTTAAATTTTCAGGACTAGAGTACTTAGGTGATAGCTCGTTATTGGAGGCCTTATGGAAACAACTAGCAGCAGATAACTCGCTATTTTAGTCACCAATATGACATGTAAATTGCAGATACACCTCGTCAAATAGCTCACTTAAATGGCAATCTGTAATGTCATTTTTACTATGAGCATTGATGACAAATTATCGCAGTGATATACCTGATCACATGACACTTTAGTCATTTAACGTACCGTGCCTCATCTAAACATCATTTCTCGTCCTATTACGTTTTATCGCGTTGTCATATATAGTGATATGATGGGATGATGTAAAGTTCTATGATGCAATGTGATACGATGTAATGCGATGCGAAATGATATGCTATGGTATGAGTACTAGACCGGTGTAACATTGAATAACTTTCATTTGACTGGCTTGGCCTGCGTTTTTCTGCATCTGGTTACATCTATTGGTTAGCGTTGTTAGGCTCTTGATCTAAAAATATCGACATGTTTAGCAGGATCTCCTATCGTGTTGCTTCAATATAGCGAGGCCAATGAATGAAAAAAGGTAAAAATAGAAAAGGTTTTCAGTCCCCGCTACATGATGATAATGATGATAGAATAATTTATACTGCTGTAGATGAAAATGTTTCAGCTACTCAAGTCAGATAAATAGTAATACCTGCGTCTGACAGTCATTCTTATCCCTTCTTATTCTTCCCTACAGACGTCAAGAATTGCTTGGGGAGCTTCAAATGGCAGAGGCAACTCCTTGGAAGAGAGCAACGTTTAGTAGACAACACACTTCGGACCGACACGGAATTTTATGCTCTCGCCTCTTAATAATAACATGCAAATATTTTTCTTTCATAATTTTGCGAAATGACATCACTCATAATCAGCCACAAACTGTTCTTCGATTCATGAAGATTTTGTTTTTGACACTTGTTTGAACTTTGGGTCAAGAACTACCAAATTAAGGAATTTCTAGTAAAATGCGTTTGAAGTCATTTTACGAACTCAAGTATGTCATTGTATGTCATATTATTCAAGCCAAAATGAGTTTCTGAAGCCATATTGTATTTGCAGCATCTTACGTAGAATACTGTCACGCAGATCATGTAAAAACTGTACAGTAGTTGCCATGCAGACAATAAAACAGATCAAGGGAATTCAAAGTTTCAACCATCATTAAACTGATTAATATTAAAATTAACGTCAAGAACGTTTCCAATCTTTTCTCGTTTTACAACGAGACTTCTGACCATCCATAATTTTTCTTGAAACCACACTAGGGACAGAGACTAAAAACTGTTTTGGTTAAACTGATGGACTTCTGGTACCAACTTATTTTGAAACGAATCCTCTAATCATATTCAAATAAAGGAGAAGTTTATAACTTTATTTATAAACAAAAATATGGTTCAGCAAATTGTGATTATCATTAAATACCGAGTTTCGGAGCTTTGCCATTTCCCGAGGTATGTTTTTAAGTCTCTTAAGTCTATCCTGATCTGGTAAACGTAAGAATAACGTCTGAAAAGATGCTGCATCACATACTCTTACAATCTTTAGAAATATAGAGATCTGCTAAGACAAGCGTTTCAACATATTACAGTACCATAAGAGCATACTTCAGTTGAAAATTGTCTTTCTACTCACAAGTCTTGCTATCAAAAATAACTTTGTTTTGACTCTGTGTTATTGACTTCTTATTAGCTGCTTCATCATAATAAAGTGCATCTGAAAAGCAAAATGGCTGACATGTTGCCTAATTCCAGCGACCTTGTCACAAATTGTACATTTGTCCTGCCACCCGTTTACTTGTTCTCAAAATTAGGTAACTTGTCTGTTTATTAGTGAGCGTGAATATTAAGCATAGGCTAACTTTTACAACATCACATGCATTGTGACAAGAGCAAGGTCGCAGGGAAAATCTCATCCTCAGTTCATTAAAAGAAGTATAAGAAGTATGTGCTCCTGTTGAATGTTTGCGATTCGTAGCCAACAGTTGATAAGTTTTTGAGCAATGCATGTAACTTTGACAAGTCACTCTGTATAAGGGTCAAAGTATGCCTTGAATGTTTTTTTTGGTTCGCATCTGATTCGCACAAAACCGTTCTTTCTTCCGCTTTGACGTCGGAGTCTAATTGCACCCTGCCTGCCTGTATTGTAGGAAATCACAACCTAATATATGTAATTTAGTGGAGAACGGACCAGCTTATTGGCAAATCATAGAAAATACATTAAAATGAACAACCTTTATGTATATTTAAATATGACATACTTCCATAGACGCTATTGCAATTACATGGTCGTACACAGTCTAAGCCAAGAGCCTTTGAAATTAAGCCACTCCATACATAAAGACAACCAATGAATAAAGGAAACATTTGGACAACAACATGCAGCCGCGTGGACAGTTTTGATAAAAGAACTATAAAGTTTCTTGTTCAACCATCTTAAAGAACATGATTAAAAGTGTTGACCTTATGTACACGTATTCCATTACTTATACGAAACTCTAGCATGAGGGTGCTTATTCAAAGTGGACCGAAATGACGCATCGTATGGTCGTAAAAAGTAGAGGAGAGCGGTTTCCTAAACATTACCTGCCATTCAGAAGGGTAAACGCCGAATCCGAATGAATCATGGTACCAACAAAATTACGTACAGACACGCTCATTGAAATGCCGGAGCCACATGCAAAAAGACAAAAACCGTGGATACTGTGCATATCCAGAGTAGTCCAATGTAATGCATAGAGGTGAATGTTTCCAACTCTGACATCGTATGTTCTGTTTCCTTTGTATTATTACCGAATTTTGAAAATGGCAGGAAATAAAAATGACTATTAAAATTTGACTTGCCAAATGTTTCACAAAGGAATGGTTTCCTAATAAAGTAAGAGCCCATCTCCCTTCAGGGGGTAGAATTCAGAGAAAACCAGGAGAGAATATGAAGATATGTTGAGGTCAACAAATTTCAAGAGTTACAGCTAGTGGGGCTTTAAACATTCAGTAAAATATTTTACGATCTATACCAAAAAATTAAGTCAAATTTGTTTCATGTGATGGAAAGAGTTCATAGAGTTTAATTTTGATCTGATGGGATTAAACCTTATACCTAGTAAAAGTATTTTGTTGTCGAATAATCCAACTATCTATTTTTTAGAATTCTGTGTACCAATACAATTTATTGTTTAGCTCCTTCAAATAGGATTAAAAGCCTGGCAACTTCTCCACATAGCCCATGTATGCATTACCAGTGTTCGTATTGCTGTAATCTGTATTAACATCTAGACTTTAACAATAATGTCGATAACAACCCGCTACAGAAATCTGAGAAATAATTAAGAGCCAAAAAAGAAACTGCAGTTAACTTGTTTTACAGGGTATAAAATGCACAGGCTCAGCGGCCAAAGCACCTAAGATAGCCTCTAAACACTTGTTGAAAGAGCTATTTAAATCACTCTAAAATACTTCAAAATCTATTTGTGTAATATAATGTAAAGTGAATTCGGATACATACAAGTACGTTTGAAGGCTTGTAAAGCGACCAAATTAAAGGACCACGGACTGATATGGACAATATTTGATGTAATGGTGGAAGTTGGGCGATATAGATAGTTGTACATGTAAAAGCAGGTATGGTGGAGAGGTAAGTAGGTAGATGGAGGCAGCTTTAGTATAGCCTGTTGTTTAACGATATAAAGCGCCGTGTCGATATTTACAATGTTTACAATGTGATAATTATATATATTTGCAAAGGGAAAAATGTTTGAAAGTCGAGGCGCAGAGATGTAAAGGCTATACTCTAGCTATTACGGTAATAGAGAATAAATGCTATCAATGTCCATAGCGTGCAGGATTAAAATCCGTATGTTCAACTTTTAGAGAGTGGGGAGACAGACAGACAGACAGACACACAGACAGACAGGTAGGTAGATAGACAAATAGATAGATAGATAGATAGATAGATAGATAGATAGATAGATAGATAGATAGATAGATAGATAGATAGACAAATAGATAGATAGATAGATAGATAGATAGATAGATAGATAGATAGATAGATAGATAGATAGATAGATAGATAGATAGATAGATAGATAGATAGATAGATAGATACTTTATTCTCTGCCCATCATAGAGTGTAACAAAAAAAACCTGCGCGTTAGCCCCATGCTCGGGAAAGCGCAAACCAAACTGGTTCAATTCCTGAACAAAAGAATGTATGAGGCCGAGAAATTCAGTTCGTAAAGAGATCACGTGATTGTGGTATAAAAAATCCATATGTACACACCTGTACTGAATTAACTGTATTTCCATGCGTGTTTCTGTACGCTTTTTGTTAGTACACAGTCCTTCTATCCAGAGGGACTGTGGTTAGTACTATCATTCATTCGGAGACCAGGGTTAACACATTGAACGACAGGTAATGTTCAGGGAACCACTCACCTGTACTTTTCATAATCATAGTATGCGTCATTTCAGTTAAATTTCAATAAGTACTGTGCTACAGTTTCGTACAAGCAATGACATGAATATAAATAAGGTCAAAATTTGAATATCGTGTTCGTTAAGATATTTTAAACGAGCAACGATATCATTCTTTTGTCAAGACTGACCACTGTGGCCCTATGTTGTCGTCCAAATTTTTCTCTCGTTAATCGGTTTTCATTTATATACGAACTGGCTTAATTTCAAAGGCGCTTGGCTCATACTGTGCACTACCAAGTAAATGCATTAGCGTCTATGGAAGTCTGTCATATTTAAGGTGGAGCTGCATATTACAACACAGTTTTTTTCAAAGCAATTTTTCTCATCAAAGATGATAAGGAAACCCCCTCTTTTTAGAAAGCAGAGACTCTAAAGTTTAGTATGATAGCAGAAGTTAACTCGAAGAATGAAGTGCGTGTGTATTTGGGGTAAAAATCCTCAATTTTGGTATTAATGAGAAAACTTAATTTAAGTCAAAAACATGATATTATTGATACTATATTCTAAAATGTAATATTTAATTTTTCATTTTCTATCGGATTCCTCATTCTAGTATGGCATGGGTTGAAAGACTGAAGCTCAAAAAAGTGATTAAAATCATGATAAGCAAAATTAAAATGCCCATTATTCAAAAGGTAAGAAATTTATTGCCAAACAAAATAGTCAATTTGTTATATATCTTTGAAAGAACATAATGTGAAAATTTCAGAAAATTTGACACAGCCAGTGTGGAGTAAAATTCTTTGGAAATCTTGAAATTGGGGGAAAAAGAAGCCTGGAAATCGGGTGATTTGCATACATTTGCATAAATTAACACTTCTTTATCACGCAACATACGAGTGCTTGACAAGCTAAAAGGTGAAGCCAAACAAAATTATAATCTTTGGTTAATAATTAATTAAAATTGAACGAATATTTGCAAAAAAAGTTTTTTTTTGAGCAAATAAGCTATGTTGGGTGCAGCGCTCCCTTAAATACACCTGAAGATTGTTCGTGCTTTTTTTTGTATTTTCTATGATTTGCAATTAAGCTGGTCAGTGTTGCACTGGATTACATATTAGGCCGTGATTTTTTACGAAACAGGTTAGCAGGGTGCAATTAGACCCCCTCGTCAAAACGGACAAAATTGTGCGAATCAGATGCGAGGAATTCAAACATTCAAGGTATACTTTGACCCTTATACAGAGCGACTTGTCAAAATTACATGTATCGCTCAAAACTTATCAATTGTTGACTACGAATCGCAAAAAGTCAACAGGAGCACATACTTCATATATTTAGTAAATGCGGATGGGATTTTCGCTACGACTTTGCTCTTGTCACAACGCATGTGATATTGTTATGTTTAATATTCACACCCAATCACTAAACAGACAAGGTTCCTCATCTTGAGAACGACTAAAAGGGTGGAAGTACAAAGGGACAATTTGTGACAAAGTAAAAATGAATTAAGCAACATGTCATCCATTTTGCTTTTCAGATGCACTTTATTATGACGAAGCAGATAATCAAAAGCAGTCAACAACACAGTGTCAAAACAATGTAAGTTATTTTTGATAACAAGGCCTGTCAGTAGAAATACAATTTTCAAGTGAAGTCTGCTCTTATGGTATTTTAATACGTTGGAATGCTTCTCGTAGCGGATCAATATATTTGTGATAACCATGAACCAAGTTCTTGAAGAAGACATTTTTACATTTACTAGAACATTTAACTAAAAGGATAGACTTAAGTGACTTAAAAGTATACCTCAGCAAATGGCAAAGCTTTCCAAAATCACTATTTAATGATGATCACAATTTGCTGAACCAAATTTTTGTTTATAAATATAAGTACGTAAAATGCTTTTGAAAGGAAATTTACTAGAAATTCCTTAATTTTAAAGTTCTTATCGTAAAATCTAAACAAGTGTCAAAAAAATCTTCTCGAATCGAAGAACAGTTTGTGGCTGATTATGAGTGACGTCATTTCGCAATATTAAGAAAGAAGATATTTGCATGTTAATTATTATCAAAAGGCGAGAGCATAAAATTCTGCGTCGGTCCGAAGTGTGTAGTCTACTAAACGTTACTTTCTTCCAAGGAGTTCTCCCTGCCATCTGAAGCGCCCCATGCAATTCTTGACGTCTGTAGGGAAGGAATAATAATGGCTGTGAGACGCATATATTACTATTTATCTACCCTGTTCCAAACTAGCAGCTGCAACATTTCCATCTACTGTAGTGTTATTATATAAATTCTATCATCATTACCGTCATGTATAATCGTGGATTGACAATTACTTTTCTATTTTTTACCTTCTTCATTCATTGGCCTCGCTGTATTGAGGCACCGTGATAGGAGATTCTGCTGAATGTGTCGATGTTTGTGGATCAAGAGAAACAACGCTAATCAATAGATGCAACAAGGTGCAGAAAAACGCAGGCCAAGCCGCTCAAATACAAGTCGTTCAAGTCTACACCGGTTAAGTATAATATCATGCAATATATCATACCACATATCATATCGCATTATATCATATCTCATTGCATTATTTAACTTTACATCACCACATCACATCACATCACAACATGATTAAACGTAATAGGACGAGAAACGATGTTTTGATGAGGCATGGCATGTGATCAGGTATATCACTGCGATAATTTGTTATGAATGTTCATAGTAAAAATGTCATTTACAGATTGCCATTTAAGTGAGCTATTTGACTGAAATAGCGAGTTATCTGGTTCTAGATGTTTCCATAAGACATCTAATAATGAGCTATCACCTAAGTACTCGAGTCTTGAAAATTTAAATGAACACAAAGAGAGAGTTCGTTGCCAAATGGACAGAGACCACATATTTTTGTCTTTTTCGTTGACGAAACCTTAGCTCAAACTTATAACATACCGGTCGGGAGAGACTAACTAATGATCCCATTGGTTGCTCCTGTAGGGGTATCGCTGGCAATGCCTCGTCCGGAGTATCGCCCATCAGTTCATCAGCAGTCGGAAGAGGGCTTACCTGAATTCAAAAAGATGAATGGACATTTTGAAACCGTTTTCTCCTAAACCGATATATTTTGCTAGGTTCTAAGATCACTCTTCTACTTTAATATAGGCATAAGGCGTTGCTCTGTTTACTGAATTGGAGTCTCTCACCTTCCTCATCAAATAATTTGTATGCTTAATACAAGACGTATATTTGGCGTCCAATCAATTTTTCAAGACGAAGTCTGCCAAGCCCACAGTAGAGAAGTTTTAACCTTGACTTGGTACATGGAAGCGAAATCAACGTTTTTTTCTGTGCCCCACCCCCAACCTCAATGAAAATAGCATTAACAAAAGAGTACCGTTATGAAACGACCAGCGCTTGATGTTGGTCTTCCATCATCTGTTGACATATCATCTTCTGTTCCAAGGTCTTCAATGACAGTCATTCCAGAAGATGATGATACTGGTCGAGTAACCTGCCACACAGAATAAATGGGAATTGTCGTGAGATTGATCATAATCAACTCACAAAATATGTACGTCAATTAAAAGCCGTTCAGTTCATTGTTAGGGAAACCCCTTTGAATGACAACTAAAGTTGCTTTGGGAACTTTTTGTTATTTTTATGATTCGATGTGATTTTTTATTTTATTCGTTACTGATAGTGCCGTAGTTTTTCCTAAGACATAGAGTCAGTAGTCCAGCACGTACTGTGAAAAGAACATTTTTGTGAGTGTCGACGACAAGAATGACGTAAGTAAATGTACGTCTTCCTTGCAAAAAACTACGGAGTGTTTATCGAAGTGATCGCTATTATAACGACGCGATCGAACGAGCACATGCCATTAAAACGTCCAAATCCTCAAGGTGCGCAAAGGATTCGTCTGTCCAACCTGTGTTTTTCGCTCGTTTAGAATTATTCTTAGCAAAACCGAATTCTTCTGTACGAACAAGTCCAGAAAACTTGTGGCAAGTATGACTACAGTGTTTGTCTATAATATTCATTATGAAGGAATGTACTGATGTTACCTGTCTAGGATTGTCAGTCACGTGTTTGACACTAGATTGCTGCACGATGTCTTCCACTGTTGGATCTGTGTGTGTGTCATGAGTTGATTCCATGGGATGTACTGCGTTACTTCGTCGACTAAACGAGAGAAATGACCACTTGAATCTAAAAAAGGACCTTTCACAAATGAGACACGATGGGCACGCAGTTGAATGTCAGGAATTCCATGCACAGAAGCTTCAATTTATCTAATTTTGCACTCATAAACTTCAAATTATCCAATTTTGAACACTGTAATCAAAATTTTGGCCAAAATGTAAAAAAAAAAAAAAAATCACAAACTAAATGAAAAAATTTCACGGGAGACTGTTACTTCATGTGTGAAACTTGAGCAAGACTTTTTATTCTTCACTTTTTTCTCATCAGGAAATATCAATCTATAAATCAGATTCCTATGAAATCTTGAAAAGGCAGAAGGAATACTTTCATTAAGGTGAATTAAAATAAGTAAGGGATACTTTCATGCGGATAAATTAGCAATTGCTACGCTCGCTTGATTTTAAAGAGGAAAGATGTCATATTCAAATGCCAAAACTTATTTAATGTAATCCACCTTTTTTGATTACGCATTTCAGTAACCATACAACTGAACTACAAGGCTGATGTCAAAAAACGCATTGAGAAATGCTTCAACAAAGAATGTTTTCTTTCAATAATGAAAAATTCCAGAAAGCACGTAGATCCGACTTACGTTGCCCCAGTTTTCTTCCCTCCGTTCTTGCGTTTGTAAAAATAAAACGCAATCAGTATTGGTATGGTGACTGAGAGTGTGACTAAAACCAGCAAGAGAATTATGACCCAGCCATGGCTGGGTATCTCCTCAATGAATCCGCAGGGCCAGTCTTGGTTCTCGCATTGGCAAAGGTATCCATCCGCCTGAAATGGTGAAAAGTGGTGACTGATTCAGAAAATGCGAGTTACGAAGAGTGGGTCGGACAGCAAATATCGAAATGGCGAACCCAACCGCCGACTGAAAAAAAATGAATTATCGGATATTGAGTGTTCTGTTTGTAACACACGTCATACGATGCAGGGTTTATGCATGCAAGTGTACAAAGTGTTTCTGAGGGTATAAAAGTACGAAGTTACCTGATTAAAGCATGTGTAATTACTTGGACAGGGATTTGATTCACATTCATTCACTTCAAGTTCACAGTAAAGTCCTTCAAAACCATGCTGACACACACAGCCATACCCATCGAAACCGTTACTTCGTCGCTCACTTGTACAATCTAGGTCATCTTCGGGGCCAACACAGGTGCCATTGTTGACACACCTGTTTTCAAGCACATAAATGTTCACCCTCAGAACCCTTGAGACACTGCCCTCTTGGTCGATGACGTAGATTTGCAATGCGTCCTCGCCGAAGAACTTTTCATCGGGAAGGTATCTGACGCGAGAGACAACCCAGGCGAGTCGGTCAATATCGTGGGGAGTGTGTAGATCACAAGGAAAGGGAATTAATGGTGTACCATTCGATTCAAGAGATGCCGACAATCCCGCGTTTTCGCTTTGCGAAGCATGGCAGTTCAGAGGTATGAAAGTGAACTCTTGCAATTGGTCGTCTCTGTCAATGACACCATGCTTCGGATAATCGTCGTCATAAACCAGTGTAAGGTTGTCGTATATGTCTACATCGTATCCGCCGATCTGAGCCATGAAGTCAACGTATGCTGCGTTGTGTTGGTTCCGTTCCTCCACGGTGACTATTACAGAGTACAAGTCATCATTTACGATATTGAACCCGTCAACAGCGAAGAAAATGTCGGGGTTATCATTGACTGGGGCGACGTAGAATGTTACCGTGTCATGTATCGCTATTGGTTGTACTGGGTCATTTCTGAGTTCTTCAACAATGATGTCGGCTGTATCGGTACCGAAGCAGTCCAGACACGGTCGATAGGTAAACTGTCCATCCGGATGGAGCGTAACATTTCCCCAGGTCTCATCTAAAGTGTTCGGGTCTAAACTGAACCATACGTCATCGCCGTCAGGATCGTATGCAGTCAGCGCGTATGACAAAGTACCCGAGTCTTCTTGCATCACGAAGGAAGTTAATGACGTCATCACAGGTGGATTGTTGACAAAATCTTCGCTTACTACGGCAGGTATGAATAGATTTGGACCGGCAAACATGTCAGTTGATTTATCTCTCTTTGTGATGCTAACATCAGATTCTTCGTCCTCTGTTGTAGTTGAACACACCTGTTCGATGTAATAAACGAAAAAAGCACGCCAAGTACCAAATTATATCACGAACGTTGGGCACGCATTTTCGTAACACGATAAAGAATGCATGTATAAGTGTATACATACATACATACATACATACATACATACATACATACATACATACATACATACATACATACATACATACATACATACATACATACATACGTAATATATACATCCGCACATCCATCCATCCATCCATCCGTCCGTCAATCCGTCCGTCCGTCCGTACCGTATGTACGTACGTAGGCATGCACGTACGTACGTACGTACGTACATACATACATCATACATACATACATACATACATACATACATACATACATACATACATACATACATACATACATACATACATACATACATACATACATACATACATACATACATACACACACACACACACGTACGTACGTACGTACGTTACGTACATACATACATACATACATACATACAGACAGACAGACAGACAGACAGACAGACAGACAGTAAAGACTTACAGAAGTCCTGACAGAAAGACAAACAAAAATGCCGAGAGACAGACCTTCACAGTAAGTGTGCAGTTATCTTGGTCATAATGATACTCGTCCATCGTGTCTTCACAGGTATGACTTGCATCGTGCCATTGTTTTGTTGCTGAAATACACGAAATGTCAAAATTATCGAACACTTGTCATACTGTTGTTACCTTGTGTCGATCTGATAACTTCAATATTAATGAAATCAACATTTTTTCTAATATCTTACTCATTCTATTTTCGTGGAATAACAATTAGGGCTGTGCACAATTTTGGAAAAGAGAAAAAAATTGATTAAATTAATATTTTCTACATTAGATGGAGACGATAAGTTTTCGATTTTCAGACAGATAGGTAAAAATTTCCATTATTCCCTAAGCTTCAAAATAAGTCCCCACTGGTGGTAGACAGAGACAGTATGCTAAAAGTTTGAGGATCTAAATATCGGTCCCAGAGCAAATTTTAAATTCAGTAATGGAAACGTGGCAAAGTGGTTTTGTCCACTGTTTATGCGCTGTGGGTCTGCTAGCTTTATATAAATACACTGATATGTCAATGAATCAATCATCAGTTTAAAATTTGTAAAGAACAAACAGAAAGAAAATCAACAAACAACAGTGAAACAAACCCGGATCCCAGAAAATCAGTCGGGGCCTGGTATCACAGTCGGCATACGAGCCATAGGAGACAGTCATGGATACTGGGTCGTCCAGCGGTGCGTTGTCACTGTCGCTGGCTATGGAGGCATAGAACGCCGGTCCTAACATCTCAATTATTCTATAAATACCGAAAATAACGTATATTTAAAGACTAGCGAATTTTACTTCAAGCATTATATATAGGTTCCCGCTGGAAGAGTAGCATTATCAACTTCATAAAATGTCTCAGCTAACACCATATTCCCTGGCCAAGGCTAGATCCGGGCCAGATGGCGTAGACCAGCAAAAATGACAGGCTTGCCTGGTAGACTGTCTAGGACAAAAGGGGATCAGTCTGAGGGATAACCTCTTGACCTCTATGACAGGTGGCGCTATTTGAACGTTTGCAGTCAGACAAAATTATTTACTTTGCAATTCCCTTTTCACGACTGTCACCGGCCTAAAGTGTAAATTGCACGGTGATGTCTGAAATATAGAGGATTTCAGAAATGCGTCTTGTTTCACGAAAACATCGAATCTTACCTGTCTTTCAAAAATCTGCTGGTTTGATTCATCGTGGACTCCGGATCGACAATAAACGGTGAAAATGTGAACGACGCATCTGAAGTATATCTTTGCTTCAAGTCGTCCTCGCTCAGAATACCCGCAATAATGGCTTGATCTTCATGTATTGCTGAAAAGCACAATAATCATTATATGAAAGAACTTTATTGTCTAGTTATAGTCGGAGAGTTTTGAGGGATTAATCAATAATTCTGAGCACAGAATCCGTTTTGCGATTTTAATAAACATAATATTACCCAAAAGGAAGGATGGTTTTTACCAGTTACCCTGCCAAAGTTGAGAAATACATGCATTAGGCCTACCCATACCACTTTCTCTGCAAACAATTAAAATGCCATAATGTCAAATTTTAAGAGTCTGAACACTTACTGCAACAAATGTATTTATGATGACCTCGTGTTTTGTTCTGTTTTGCGGTTTGTCTTAATATGCGATTACAACTTTAAGAGCAGTGTTTCTGTCTGGTGCATATATATATTACGCGGTACTTTTGTTTGCGAAGTCATATTTCCGCTTTCTATTCTGACCTTAAGAACGCTATTTGAATTCAGAGTATTTCCAAATCCGTGAAGTATGAAGTTCCTTCATCGAATAACCTTAAGACATAAGCGTACATTTGATTCTGTTTCTGACACGAAAGATTTATAAACTTGGCAAGCGCCATATTAACTGGTTGCAAAATCCGCGTAAATTTGGACGTATGAGGTAAATTTTGTCAACTTGTTTGTCTGCTCTTAATTTGAGTGCATTATGGTAATCGTGCTGACATCACGACCGAGACTCACTGGAGCTGAGGTGTGAGTTGGCGTAGTTATCTCCCAGATGAGTGTTTTTAAATTCACAACAGGTTTTCGTCAACTTCGCATCGCGATAAGTAACAACAAAGTCTCTGGTTGCCAATTATTATCCTCTTCTGTCGCAATCAAGAAGGAATACAATCCATGGAGTCAATCGAAGACCCCATAAGACTATGTTTCCAAGTGCGACATGTAAAGGTACTGTGCAAGTATTATTATAATTCAGAGAAACCAGTCACACAACTATGCCGAAAATTATATTCCATTACATAATCGTCACAATTTTATACTTACCAGAGTCAAGATTTAAATTCACAACAACATTGTTGTTTCCATTCTCTAGGCGTACTGACGTTATTGTCGAATCAGCTATGACGTCATTCTGACCTATTAGAAGAAACAACGATCTATTAAAATATTGGTCATTACGATATCTAAAGATTTTCGCCTAGGGTCGAGTCCGATTTCTTGCTCAGAAACATTGTCTCGAAATTGTTTATCACCGACATATCGTTAACAAAAAATATTCTAAGTGTTTGTGTCATTGAGTGTCTCGTATAATAACCTTATAAGGGTTTCTTTAATGATTGAATCAATTTTACTTACGGAAAAATATTGTTTTGATAACTTTTGCCACTTCACAATGATGTCCGACAGTGCAAACTGCGATCTGACTGAACAACGTCCTGACAGAGGAGACATGGTGAGAACGGATGAGAGACAGACAGACAGACAGACAGACAGACAGAGACGGGAACACAGCGGCAAATTGAGTCACGCAATAAAATAACTTATTATACAAAGTCAGAGTGGTTTGATAGACAGACAAGCAGACAGATAAAGTTACAAACATAGCAGCATCACGGGAGCGAGATTCTGTAATGCTGATATTATATATTTACCTTTATCACATTACAAAAATAACTCGATACGTTGTCCATCTTGTATTATTGTCTCTAAAACTAGTACGTAGCATCGTGTTTTAAGGGTTTCACGTTTAACCAGAGACACAGATCATTGAACATTGCTTTACCTCCGCCCATACATATATCATCTTAAAAATAAGAAACATATGTTATATGATTTGAAATTTATAACAAATTTATACCTTCCAGGTTCCATGTGAAAATCATTTTCTGTCTTCACAACATCGTTACATATTCTCTCAGCGCATTCGTCGTTAAGGAATTTCAGATCAGAAATGTTGTAGTTTGGAATAGAAGATATGTACATGTATGGGTCTCCGATCCAAATGGTACCAGAATCGTTGAAGACAGCCAGTGTGTTAGGTATCACGTCAGAAAGACCTTCCTTCGTGCCGATTTGAAAGTCTATAAGAGAAAGGCGTAATGATTCCACATGTTTACAGTGTGTGTGACCGCTACATTAAATGGACTTTTTTCGCACAATTATAGACTGACATTACGTAATGTAAACGATAATTTCAGGTAGAAAAAAACACGGCCCCCACTTGGTTCTATTGTCAGCATGCTGCGCTATGGTATTAGTGTAACCACAAAGTAGTAATCTTTTTGATTAAGGACACCCGTTTGCAGTCGAAATCGTCCCTTTGACATCTGTTACTCGTCCTTCTGCTTTCATCTGATAAAAGGCAACATTTCATTCGACGTAATCCGAAATATACTGTTTTATATGTTATCTTGTCTACAAGTTCTGATAGTCAAAAAATTCAGCTAAAGATTCGTGTGGCACTCTGTCCGTAAAACGCTCACATCTTCACAGTATTTTAAAATGTGCAAAACTTATAGTTCAACTTCGACCTTCGTATAGTTCATTAGACCACAGAGGAACACTTGCATGCCTTTTGTTCCATGGTCGTCTCGGTAGACTATTGGCTTTTCATATTAAAATGAGCTTCAAAGGTGTTAAACTTTTTGGAGGCTTTGTCTGTGGTTGATAATTACACGAGATTATGCGAAAAATACGACGAGATGGCATCGTACTGCTAGTCGCGTAGCAACCATAGTTACTTTGTGAGCTCTCAGGCCAGAAACACTGCTTCACGCCAATCAAAACATAACACGCCAGCAGTTTCATAAACATGTCCTTCCTTGACGCACGTGTAAAAGAGGGTATGACTGACCGTAAACCATTGAGTAAAACCAAAACCAGACAGTATCGATAAAGGACTTTCAAATTTGGGTCAAAAACACTCATTATATATTCATAAAAATAAGAGAGGAATTTTTAAAACGGTAAAACTTACTTTCCTGAAGCTCAAAACACTCCCGTTTTCGCCAGCACGTCAATTATGCTCAGCACTGCACGACAACAACAACACAAACTTTGCCGAACATACTTTCGCTTAACAATTGGCGAAAATCCGAAAATTACCGACGGATGCATGGTCGGCACTCTTCGGAAAAGAGAGGCGAGAGCAACCTGAGGCGAGGCGAACATGGATGAGTTACGTAACCGCTTCACGCCTTAAACAATACCCGTTGCGACTCTATCTATCTTTCTCTATGATTAGTCATTCTTTGTCTAGGATTATCGTTACCTCCTCTTAAAAGGGAAGGCTATTCCTTCAAGTGACGTTTAATATCAAGTACTGTGAGTCATTTCGGTACGTTCCATCACTACACAATAAACTTATACAGAACATTGTTACTGGAATTTCACTTACAATAATCGCCGATGATGTCGTTATCAATCCTATCCCACGTGACACCGACTGAATCCAGGTCGTTGCTGAGAAAGGTCTCATTACCAAGGAATGGTTGAACTTCTCCTGACCTTGAAACCGCGTAACAATGCATGCCTGACACCTCTGGCATATCCAGCACCACTTCCACAGCTGTGTGGAATTAGGCAAGCAGTCTTTTCAGTGTTATTAGTGTGAGATATTCTGTATAGTTGGCAGACGAAATGTCGGTGAATAATTATTTAAACAGCCCAGTCAGGCTACTTCGATGTAACTGAACGATAAAAAATTGATAAGTGATACAGTCATTTGCCTGTCAGAATGAAATGAATGACGTAATCCTGTCAAATTAATTGTAATTGAGGACCGAACGGGGTTAATCTCGAATCCAAAAATACGAAGCTTGGTACAAAGTACAAATCTGACTTAAATATCAACCAAATAAATGTAAGATAACAAGACGTTCCATGTGAGCTTCACTGATACAGTAATTACCTGTTGTGTTTCCAGTCTCCAGATCTGCCTGGTCGATTGCCTTCACAGTAATGTAGTACGTATGACGGTTTTGCAGGATTCCAAGGAGATTTGCATTCGAGGCTTGCGTAGCATTTCCGACTGACACAAAGTATTGGATGTCAGTTCCACCGGGTGTAGTACCTATCGCCCATTTGTAGTCCTTGACCTGAGAAAATATGTAAATGCGTCATGCAAATAAATCATTGTAATAGTACCAGATGAACAGAAAATCCGTTATATCTTCAAACATGGCCAGGGGGTTAAGCACTGTCGAAATTTGCCTTAATGTACATACGAAATTAGAAATATGAACTATGTTACTTTAACTCATTATGTTGTTTTCCTTTGTTACTTTAACTCATTATGTTGTTTGTTACTTTTTCTCGTTGCTGTTACATTAACTCATTATGTTGTTTTCCTGGAAAGTAAGCATAGTATTGCATGTTCTTCTTCCTTCCTTCCCGGCGATCTAGACAAGGTTATACTTGCGCGTGTTAGATAGCATTCCTCTAGATGACGAACATCCCCAATCAAACCTGCTTTTCAGGTTGTTTGAAAAAAAAGAGACATTTAGGTCTTCGTCCAAAATTAAGCGTTAAATTTCAAGATAAGTTGAAATATTATTACAAATGATATTCACAGATGATGTGTGTTACTGACAGGTGGCTTGAAGTTTCTCACTGACAACTAATAAAAGTCTGTCAACAACACCGGAAAATTATCAGAGGATACAGCCACTGTCTGTGTTTCACATACCGATGTCCCAATATCATGAGCAGTCCACATGGCAGCTATGGTAGAATCACTGCCTTGGTGTTCTATGGGCTGCTGATCTGACCAGTCTTTGTCAATACTATACAGTGTTTCGAACACTGGGGGCGTAGTGTCCAGTATAATCCCACTGCTATGCGATGTTACCGATCTCCCCGACGCTGAAATATCAAAGTTATCCAAAACAATTTAGTGTGGACGTATCATATCAAATGTGCAATTTGAAGGGTATCGTTCTCACCAGTATAAAAAATCTCATTTATGTCGCAGAAACTGCATCGTTGGACAGGTTCTTATGATCTTTTACGGCAGTCTACATTTGTATCTTTCCTTACAAAATAAGTCACAAACGATGTTACTAAACAGGTCTACGTGGTAACGAGATCCGGAAAGTGATACATTTTCACGATTACTACTTACCGGTAAAAGCCACAACCTTTACGAAGTAGCTGGCGGCAGTCTCTGTGCCATTGGTGATGACCCACTCTGACAGATTTAGCCCGTCAACTTTGACCTGGTACTCTGACGTCGCTGGTGATGGACATCTCGGATCACAGTTATAAATACTACACGAACTGCTACACGTGATGCACGGTCTCTCAACCTGCAAAACAGAGTGTCAATTTAAAATAACAACCATTTGCTAATTGGTACCAGGTACCATGTTTATTTCCGTGGTGTTGTTGAGAAATTCACGACGCATACTCGTATACGTACCTCAGCAAATGGTGTTATGTTCTCATAGTCTGTGTACGAAGCGATGGCTGCGTAGAATGTCACTATTGGAGCAATTCCATTACGAAAGGCGTTACCATAGCGACATAGTTCTTCTCTGTGTGGCGGCATTCTGCAATTAGGAAGAAAAATGACAGAATTGGTTGTCGAACGCTTTTCGTGACTTGAGAATATGCATCTTAGATAATAAATCATTATAATCTGATTTGCATATCTAAACAACACTTATCGATACAATTTGCATGGAGTCTTACCATGTCCCCCTTTGGCCATTTGATGAATTTGATTTCATTGTAGGTTGATTTTTTTAAAAGGTAGAGACTCCCTTAATACTACACATGCAACAATTCATCGGAAAACTGTTCAACATTAATTGTATGTACCTTCGTGTTACAACAGAGTGTATGAATGAATGAATGAATGAATGAATGAATGAATGAATGAATGAATGAATGAATGAATGAATGAAAATGAAAGTAATAATCAACATTCTGAAATTACTGCTATGAATATGATTTTCTGCTTTATACATAACAGCATACCCTTCACTTTAGGGATATTATGAACAGATTTCTACCAGCTCGAAGGTCGGAAATATCCATGGCAGAAATATACCACCTTATGTTGGACTTAGAGTATCTCAACGACTGACTTGCAGCGTGTTTACAAGGTTATATCTGCTTGGTCGATTGTAAATATTCACAGCAACCTAGGGAGTTTATTGGTGCGTATTATTGCATTATACCGGTAAGATTCTGCCTACCAATTGGATGACAGCTTCGAAATCGCTGTCGCCCCCAATCTCCGTGGGTTTCGTTTGATGTTTGATATTTCTTACCTCACGACAGCAAACCTTGCTTCTGAAGAAGGCGGATTGAATACATCCTCATAGGGAGCAACATAATCATCTCTGTTCCAAACAGCCAATGTGAGAGAGGTATTCACGCTTAAGATGGGGCATCCGTGGAGCTCAAAGATTGGTTTTCCGTCCACCGACAACTCTACCAACAATTGTTCCTGACAAGAGAAAAATGGATCGCCATATAATATGTGAAGACAACGATCTGAGATTTTGTCCTTGTTTGGATATTTCGTTCGCATAAATCACATCGTTGAACAGTGAAAAATAAGCATTTCCAATTGTCAATAGTAACATGATGGTATTGGAAACACGATGAGTTTTTATAGATGTCTCAATTAGAGTATCAGAGTAACATATTTCTGCGTTTCGCAATTTGCAAAAATACAGTGCCAAGTATTTAATATGAAAGAAATATTTTCGTTTATAAGTTTTTGCTCTTTTCTTTTGACACTGACGTTGTACGACTCTAACTCATACTTCCTGGTGGCGTACTCAGTCTGTTATGTTTTGCTGTGTATGCATACCTTGTCAGGGAGAACGTTCACTACGTATCTGTGAACCTCGTCGTCCGGGTCGAAATCCAGTTCTTTCATTGCATAGACTGGCACAAGCCTGTCATTTTCATGGCGGCCCCACAGCGTGACAAAACTTCTCACTGTACCATTGTATTCAACACCTATAGAAAGAGGAACATTACGTCATTTGACAATGAACAATCTAACGGTCCGTGTACCTTCAGATGTTACTTGAAATTAGTAGATGCTTTAATGAATGGAGGTAGTATCTTGTGTCTCAAGTTTCATGACAGGGTGCCAATCGTTATCTTTTATTAACAACCCTTCGTACGGTCTGTTTTGTCTTTATACAAGCAGAATTACTGACTGCATGTTACGTCAATATTATTGGCAGACACGTAGGCTCTAAAGTCTCACTCACAAATGGTAGAGAGAAGGATGGGGCATATTTACCAGGAGTTAGTTGGATGCCAATTGATCTGTACGCTGAGCTAGCCGATGTCCTATCATGGCCGCCAGTGTCACCTTCAAGTTCATCTTCAATAATTACTGGTGGAGGGTTGTCATCAGGAATCTCTGTAGTTGTTTCGATGTTGCTGCAATCACACAAATCTAAGCAACCCGACGTATCTCTGTCGATATCTGTAAAATAAACAAATTAGTTATCAAGCAAGAATGAACCTCCAAACTAATGCAGGTAGTATAAATGCGCCTTGCGTGCAATCACATAACTTGCAATCGTAAAAGCGGGGGCCAAGGCATGTGAGCAGCGAACGCGCAAACTCTCTCTCTCTCTCCCTCTCTCTCTCTCTCTCTCTCTCTCTCTCTCTCTCTCTCTCACACACACACACGCACACACACCAACACCAACACAACAAATGTAAAGTTGGGTAGCAAAAGCTTTTCACGAGAGGACTCTTGGCATGGAGGACAGTTGCAAATAACTTTGTATTTTCCTCCAATCTTTTTTTTTGTTCTAAACACGTTTGAGAATTACATTTACACGTAAAGAGACCCCTGTTCCTATTTCTCGAAATTGTCAAGTTTTAGGCTTCTCCTGAAAGATACACTCTCAAAGCACGCACACTTCAGAGTCCTTATAAATGATGTATCTTTAATTACCATGGCAACAGGTACATTCTCCTTCTCCACTGTTCAAGTCGTACAATATCGCACCGAAGTCTCCAACCACACCTTCAGGACCATCCCAAAACACAACACTTGTCACGGCTTCTAACTTCGAAGACGCTGCCCGTATTTCAAACTATGAAAAAGGTGTTGAGAAGATGAAAGCGATTGTTTTTCTTCGAAATTTCCAACATATAAAACATCGATTATACATTGTTTCCTAGCTACATCGAAGAAACACATGCAATTTCATTATTCTTAGTTACGTCTTCAAAACGGTCTTCATCGTCAACATTTGCGTTGGTAACATTTCTGTCTGTGGCCTCTAAGCTAGGCGACTGATGCCGTATGTTGTGGGTTCGAATCCGATTGAAAACTAGCCGTATTTGCAGAACTAGTTATGGAGACAAATTGTATTTCAAAGAAATATCACTAAAGAATATGAACTTTACATCCTAATGAAATCGTGGAAAACTTGAAATCGAGTATAGAAGATTATTTAAAATCATAAACTGACCTAAAATCACTATTGATTATTGTTATTTTAATCCCTTAGATCAATTCTTTTCGTTTAATTGCACCGTGATTTTGTCCCTTTTCAATATATTAAAGTTACTTGTTTGGAAACATTGCGCATGACTGAATTGATGCGTCACAACTGTCGCCATACCTCGTACGTTCCACCGACACTGACTTCGGGTTCCGGTGTATAGTATGCAGCAGACAACATTTGTTCCGACTGGACGTCTCTCAACATCTCGATAGATAAAGCGTTGCCATGGAAATGAAGCTGTAAAATAAGAGTTGATCAACTGTGTAAAAATTAGTCGCGTTTTCCTCGTGCAACTTGGCCTGTTCGAAATATGGCATATACAACAAGGATGTTGGGCCAAGCCGTTTGATCAAGGTGAAACGACACTTACCTGTCTCTCGTCAAACAATATCCTGTGTTCCCTCTCAAGTCCCCATACACCCTTGGTGTGAATGTGATGCCACGCTGGATGGCGCCCTTCTTCAAAGTCGTACACAAGACCCGGACATACTTCGCCCTCGTGCAGTGGTTGATGTATGAAGACACCTGTATATAACACCGAAGTAACAGCTTTGTTAGTATATTGAATACCGACGTTCAAATCTTTTTTTATTATTAGCGAGAACACTGAAGATTTATTTACTTAAATTGTATTTTAATTTTTTTTCATTTGCTTGTCTCTCACCTTCCATTGTTGAATTATCGGCTTGATATTCAACATCTTGCACAAAGTTTAAACCGTCTTTGACGATGCCTATATCAGGATCGTAAGGGTCAACAAGAATCGGCATCGATGTGGCTGTAGTTGTCAGACCGGCATTGTTGATTGCCTTCAGCTGCACAAAGTAGGGTCTATCAACCTTGTAGAGGAAATCATGTAGAAGACGATTAAATGGCATAGTGCGTATTATATGATACCGATATGGCGCAAATACTGCGATCTCACTGGTCGAGACCTGAAAACAACCATGCTATAGCACGGTTGAAACAGGCACGAGCTCTAACTTATAGAAAAATTCCTTTTTTATGTTTCACGCCAGAATTTCAATTTGATAGTATGGTATAATTGCAGTGAACCACTTTAGCAACGGGTATGCCACTCGTTTTTGACCAGTTCACTCTATATATGCACTCGCTATCGCTCGTGCACATATGTTGTTAACTGATCAAAATCTCGTGGCATATATATGGCTCAAGATAAAACGTTACTTTGGAGAAATGTATACTATATTAACAATACCTTTAGTTCAACTTCATTGAAAGTAAAGTCGTTGATGGATGGGGGTACGTCTTCAAAATCGCGCAGCATAACTTGTTGTCCACTACCTTGGCAACTGACACCATCGAACAATGCGATCGAGAAATGACTGATGCCGCTCTCGTCATCCTTGAAATCACGCCATTCAACCGTGAATGAGTCTAACCTAGGTACATATGCCACACGCTGAAATATAAAACGATATGCATCATCATCATCATCATCATCATCATCATCATCATAATCATCATCATCATCATCATCATCATCATCATCATCATCATCGTCGTCATCATCATCATCGCTATTTGTCAAATTCATGCATAGAATCTAAAGGAAAGTGTGTGAGAATCGTAAGACATACAGAAATCGGTCCACATAAAACAACAAAAAAGTCCAAGAATGAAAATATGTCTGTAAAATAAAGAACAAAAGCAGCAAACGATTTAGTTTTTTGCGTTAGTTTTAACCTCCGACAACTATCACAATCAAACACAAGCAGTCTTTAAATGAAACATCTTGACCTGTTGGCATCTGCTTACCTCATCATAAAGCGGACCAATAACAAACTCTCCTTCCTCTGGAGGAGTGATATCAACAGTTATGCTGCTGTTTGCAACGGCACACGTTGCCGACTCGTCGTTAGCAACCACAACAACGATGTACTCGTGGTTATGTTCCAGTTTAAGTCCACTCTGAACAACCATCGTATCATCCCTGACGTATGTCAGCGGGTATACATCAAAATAGCCATGAGCAGCATTTCCTGCATCCCTCTGTTAAAAGAGGAATTGCGATTCAATGAATGATTCTGAAAGCAATCGAGTCTTAACCAAATTGAAAAAGTGATCGAATGATGTACTTCAACTGCTTTGTGGAGGAGAGATCTGCAAAGGATAGAAAAGACAAACAAACATACCAAATCGCTGCATGATATTCCTCCAAGTTCTGTGCCTGCCGACATCATACCCCATTGGTAAAACAAAATCGGGAAACCGAATTCAAACCCAGTCCAGGAAGCCGTCACATTGGTCGTCGATGAAATATACCTAGGCAGTGGTAATAGTATTGGTTATACCCACAGTTTCAATAATGCACTATTGGCTATAAGATATAGACATGGCAAATAACTGCATCGTCTGGGAATCACTAAGCAATGTGCTTGAGCATTTGACCTGACCTTTGTAAATGCCATATCTCTGATAGCAAAAAGTGTCAATTAAAAATCAGAATATGTTTATCGTTCTCATCATCCTCACCAATATTTTACCGAAAATGCGATTGATTATGGCAGTGAAATATGCGACAATGAGTAATTAAATTCAATGACATTATTATTATCCATGTCATTCCTTCTGAGTGGCATACATAATGAACATCATTTGTCAGTGTGCATAGCCCTACCGGTCGACGGTAACTTCGCCTGGACTGAGCACCTCGCCACCATAGCCAACTTTGACCCCATTTGAAGTCGATTCTGTCATCGTAGTGGACACGGCATAAGCTCGGACCGTCAAGTAATACGTCACAGATTGGGGAACGAGACGTAGACCGTAGAACGTGTGTGTATTATTCAAACCAACATCGACGAAAGGGTGAATATCATTTCTGGTACTCGGGTAGCGTCTGTCGGTGCCTGCTGCAACCTCATAGTGATGAACTTGTTGACTTTCAGGAGTAGCCCCAGGGCCGCCTATTAAGTAGGACAAAGATTGTACAGTGGCTATTATGAACGTTAATCCAGGCAACGTAACAAAGTTACTGTATTTTCGTGAATCACGGTCACACAATCCAAATAACTGTAAAATTTTTGCTGCGGTCGAGTTGGCCTCTCCGTCGACTTGTTACAACGCCTGAAATATGATTGGATATTTGCGTTTTTACCTCATTCACAAAGAACAATACAATTTTGAATTAGAATCAAAACTTTTTGAAGTCATCAGGAAAATCAGTATTGCATCATATTGTCGGTCTGTGCGACAATTTAACATAAGCACCACGTGTTTGACAAAGGAATATGCACCTTGTTTATCTCGGCCTCAGAACAGAAAGCAATACAGTGACCACGTAATTAAAACAACTGAGCATAGTTTAGTGCATAAAAAAGGCGAGACCACTAACCGTAGCCATTATCTTGCCCGAACCCGTCCCAGTTTGCTGAAAGGGTTACCACAGATGCTTGGTAGTTGAGGTCCAGACCAACAATGTCACCATCTCGTACGATTCCAGGCAGCAAAGGTTCCATCATGATATTGACACCGTCTGACCTCAACGAATACGAGTACCCTAACGCGTTGGTTGCCTTGACAACGATATAGTAGGATTCGCCATCACTCATGCCAAGTCCATCGGTTGTTGCACTTGTCCTGCCTGTCGAGGGAATGCAGGTAAGACAATATGCTTGTCTGCGGACATGAAGCAAGAAGTATTTTGTGTTGTTGCTATAGAAGCTTATTGACCTGTGATATAATTCAAACTGTGTACAGCACATACAATTGTACAGTGTGCCTCGTTGAATGATGTTCTGAAACTTTTATTATACTGTTGTGGTCTACTGCTTGTGGGCATTATTTTGAAGTTTGTGGCGACGAAATAAAGTCTTCGCAGGCTTATTTTTTTTTTGAAAATCAAAACTTCCCCTTTAGAATTAGCACGGCAGTCATTGTAAGTTTCAAGTGTTAAGAAATATTCGGTAATATGTTTCTCTGGTACGTAATTTTGCACGGTGATCTCTATCCTTAACTTCGTAAGGGAATGCTTATAAGTTCCCTAGCGGAAAGTTTGAGCAAAAGTCAAAGTCATTCAATTTCGAGGCAAAGGCTAAGTTCAATTACAGTAAATCGAGTTTCTTGTAGGTTTAATGGACGACCTTCCACCGTGACGTTTGAAATTTAATTCAATGTAACTGGTTGGTTATGACGATCACAAAATGCAATTTCCTTTAGGGAGCCTTCAGTAATTACAGGGGGGGGGGTGGGCCGGGGGAATTTCGCGAACACCTGTACCGTAAAATGTGACCCTCCCCCCAATCCTCCTGTCTAAAATGTGACCCTCCCCCTTGTCCGACATTCTAAAACTTGACCCTCCCCCCCACCACTGCGGTATTCTCCCCGGGAATAAATAAAACAGTATCAGCTAATTTACATAACAATTGGTTCAATTGTTATGTTAGGGACAAATTACAGAGGGGAGGACTGGTGTTTTTGGAGGGACAGTCGCAATTTATCACGCAAGAATTTTTCAAGAGATATGGTATTTCATACAGTTTAGGGAGGGTCACCATATTTTGTCAACTATAAGAAGGCAAGATGTAGCTGATTTAGTGCTTCATCCAAAAATATCAAATCATAATACATGGAGTCTATCAGGCAAATTATTGACAATTTGCCCCACCAAAACATGCTATATCTGTATTTTATACATGTTTGATAATGTATTTAAATGTACTTTGCTTGAATAGGGAAGTAAAATGAACATTTGTTGTACAAGAAATTGATTTCTGAATTTCATCTAAAAAGTCGATTCACTATACATGGTGTTTATGATGAAATTATGAATAGTTTTTTCCAATACAAAAATAGGTAAATCTTTGCATTTCTGTACTCTTGATTATTGATATTAATTTTCTTGATTAGACTAGAGTGGTTACAAATCTATGGTTGTGTAAGAAATTTGATTTTGGAATTTCACCAAATGTCATTCAATACACTATGCATTGCGGTCTATTATGAAACTATGAATAATTTTTTTCAGTACAAAATTAGATAAATCTGTGCATTTATGCATGCTTGATTATTTAGATTATTGTTCTTGATTAGAATACAGTGGTTACAAGTCCATGGTTGTGTAAGAAATTTGATTTTGGAATTTCACTGAAATGTCTATTCACTATGCATTAGGGTCTATGACAAAACTATGAATAATTTTTTTTCAGTACAAAATTAGATAAATCTGTGCATTTATGCATGCTTGATTATTCACATTATTGTTCTTGATAAGACAAGAGTGGTAACAAGTCCATGGTTGTGCAAGAAATTTGATTTTGGAATTTCACCAAAATGTCGATTCACTATGCATTGGGTCTATGACGAAACTATGAATAATTTTTTTTTCAGTACAAAATTAGATAAATCTGTGCATTTATGCATGCTTGATTATTCACATTATTGTTCTTGATAAGACAAGAGTGGTAACAAGTCCATGGTTGTGCAAGAAATTTGATTTTGGAATTTCACCAAAATGTCGATTCACTATGCATTGGGGTCTATGACGAAACTATGAATAATTTTTTTCAGTACAAAATTAGATAAATCTGTACATTTATGCATGCTTAATTATTCACATTATTGTTCTTGATAAGACTGGAATGGTTACAAGTCCATGGTTGTGCAAGAAATTTGATTTTGGAATTTCACCAAAATGTCGATTCACTATGCATAGGGGTCTATGATGAAACTATGAATAATTTTTTTCAGTACAAAATTAGATAAATCTGTACATTTATGTATGCTTGATTATTAAGATTATTGTTCTTGATTAGACTAGAGTGGTTACAAGTCTATGGTTGTGTAAGAAATTTGATTTTGGAATTTCACCAAATGTCAATTTACTATGCATGGCGGTCTATAAGTGTGTGCGTATTTTGTTGGTGATTTCCTATTCAGGAAATATCACACGGACAATCAAAGTTTTGGCCATAATATCAGCTTCTGTGAAAAGTGACCCTCCCCCCAAGATAGGTTTATAAAAAGTGACCCTCCCCCTTGAACTGTTTTCTAAAAAGTGACCCTCCCCCCAATTCCCCCGGCCCACCCCCCCTGTAATTACTGAAGGCTCCCTTATGGCGGATCGCTAAAGATTACAATTACGTTGTCCGAAGCGTTCCTCCGTGAAGCTCACCGACACTGTCATATCACGTGATATGAATCAACCAATGGAACCTATGAAAGCACATCTAGTTACCGTAAAGTAGTTCTACGGTTAGTTTGCACTGCTCGGCATAGCAACTTAAGATAGTGAACACTTTACAAAGCATCCAAATATTAAACAAAATTGCACCGGAAAACCTTTAAATACATGTAGCCGGTATCTTGAGTAGTCCTAAACGTCCAAAATTATCTCATTTTAGTGAAAAAAATAACGATTTCTGACCAACCGGATGGTATATCTGTCATGGGCTGCATCTCTGCACCGTCAAATCTCATTATCGACCACTTGTACTTCACAATAGGACACGGGTCACCATTAAAATTCCACTGTCCACTTATCTCGTTAGTGTCATCTTGATAATCTCTGAAAGTTTAGAAACAACGCGTAACTCAATAACGTATTCCCTAGTCTGGTTCCATGTCCCTTTTTTTTAACGCTGCTGGCGCTACACTTACGTGAGTAGCCCAGCCAGCGGTAGAAATGGGACAGGGGACCACTGAGACAACGCATTCCCCGGCGATCAACTTGACCGAAAAGGAAATTTCATGAACCTGGTAGTAGAGATAAATTTACCAGTAATTCACTTTTTAACCGCAGTCCAAGGCTCTATAATATATCTTCTCAATGTCTGCCAATTTGTAATATTTCTGCTTCGAATTTTAAAAGAAAACCTAAAAGTGCTTGTTAAGATTTCATTTTTTGCCCTGGTTTTAATTTCGTTTTGTGTCATTTTTTTAACTAGCCGTTTCTTGCAAGTCCTGTTACCATATTTTTATCTGTTTTTACTAAACTTCTCCTGTAAGTACTGAAGTATGTATTTTTAAACTGTTACATCTGTGTTGGAGTTCAAGATAAATATTAATAAATGGACAAAATATGAAGTACAGGCAAACAACTACCTGATACGAAATCTTGCAATGAATTTATTACAAAATATGTGATAAAAATTACGATAGCTTATATCGAAAATTATGTCAATGGCACTTACATGTCGCCGTCAAAAATATCTCCATCCCAAACATAGATTTCTCCAAGTGGGGACAAGCCAGAACTAACACGGCTGATGAATACACCGTTAGAAGAAGCAGTTGCCGACAGCCCTACTTGATTGAAGCCCCGCACCATGGCGTAGACTACCCTAACTGTTGTCAAGTCCAGCGCCCCCACGTGAACTGTCATCTGCCCGTCATCGACGTCCCTGAAGTCCAATAACTGCGTACCCCCGGGGCTTGTTCCCAAGGCAACTTGGTATCTGCACAAATCATCAAGAAGAACATTGCAACTATGTTGTTATTGGTACTAGATTGTTACTACATTGACTGTAATATCGTTCTAATTATGTATTGGACAGAAATATCGCTATTCCAGATTGCGATATACATCAAGTAACTTGGCTCGAACATATTTGTAACCATCATTAAATACAGTTTTTGATGAAACAGTCGTCACGTGATCTACATGACAGATCCAAATAAAGTGCTGATGAAGTATGCAGATTACATACCTTTTCATTGAAGATTCTGGATCTTGGAATGGTTGCCAGGATATTGTGACAGAAGTTAGTGATTTCTGACAGACGGCGTCATGTTTATCACATTCTGTTGAGGGTTTCAAAAAAAGGGTCAAACGTCAATGACATACGACATAAAATATAAATAATTCTTGTGCGAATCTTCAAACAATAATTACTAGTTGTGAATGGTGTAACCAAGTACTAATATATCATTTCCCCTAAAGAGCGTCGGCGATATGGAATTTCTCATATTTTATAGAAATGCGAACCCGCACTCACCTTCGTCAGTTTCACAGCCAATGGCATAACCGCTTGCTCCGGCTGTCAGGTTGAGTCTATGTACACCGTCCAGTTCTATAACTCTACCCGGTATTGGAGGAGTTAAGTCGACTGTAATCTTCTCGGAGTAAGCACTGCTCTCGTAGCCAACGCCGTTCACAGCAATGACCGTGACGTACAAAGTGGACGAATGGTTTAGGTGTGTCTCAAAGTCTTGGGAGAGAAAAGCATTTCGAAACATTTTTCAATAAGTTTAGTAAACACGTAATATCATTTCGCTAATGAAACACTATTTTTTTGCATTTTCATTATTCTATGGACTAGATACTACAACGGATGTCTATTCACTCTAATTAGTCGAGATAGATTAATAAAATTTAAATACTCTGTTGTTTATTTACAAAATTACTTTCAGATATTATAAAGATAAAAACAATAATTAGCAATTATAATAACATCAAGCAACATGCGGCAATCTTTACAGTATTTTATCTATTTGTTCGGGAAAGTGAGTGTATGCTGAATTCTCCTCCTGAGAATCCAAGTGTGTTTTATTGAGAACTATTTGCCTTGATAGAACTCAAAGCACATTGTGCAATATGAAATGACGGCATTGGAGACTAAAATGAATTCAATAACAACGAAACACGGGACATTGCAGACACACAGGCCATCTTAACAAATTAAACGATAGCCTTTTCGACATTGATTTGGGTACTTGAACAATGAAATCTGTTTAAATGTAATTATGGAAAATACACCGGACGTTTCAACTCATACAGCCAGCATTAAATATCAGCATTGTAATAAATACTATGAAAAGTTACAGACGTTACAGAAAGGAATGATAATTGAGAATTTCTATGAAGGTTTATATTATATCGTGGAAACATTTATTTTTCATATTTCTTATTACTTACTTTTCGCTGTAAAGTCCCTGTAGTGAGCGGCAAGATCGATGAATGGATATAAGCTGTCATCGCCCTCTTCGGTGCCAATGCCAAATCTGTAACCGACCACGTCACTTTCGGAATCATGGAATTCAGACCACGTACATGAAATGATTTCTGTATCATCAACGTAGAGTGGACATTTTACAAAGCCAGCAGTGGCGGGTGTTGTGTCCACGATGATACTACCGGAAACAGTTTGCCCCCACAGTCCGGCCTGAAAACAAAAAGAACGTGTTTTCTCGCATGAAGCCTTCATAATGTATAGTTGCATTGACTGACAATACATCTTTTCATTGAATGAACGAATGACTCAAAACATTACTATGGTAGGACACTAAGTGTAACTGACAGGTGTAGGTAAGTCCAAAATATTTTAGCTTGTCACGTGAGGGAAATAGTGTCCTCAGATCTTGATTCGACGGACATTTATCGACAATGACATTATTTTGGATGGTTTCATAGTTTCCCAGATTAAGACTGCTAAGGCGTTCTTTGACAGTTATACCCGACAAGGCGTTTCAATTCCAAGTTAAAGCCATGAGTCCATCGTTGCACACCTAAAAGATCCATTCGTGACTACTTTTTCTTCTGACGTACACTGTCTTCATACGAACACGGAAGTACACATCTGATACTATTATAGAGGCAACAGTGTATGAATGAAACCGTCCTGTGATAGAGAGTACATCAAACAAAACTTACTTCATTCAGGGTTCGAAGGAAAAGTATATTAGATTGGCCCATATCAGCAGGAGACACCATAGCATTTGGTATGTTCAAGCTTTCTGACGTATCGGTACAGTTGTAAACATCGCTTGCTCCTGGATAACTGCCGAAGCAAAACTCCGAGAAGACAATGTCACTTTCTGGTTCATTGATGGCCCATTCTGCAGTGATACTATCACTCGAATCCTGTATAAGACAGATGTACATATATATTACAATTCAAACTTCTTATCTGTTTATATTTATGAATGGTCTGCGTCGATATTATTCTATCTACAATACTTTGGTAATTTTACATAAAAGTGAAAGGCAGATACTCAGTACATAAATCAGTTATTTTTTTTATGCATACTGACCTGATAACAGACGTCAATCATTTTGCTGCAAGTGACATTTTCTTCCATGGCAACGCCGATTGTCACGATGTTGATGTCCGGTTTGACTATATCAACTGTGAAACCATCAGCGACCGATTCGAGGGCGTTTCCAGCGCCAGTAATTGCACGTACGGTGATGTAATAGGTGACGCCGTTCTCGAGATAAAGTAGCGACTGACACTTCCCAAAACCAGCAATTCCTGGGTTAATAGAGTTTTTATGTACATCAAAGTCAACACCAATAATAATAGGGGACAGAAAGTTTCTAAGCCATTTACTAAATACAACACGAGATCTTTTATGCTACGTTTCTGTATATTAGAAAGAGGCATGTTGATTACTCCGTAGTAATTGCTCTGAAGAGCCATCTTCATTTGTCAGACCAGCTTACCTCCACCAGGATTGTTCTCCTCAGAACCTACAACGATTCCAGCTCTGATGAACGGTTGAACATCATCACCTCGGGGAGTTGTACCAACGGCCCATTCATAGTGGACAATACCGTGCATGTAGCTTTCGAAGCCATGGAAGTGGGCCGAGACCACTGTTGCTTCCTTCTGATAGTCTACGTCACCTATCAGTGTTCCGTTCTCTGACATCGCCGGTTCTGATCCGTCTATGACTATACCCACCTGATCACCAGGAACAATCTTTATAGGACTGGATATTGTTGCAAAACAAATAATGAAAATGATAAAGAACTTCGAGACTTTAAGACAAAGCTGATAGACAAGATGGTCAAGAAGAAATACTTTCCACAAAAAATTGCAAGATTGGAATGACAAGATCAACTTAAAGACAGAGTCAAAAGATATTTTTATATTATTTTATACAGTTTCAATTAATACACCTATGCTAATTTTCGTACCTTGACACCATTTCTTCGGACAGACTATTGGCGCCATTTTGTGCCACAACCGTGAGGTAGTATATTGGGCCATCTTTCTCATCATCGTAAAGCTCTAGATGCAAGCCGTCGATGTAGCCTCCTGCCGATGACCCCATGTCTCTCCTTTCACAAACATCAGATTTCCCTGGAAAGATGCATTCAGAAAAGCAATCAAAATGGAGTGATCGCCTACATGACATGTTTCAATGGGTGGGATTTAATAACGTGAAGGGCTACTCTAGCCCTCCACTTTTTTGTTTCATACCTGGTGATGTTCCAACGCTGACGAAGTACGTCTTGATTCCGCTTTCGTAATCAATGGCGTACCAGTACGCAGTGATGCCGAATTCATCAGTCTGCTGAACAAAACCCTCGAATAGTTCCTCCATGTCCGCAGCCATGTTACCAATAGCAACTGTGTTCATCTATTTACAGACCAAAGATAAAACAATGATGGAAAGTCTGACTCCATGTGTGGCTTCGGAGACTGAAAATTCCGCGGAATCTCATGAGAAAAATAAAAACAATAAATCATAGATAAAAATATTCAATATTAAGTAAATATAAATTTATCAATGAACTCACTCTTGGGGCAGTTGGATCAACTATGACTCCATCAGTATCTTGCACGTTTGACAGTCCAGCATAATTGATTGAAGACACTCTGATGCTGTATTGACCTCCCGTTTTCAGATTGAGACCTGGAGAGGTCCAACCAGTTGCCTTGCCTTCAACAATCTCCCACTCGTCACTGGAACATTAAATAAATGCCATATTCTTAAAATGAACAAGTTTGTGGACGAAGGAGATACAACCCTTTTCATCCAAATACAGCGAAAGAACAGCAATTAAATCGAACATGGTATCCGAATAGTCTGCATGTGACTAACCAGTAGCGATAATGAAGATTGCGCACTAATATACTAACATTGAGGAGTCTTGCGCATATACCTTAAATTCCGCACTTGAGTTGGCTCCTTACACTAAACCTTAATTACGTTAAATTTTAATGATATTACTATGAGCAATGTTTCATGCTCATTTACTTTATGTTATATGTATATATAGTCCCTTCGGATCAAAAACAGGTATAGAAGAGTACTCGTGTTGGTGAACGCTCAAATTCACTGCATTGAGATGTGTGCTGTACGAGCACTAAACGATCACGAGATGAAATGTTAAAAATCATCCATTGATATATCGACTAAGGTATGATGTAATAAGAAGAAAGTACTTTAACACAAACTATCGAGGTGTATAGAAACTTAAAAACTCTAAAGTACCTGCTTTTGGGGTGAATTTTCTTCTTTGAGCCACCGTATTTCTCATACACTGCCAATTCATATCGAGCAACACCGGACTCGGGATCTTGGAAATCCCAGTTTGCATGGAGGGTCGACTTGCTTGACTGAAACAGAGAAAATATAGCCGTATTCATTTTTCATGCAACAATAATGTATTTTACATCAAACCTAGGGGCTGATACATCATGTTGAGAGCAGGTAGAAAGTACAGTTTCAATAATGTAGAGGTCTCTGTACCAAAAAAAGATTGTTTTCTTTTCACTCTTGAGCCTTCTGTATTTTGAACAGAATTAGAAAAATCCATTCAAGGCTGTCTGCTGACAGGTGGTACAATACCGTAAACTGGTCGTTTTCTCCAGGTACCAAGCCATCTCCGAGAAAGTACATAATCGGGGCTGATACATCGATGACGAAACCATCCGTAGAATCCGACGTTGACGATCTCGCTCGATTCATTGCTTCAATATGTGTGTAGACCATATCACCTTGTTTATGATGGAAGTGATGCCAGTTAAATGAACTTGAATCTCCTGGCAATGTCACCGTATCTTGCAGTACCTCCCATGATGTACTGTTCTCATCTGAGTAGTCAAAGTAACAATTGAAGGCTGAACATAAGCTCGAAAATCCGCACAGTCACGTTGTACTTTCAATATTATGTCTGATGTCTTCCAATTCATAAAAGATGCAAACCACGTAGTACAACAGGGGAAAGATGCTAAGATGGTCAGCTTTTGTCCGCAAGTGCATGTATTCTATTTGTTATACATTCCGTGCCCTCTATGTTGGGGCAAATTTCGTTGGTACTTTACAAAGACGAAGTCGCAAATTTCACAATGACCATTCTTACCTCTTTTTCTCCAAATTGTTACAGCATACTCTTCAATGTCCGACTCAGGATCTTCGAAGCCATGCCAGTTAGCAGACACTGAGGAGGCTTCCGACGAGAATTCAACATCATTTATAGGATCGAGACCATCCAGGATTTCACCCTTCGTTGGTGGCGTAGAGTCATATAAAACTACAAAATAAATAGGGAAAATGAGATCTGAATTACTACTGTTTGTCAAAATGCAGTAACAGTAATCAGTTCTTGTGACTTCAACGTCATCTACCGTGTTGTTTTAATATAAATATTTCATATACCATATCCCTTAATGGCATTTGCACCGTTATACGAATATTTTACTCTTCAATTCACTTTCTATGCTGGAAACCCATGTACTATTTCCTTTAGCATACAGACACAATCAGTTTTTGATTTGTCAACACAACTTGTGTATCTGAAAGCGCGTTGTTCTTGCTGGCAACCGAATTCAATAGTTAACGATCACAATGCGTCTTTATTATGTGGATAAACCAAAGACTACGGGTTATTTCACTTTACAACAGGATGTATACCAGGAAATATCGTGATATATCCAATGAAGCGGGAAATTATTTGTTAAAAGTGTAAATTGTTCAGTTTCAAATTTGTGCGCCCCCCCAAAAAAAAACGCCCCCCGGCGACCTACCGATCAGTACTCTACGCTACGTAACATACACGCATTTCATATCACACAGGAAAATGTGTGCCAGCTTTTGGTGTTGCCTACCTCCGTTTGATGACACAGTTGTGGTCAGAATTTTGTGTCCAGCATTGTACGCAGTCAGGGTTGAAAAATACTTAGTGTTGTGCTCAAGGCTGACACTCTCATTGCATGCTGCATAGGCCTGGTGATGGTACTCTTGAAACGGACTGACGTCATCACTGAACGGGCTCGTCCCCACGCCCCAAACATACTTGTCTAATGAGTTAAGATTAAATAATTTTAAAGCATATTAGTTCAGTACATTTACATTCTCAGATATCGGCAATTACTGAAAAATTGCTTCAGTTGCTGAAATTGGTTTACATATAGTATATTACCAATGCCACTTTCTGGGTCATAGAAATCCTGCCAATTTGCACATATCTCGTGTTGCGTACTCTGATACTCGATGTCAATTCCATGCAGCGGCCCATCAAATAGATCACCGGCGGCTGGAGGACTGGTATCGACAACCACGGGTATTGGTGCATGTCCTGTCTCGTACAAATCAACTGTAAATAAGAATTAAATATTGAACCAAGTTAGAAATATAAGGATGTTGATAGGCACATTCATATACCCTATCACAAAGTTCTTCGCAAAACTAACTCTCAACGTGAAAGGCTTTACCTTTCGGGGTGTGTCAGAAATATTGCATACCATGTTTTTGTAATCTATTCGAGCTGGGGATAATTGCGGTATATGCGTTTAGAACAGAGGGTGTAAGCAAGAGTGGAAAGGCGAGTAGCGTTACTCAAACACTAAATAACGATAAGTGGATAGAAATGGTCGCCTGATAAGGTAAGATTTATATGTTGTAATGAACTGTTGAATGCAAATGTTCGGTTCACGGATAAGGGTATGGGTGGTAAATTTTCCAAATTTTAGAATAAAAATCATACATTGCATCGGAAAAACAATATGATGTTCACATATTAATTACGGTACCGTTATTCCAAGCTTTGATTCTGACCCAAGTCACAACACCGTCTGGTATGCAGAATTCGTGGGTAAGATTTGTGAAGGTGTAGTGGCGTTTCCAATCCATCAAATAGACGTCCCTTGTGCTCAGTCCATAACCAATGTCGACCTCTCGGATATAAGATAGTGGGTCACTGCAATGCATAGAGTTATTATAAATTATTATAAATTATAAATTTTCTATCATAGCTTCATATACGCAATATGATAAGGAACACATAAATTGTAAATTTCAGAGCAGTTGTTTTTCCTACCTGACATTGTAACCGACAGTCAAGGAGCACGTTTCATCATCATATTCCCAATCATACACTTCATGAACGAAAGGTGGCGTGGTGTCGATGGTGTACAATGTTGTATGGCAGACAGTAGTTGCCATCGGTCCACCAAACTCCACCTTGTTGAGGGCACGGACGGAGATGTGGTAATGTCCGTCTATATAGCGGATGATAATTAAAATATCACATGCAAAATTAGAGATCTAGAACTTGACGTATATGTATATTATTACTCATGCCCGATATTTAATTTTCCAGTTTAATAGTCACTGTGTGAAAGTGCAAACAGGACCACTGTATGATTTGTCTCATTCTAACTTATTACTTGTTTCTTTATCACGAGGGGGATTTAATATTATTGCCATTTTACATTAGCTCGGTTATTAATAGCACACTTGAAAAGTCAAACAAGTACACAGTCACCAACTTACCAGCCAGCAACATTGTAGCCACGCCCTCATGCGTCCATTCACTTTCATAGTATATGTGTGCATGTGGATCATCGTGTTGGTGTATATCCTCTTGGCATGTGTCGTTCCCAACCGACCACGTGTAACCATAGATACCCGTCTGGTCATCCTTAAAACCATCCCAGTTGGCTGCCATGTTTGGCAAAGTTAGTTAATAATTAAGTAAACACATACAATAAACTCTTAAATGTGTACGCTGATAAATTCTAAATGCAAACCTTTGTAAGTATACGAGAACGTTAAGTGATCAATTTCAACTGATGAACTTTCGGTAAAGTACTTACCTGATATGTATGTGTAGGCTCTGGTATACAGCAAATCAACAAAGGGTTCGTGGCCATTGAAAACTGTTTCAGATTCGGGTCCATCTATGACGTATCTAAAAGACAAAGGTCTTGCACTTTGGAAGGGCATGTTGTTACGAAGGTAGTTAATCTCACGCAAAGGTACACCAGTGGCCATCGGCACCATAACATGATTGATTAAATTATTAAAATAATAATGATAATAATAATTAGTAGATTTGCATAAAAATTAATACAAACCATAAAGGCAGAAAGTGCATAAATTCATGCTAAATAACGTTTGGAAGGAGGTTTCGAAGTTTCAACGCAACATATGTTTGAATGATATTAAATACTGAAAATGATTAACACTAAATGAACGAACAAGAGAATTTCACTCAGTGGGTTTGCAACGTGTCACAGTGAGTGTTAAATATTGTTTCTTACATGTGAATTGAACACCATTACCTGTAATGATGTTTGTGATTTGATGCATCGTTTTGTTGCGTGGTCTTAGTCACGCCTTTTATGTTTTTTATATAAAATAATAATTTGATAATATCGTGAGCACGAGCACAAACACGGGGGAGATAGAGCACATGCTACCTCTACCCCTGACGACATGTAACTTCTATACGTATGAAATAAACGGCTGTTAACTTTGAAGAAAGAGAGTATCTGCTGTGTTCATATATCCAAATGACATCTCGCATGGCAATATAGCGTTGGAAGACAATTGTGAACTATAAATAACGTCAGAAAGTTTACTAATGATATAGAACATTAGAAAAGTTATCTCCCTACAGATATACCCATGTGCATTGGTTGGAAAACTGAACCAAACAAGTGGCAAGTTACAAGTCTGCATGCGAGGTTATGATATACAAGAGTTCGTGCTTCAACGTGGAGAGCACTGCCGTTATTTAAACCTACCTATGGTTTGGCAGAGGAGTGTCTTCAATGCATCGCAGATGCCATTTGTCATGAACAAACTCGGTGCACTTTTCATTTATTGTTTCATCAAGTTCCTCGTTCATAATGGGACCAGTATCGGGGGTAGTGAAGTCCGCAAGAATGCCATCAGAAGATACAATCGATTGATAATCTAAGGAATAATTGTGATAACGAAACTAAGGAAAAATGCCAACTTTGAGATCTGTTCGAGAACACGATACAACGCAAAGAAATTTTTAGTCATATTTAGTCCACTGTGCTGACCTATGCTGTACATGCTACACTTTGCAGATCGTCCTTCCCGTTACTGACAGCACTTCACATTTTCTGTAAAGGTTACCATAAGCCACACTCTCGGCCATGTACAATCATCAAAGAAAGGTGGTTAATTTGAATTTTCATTACAAAGACAACATTTTGTGGTGCATGAAGTTGTAGTACATCTAAAATAATTACATATTCTTGGTGCAATATACCTGAAAATGTTGACTTCAGCTCACTGTAACCGTATAAAGCTGATATTTCAGAGTAATGATTCGATCCAGTTAAGTTTGTAATGCTTAATGGATGCTGATGAAACAAGTTGCTGCATCTAATACTAGTTTATCCCTTTACCGGCAGACACTCACCTAGCACGTTCTTTGAATACACATTGAATATGTACAAGTCATTGTGTCTCAAAGGCAAGTTGTCGTGACGATGCACACTCGAATAGCCAACTCCAAGACGTTCGAAGTGTTTGTAGAGGCCACTCTATAGCAATGAGAAAAGAGGAAGAATCAACAAACTTCATTTCATTTAACCGACTAACAATCGTAAATTGAACTTCACTTCAAAACGCACTCATAATAATCACTCGAACCCATTCTTCAAGCGTAATACATCGATGTCCATGCTTTGCAAACTCAGATAACTTTTTTTTTATTACTATCAATACAAACGATTCATAACTTTAAACCATATGTTCATAAGACAAACTTTCAAGAGGTTTTTACTAATACATTTCATAATCTAATTTCTTCAAACTTAGATTTTCTAATTATCAAACAGTGTTCGGTAAGGCATTAACCCTTGCTAAGCGAGGTGCTGGTTGGAAGACTTGTATAATAATCGCAATCATACCAGTCCATAATCCAATAAAACTAGGTCAGAATTCGTAAAACAATCGTTGTAAACACAGACACAAAACAGCACAAAAAAGACAGTAAATGGACGGTACACAAACAAAGTCAAATTCATGAAAGAAAGATATATGGACCTCTGGCCAAAAGACCAAGAAGACTTGTATGTTACCATAACCACAATCGTTACGAGATTATGTCGTTCAGAATGACGCATTGTTGAGATCCACGCACTGATATTATGTAATATGTCATTCATCTTAAATCACTCACGATTGGAATTGAGCACATCAATAATCTTGAGTCTATTGTCATTCCAATGGAATGAAAATAGACTTAACATAATATACTTTTTATCAACAAGCTGTAACTGCATTTTACTCTCACTCTTCTTTGCCAAAAAACACTTGCTGTGGAGCTCATTCACTTTGATATCAACTGTGCAATGCTCATGTAATATGTCGAAATGTTGGTCACTTATGACCTTTTGCTTATTGACCAAGAACTTGTAAACTAAACCAAAAATCACAATGATGCTGACGTGTTAGTCTCAGAGGGTCTGATCATGCTTGATGTTCATAAGCACAGGGGATGATTCAGAGTTTACATTTAAGGTGTATGCAAAAAATTCACTACATATAGACGTCTTTACGAATACAAGCCCAGGAGGAAGAAGGGACAACAATTGGCAGTATGTAATATCTATGCATTAGAAATAAATAGCGTTTTTCTGTGAAAAACCGCTACCCTGTTTGTGTGTCCCGACGGACTCTAGCTAGCAGGCATTTCCTCGGCAGAAGATGTTTAGCTGTAATACATGGTGGAGAAACCGGGTATACAAAGCAAGGTCTTAGTTGGAACCGATAACAAAATTTCGCATGCTTCCATAGTATTTCACATTCTGCATGGTTAACGAGACTATTTTGTTTTCGTGCGATTTTACATAGTCTTCTACAACACGATTGGAACTAAATTGGGATAATTGGATTGGCGTAATTTCTCAAGAATTTTAGAAATTTGTCTAATATTACACCATATTTGCTTACCATCTTTAAAATTTTATTCAAAATTTACAATGCTGTTGAAATATTATGAGTAAGAATCAGTGCATGATAGTATCCAATGCAATATTGTTCAAAACATTTGAACAATATTTATATTTGAATGAAAATATGTGAGCTTGTCTGAAGTTTCTCCATTACTGAAACACTAGTAATGACCTCAGTTTGTCACTTTTCCTCGAACAAAATGAAGCTTTTTGATTTATTTACAGTTAAGTCAGTCAGGGTCATTTAAAATGTGCCCTGACTCAATTTTATTTTTTTATTTTTTATTTTTATTTTTATTTGATATACAGATCAACGGGCAAACCCACTAACAGATCTGCGAAACAAAAAAGTCACACAAACACAAGACAAATAAACAAGACAACCATAAAAGTAGCACGATACATTAAATTGAAAAAAAACATACACGTATCAAAAAGGAGAACTGTTAAAATGACTGGATAAAATAGTTTTAAAACTACACAGCGTAGAAAAAATATCTATATTACATTTAAAAGAGATATCATTAAAACAGACATGCATCTGGGCACTGTCGAGAATTTTCTGCAATTAACAGAACACAAGTCTGGTTTAAAAAGGGGTTTCCTGCGTAAATTTCTACTGGGGGCATAAAAGCAGATTTGATTTAGAATATCTGGAGCATCATAATGTGAATGAATTATTTTGTACAAAAAGCACATGTCAAGGGTTAGTCTTCTATTGTGTAACTGAGGAATGTTCAGAATTCTGCAACAAATGGGTAGCTGGATTTACTGCAGTGAACATTGAGTTTGCGACAAATGTATTTCACAAATTTAATTTGTACTCTCTCGATTTTATCTGACCGGCCCTGCTGGTGGGGTGACCACACAACAGAGCCATACTCTAGAATAGATCTTACATAAACAAAATACAGAGAAATAATTGCTGAAATGTCATTGAATTGCTGGCAGAGACGCTTAATAAAACCAAGAGATTTGAAGGCTCTAGAAACAATGTTATTGATGTGAAAAGAATAATTAAGGTTGGAAGTAAGGTAAATGCCCAAATCCTTGACAACAGAGACCCGTTGAAGAGGGGTACCATTGATGGAGTAATCAAGAGAGGAAATGATTCTTTTCTTAAGTGTAAAACTGATAATTTACATTTACTGATATTAGGTGACAGTTTCCAGTTGTTACACCATTGTGCAAATTTGTCAAGATCTTGCTGTAACATGACACAGTCAGCGAGGGATGTGATGGTGAGATAGATCCTGGCATCGTCGGCATACAAGCTGAGCTTTGCAGAAATATCTAACAGTGAAATATCGTTAATAAACATAACAAAAAGTAGTGGCCCCAAGAGTGAACCCTGGGGCACACCTGACGAAGCAATGTACCATTTTGACGAGCAACTACCAAACACTACCCTCTGTCGTCTAAGATGAAGATAAGAAGCCAGCCAACTGTGCAGATTACCACATATACCGAATTTGGCGGCTTTGTACAGGAGAAGTGTGTGACAGACACTGTCAAAAGCCTTGCTGAAGTCCGTGTAAATTGAATCTACCTGTTGTTTATTGTTCAGTGAAACAGAGATGAAATCTGTATAATCCACTAAGTTAGTTGTAGTGGATCTGTTTTTGACAAATCCGTGCTGGTCGATGGAAATATTTGGTTTAATATGTTGATAGATATGAGGAACAATAACTGCCTCGAAGATCTTAGCAAAAAGAGGCGACAAGGAGATTGGGCGGTAATTTTCAACTGCTGATTGACCACCAGATTTAAACACGGGGACAACATTGGCCTGTTTAAACTGAGAAGGAAACTGACCAAGACAAATGGATTTTTGGAATAAAATTTGGAGGGGAACAACAAGAACATCGGTACAGTGTTTAATGATGCAGGCGGAGATACCGTCCGGGCCACTCGCTTTGTTCAAGTCTAGAGAAGCGATGACAATTTAATGTTTATGAAGTCTTAAATTCACGAAGAAGTCGGGGCATTTCAAAAGTGCCCTGACTCAAAAGTCGTCAATTAGAGAAATTTTAAGCATTTTGTCTCGTTTCTTTAGTACATTTACACAAAAATGAACTTTTTTCATGAAAATGAATCCCATGAAAGAGGTATGCAATAATCGTTGTGTTTTCGTTGTTTTGTTCGATCAGAACAATATTTCAAATTTTACACAGTTCTATCATTTTGTAAAATTTCAGCTGTAAAAATTTCGATATCGTTACATTTTCCTAATAATTACTCTCATCCAATTTTCCCAAATTAGTTCCAATCGTGTTCTACGTAATAAAAACAAATGAGTGAAATATAGCACAGAAAATGGCTAAATATTATGGGAGACCAATAAATGTTTCCTTAAAGGGCTACATACCTGATGGACATTCCGTCCCTCTCCCACTATATGTTCTAGCAATTCACATCGACCACTGCTGCCATAGTCAAAATTGAAACTGAGGCACTTGTAAGTTGGGTACTGTAAACACTTGTAGGCGCAGTTGTACTCGTATCTCTCCCCTGAAGTCTCGAAAGGCCTTGAGTCAAGTCGTCCATTCTGTGGCGCTGTGAAATAATCCATGCTCTCTCTTTCAGGGGGCAGGTTGACCAATTCCGATCCTTCGTCAAACTTTACCTCCGTCCAGTTTACTACTTGATGACCAAACTTTTTGAAACCATATCCAACAGCTTCCTGTAGTAGAGAGATTATCACTTAAGTACTGATACGATGACGCCATATCACATCATATACTTTGCTAAGACCATATTGGACATGGTCTTAGCAAATTTTCAACTTGCCATATAAAGAAGTTGATGAAAATATGCAGGCCATCCTGAATAGGTCGGTCCCACAATGTATTGAAATCTCCATATCGTACTATTTCTTATATGGTATCAATGACGAAAAAACGAGCATTTATACAAATCATCAACTATTTCTCACTTTCTTTAAAATCAACTGTGAATCGTCTGTTATCACCGATGACGCCCTCAGTATCCCAGGATGACTTGTTGTCCGGAAGTCAGGCGTCACGCGACCCATTGGAACTGTCGTGTCATAGGTCGGTATCTCACACTGTAATGCGACACTTCCGTCCCCGTCATTTATGGCTGTCACAGTGAAATGCAATGGAACTCCACTACGCAAAACCTAGAAGTGAACAGGATAACATGGTCAAATATGAAAAGCATTATTATACACCTCGATTATGGTCGATTATGATGCTAAGAAAAGAAGCGCCTTAACTCCGTACTTTATTTTCAACATCGCATCAAATTGTGGTAGAGAATATAAGTAGTTTCAATAATGACATTTCATTTTTTCTTAACATTCAGGGCAACCGGCGGGCACCGGCTATAACTTGTCGCCGGCTCTAATCATTATCTTGGTTACAGTTTATTATATACAGTAATCGTAAAAGAGAATGCCAATTATATGCAGCTGCATCCCATTCCGGGAAAATTCTCTTAAGTTATGCCGATGGCGGTGTTGTTGTTAATATGCACATGACGTGTTAGATACTCAATGTAAAAAAATGATGTCAAAGAATTTATGAGTTATGATTTTTGTGAAGACGTTTATGATTTCAGCAGCATCGTTCGATTTGTTTACTAACAGCAAATGGACGTCTAATGTGTGTGTTGCATCCCAAAAAGTGCAGTAGATTACTTCATTCATATTATTTTTCAAAGTTTTATGTCGTCTTTAAGGCCCAGATAAGTATTTTAGCATCCTTGGTGGGAGATAGCGCCCCTTTAATGTAAAGGTGCTACTCTCCCTCTGTACGTCTTTGAACAATACAAAGTACTTATATATGTAGTCCGTAAAGGACATCATCGCTCTATTGAAGCTGAAGTCTGGAAGAACATACCTCTGTAACCATAGTGCCTTGTTGTCCGAGATCCCGCTGTTTAATAACGTCGCAGCCACCCGAGAATGTCCCAATGCAATATTTCAACTGCACTGGGCTTTCCCCGTCGTGGGCAGAAGCTATCAACTGGAAGGCTGGATCGGTAACATCTCGGTCGATAATTTGGCTGACTTCGCAACCATCATCCTGTCAGAATTAACGAAAATGAGATATTATCTTGATACATTTCACAAAATGAAATGAAAGCTCTAGGGAGATCGACATCGACAGTGTTCATGCATTATAAGATAATGTCATGAAATTGTAAGTGTCTTAGAGATTGTCTAACTATTAGTAATTATGTCCCGCAAACGGCGCTATATCATCTCCCAAAACTTTCACTCCGCTTCAAAATTTATCCATTGAACCGTCCATTCATTTGCTCAATCATGCAATCAATGAATCAGCCAGTCATCTGGTTATTCTGTCACTCTTCCAGTCAGTCATTCAATCAGTTACCAGTTGTAACTTACTCTTTAATCAGTCAGCCATTCAGTTACCAAGCCACTCAGTTGCTCGCTCAATTACTCAGTTATTTGATCAGTTATTTCGTCAGCCATTCTTTAACTTACTTATTCACTCACCCATCTTTTACTCACGTACCCATTTCCTTAATTAGGCATTGTAACAGTCATAGGTGACCGACCAATCAGTCAGTCATTCGATAAGTCACTTATTTTATTAATCATCAAGTCAGTCAGTCAGTCAGACAGTCAGGCTGGCAGTCAGTCAGGTAGTTAATCGCTCAATGAGTCCTCATTTCAATTATGTGATACACCATATCACACACCTCTTCAAACTCTGGTGGAGTATCATCAGGAAGTTGCTCAGATCTGCTATTTCCGGGTCCGATTTCTTTCCCCAATTCCCAACTCCAACCGGGAAGATGAATGTCGATGAGGGTAAGTGAAATTTCTATTCGTCTAGTGCTAATTATCTCAAGGATGACATAAATGTGAAATTCGATACGGAGAGCGACAAGGTAGTATACCACATCTTGCCTAAAAATTAAAACAAAACAAACCCATCAGAAAGGTGCTACATTGAGAACACAATTATCAAAGGAAGCTTATCGTGTATGCATTGATTTGATATGTAGCCCCTATTGCGGCAACATAATGAACATGTCTTATATGAAACTTAAATTTTCCTGTAAAAGAATGGCCACTTATCTAGCATTGCTAGGTTTGTCACATGTTACAATATCCTCGAAACGTATTTCAACTTTTGCATGCAAAAGAAAATTGCAAGCTTTTTATTGCAAAATTATCAGAGGATATGGTTTTGAATGTTTTTTGTAGGCGAAAAAAAGAGTGGCGAGGCATTTATGAACATGCCCAATTCCTTGGAATGAGAGATTTCCGTTTTAGAGACTCTGAGTTATTTGCTTGTATCTGATGAGTTTATCTGGACCTATTTTATCATCACTCTCTCCCATTGTTTGTGATGGTTGTTGATTCTAACTCTTTGGCAGTGCAGCGTCACCTTCCGACTTGTGGAAAAGTGATAAACACCTGAGTGTGCAACATTCCCATTTCTTGCCCTTTCACAGGATATTCATTAAGGGAATCAATTTCACATATGTTCACAGATTGTGCCATCGCTCAGTTTGGAGGTAAAACCGTAGGAGGGTGTTAAAACTGAATTTTCATATATAAGCGGGGTTTTCCTTCAGTAACATAGAAAGAATAAAATTTACATGTGAAATGCACTACCATACGATGTGACCGAACAATTTCGTGTGGGAGTCCAAACTTTCTCTTCATTATTTATACATCTTGCAGCTCGCTATATTCACTTCTTCAAGAAAGAAAACTGTCATTATTAAGAATCATAGCACCACTTCGTCAGCGTGCTCGTTTTACCCTGCGATACCAATATTTGAAACCTTGAATTCAAACGAAGCATACTCATATTGCCTTACACTACTTCACATATCTGCCGAGTGACGGTTTTACAGTTTGATTTAGCCCCGCCCTTTCCACTATGCTGGCAATCTAATGTGCGTGCATATGATCAACAGAATGGATATGCATACTTTGTTTCCATTGGTTCATGCAGAGCGTCGTTTGAACTCTCGACTCTTTCTTGAAGGTCTAAGAAGAATCCTAGCAGTGACGTTCTCAGGTACAGTTTCTTCAGCCCAAAGTTAGCATACGCCTCAACGAAGGATATATCACCCACAGGACCAGTAATTGCCTGCAAGGTAAATTCACCGCAAGGATTACAAGAAACAACAACATCAGTATCTATTAAGGAGAATGTGCCGGGGAACTGATATTCGAAGATTCAAACTTTTACCGACAACTTGTAGGGACTCATTTTGAAGCTCAAGCAGTAAAAAAGCTTTTGCCGCTTTCGTTTTGTGCAAACAGGGAAATTATTATCGCCCATTAAGACAGCACATGAATGACAGCCATTTGAATTTTGAATATAGTGGGTATCTCTTGCACCAAAAGTAATTTGTATGGCGACTCTAATTTTCATTCTTAACTGTGAAATGAATGGATGAAACTTTCCTTGAGAAGACTTTGAGCAAAAGTCTGAGTCGTTCATTTTTAAGGCGCAAATTGCGTTGAGAGCACGATGAACACGTGTAAACTTGATTAAAAACTTATGAAAGAAAACGTTATCTCGTCGAGAGCCAGCAAACTATAACTTTCGCAACATTGCGCTCTTCGCGATATAAAGACACCCGTAGGCATAGCTGTAATGTGACATTCGTGACAGCTCTACAATGCTTAGGATTTGCCACATTGTTGACGGTAACTTAATCCTAAATGTTGCTTTTCCGCAAAGACAGACAGGTGTGAAGAACACCCATTGCTTCGTTTGGTCTCAGGCACTATCTGTTTGAATTATCATACTTATGGCGTCAAAGGCTATGTTTTATATGTTTATAATCTGTTTGTCGAGTTTTGAGTTAAAATTGACAATAAACTTACCTCGCAGGTCATTTCATCTGTGGATATTGTGATCTCAGCCCCTAACAATTTATCGCCATACGAAGCCATTCCTACAAAAAAGTTCATAATAATTAAATCATGTTAAATGGGAAAGGCAGTCCCAACGCTTTCCAATTGCTAGCAAAACATATTGATGACAAATAATTAACTTTTATATCCCTTGTGAAATACTCGTGTTTACCAAATATAGTCAGAAAACAAAATGTCATCCGTCATGGAACGAATATCCAAACATTCTCAATTATTCGGAGCCAAAATGATGCATTTTCACGTGTCAGTTCTTTTCCTTGCACAATTTCATGACCTGAAATGTGTATTATATATCATAATGGTACAGACACAAAAATCAACAATTTTTTTGTCAAAAGTATTATTTACGAATATCAACTACAACTGAGTCTGTGATTAGGCACCAAGAATTTTTCCAACATGAAGGTATTGGCGCTCGAATACATATTATTAATAAATTTGCAAAACTCGGAGTTCCAATTTTGAGCAAAAATGCTAGAAGATTCCTCCCACTTTTTGCTCAATTTACACTACAAAATTAATCAGTCACATGCATTGTTACTTATAATTTATATTATTTGTCCATAGTCACGTACCAAATGTAATATAAAATATCCAAAGTCTAATTCCCGGCCGCAAACGTCTGTCCCATAATTTAAAGGTTCCAAACAAGGGTAATCTTATTGTAGGTGACAAGGTCATTATTTCGGTTTCACGAGCAAATTCGTTTATCCGCAATTCAGATACTTTCACGTCGATTGCATCGAGAGCCTGGGTGAAGAAAGAAAACGACACAGAACCATACAGATCAGTAATGTAGAGTAACGCCGAGTACAAGTGCCCATTTAGAATATATATTACGACGCTTTATAAAATCTGTCGCTGCTATAATATGCCTTCAATTGGTAGAATCTGAGTATGAACATTGTATCGCACATGAAAAATCAAAGTAAGTAAGTAAGTAAGTAAGTAAGTAAGTAAGTAAGTAAGTAAGTAAGTAAGTAAGTAGGTAAGTAGGTAAGTAAGTAAGTAAGTAAGTAAGTAAGTAAGTAAGTAAGTAAGTAAGTAAGTAAGTAAGTAAGTAAGTAAGTAAGTAAGTAAGTAGGTAGGTAGGTAGGTAGGTAGGTAGGTAGGTAGGTAGGTAGGTAGGTAGATGGGTAGGTGGGTAAGTAAGCATGTATGTATGCATGCATGCATGAATGCGTGCGTGCGTGCGTGTATGTATGTATGTATGTATGTATGTATGTATGTATGTATGTGTATTATATATATATTGTATATATATATATATATATATATATATATATATATATATATATATATATATATATATATATAATGAAAAGTATTGCCTGACAGAAACATATCTGTCGTTAATTACGTCACCCCTACATTATTATTAAGACATGACCAGTACACATTGCTTTTCAAGTGTATATATATATATATATATATATATATATATATATATATATATATATATATATATATATATATATATATATATATATATATATATATATATATATATATAATATTATATATATAATATATATATATATATATATATATATCTGTCGTTAATTGACGTCACCCCTACATTATTATTAAGACATGAAGAGTACACTTTGCTTTTCAAGTGAACACTAAGTATTCAAAAGTCAATTAGTTCGGTTCTCTATTGTAACATGACATCGTCATCGGCAATGCCAGCAAGAGACTTTCGCCTTTAAAATCATAAGATATATACGTCCTTCGATAATAAAACCATTATTCCTCATATCTGAGTAGGGACTTACGTCATTGAGGGTTAAGTCAAGCAAGGAATCCATGAAGTCGGTAACAATAGATTCATCGAAACCAAACAAATCTAAAAGGCTTTCGAATTCACCCAAAGTCGTTGATTCCATCCAACCTTTAAAAGGCAAAAACAAGTGTATGATTATGTGAAAAAACAGTTGAAGGTAAAGTCTTTCACAGCTTTTTGATGGCCACACAAATGTACTCCCCTCATGCATACTGTGAACCCCAGGGAGCGATCTGATTTATATCAAATATAGTGATTGATTCATTCTCATCATGTTTATCTTGCATTTGTGTTCTTTTTTGGCCCCTCGGTCCCCCTTTAGATGCAATGATAGTGGCAGTGAAAGGCGAAACAATTAATAGAAAGTGAAAGCAGAGCAAATCCGAACTGATCTTTTTAGCTTGCTTAGCTTAGTGGTGTAGAAGGTTTGCTCCGAGTGTGTGAGCCTAATTTTGTCTCATTACTACTGTGCATCACAGTACGGCCGACAACAAGGGTCATGTAGCGGCCGTTTCGCATTTTTATCATGACAACATACACCTAAATTGTGCTATCCAAACTGTACTTCTACAATGATTTGTCCTTGATAAACGTGGGTTGTCATCAAAATAGATAACATACTGTAGCATTATTCTTCATCAAAACTTGCAGTATCTGTCCCCGCAATAATTTCATGCAATTTAATAGACACAAGTAATACCTTGAATGTCAAGATCTATTCCTCTGCTCTGATCACTGCATTCTTCGCTTGGCAAAACTAATTCGCTAAGAACTTCGATAGCGGGAAGACATTCGGCAACGACCGTCGAACAAATCGCTGCTTCTACCTTCACCTAGGATAATTTAGTAGGGTAAAAAAATATATCGAAATATAGCGGGACGGATACAACATACACACTACATTTCGTTGATTACTGCACGAGGGATCTTGAATCATATCTCTCCACAAGCTGTTGTAAACGGGGCGAGGATCTCCGATGCCAACTTAGGCGAGTTCTCAAACATCAATACTTACTGTTGTTCAATTCACGTATCGAAAGTTGAGCGACCATTCCGTCACTTTAAAAACTTGATAATTGTGATACCGAACGACAAAACTCGCATGTTCCCAGATCTAATAACATCAAACACGTCATCTTTTGTTGTTTCAATTTGTCCAATAATCTAAGCAAAATAACCTCCATCATTGAAGGTTCTCAGGGTTATTATTGCCAAGCTGGGTAAGAGATTGAACACGGGTGATAATCGCGATGTTGACGTAATGTACTTACCCTTATCTGATCTCCACTTCTCTCTACCCGGTACCATAGCATATTTAACAACTCTCCTAGAATGTCATCTGAGAATGCTTCCACCATCTCATCTTCGTATGCTGCAATCAAGTATATTTGAACAATGTACAATACGACTTGATACGTAAATACTGAAAAATACTTCACGTCTCTCAATAATTCTGCAGGAAGAAAGGGATGGTTTAGCAAGTTGAGAAGAAAGGAAGAAATAATTCCTGACATTGCTGTGAGTTGCTACGATGGTGATACATAGGTGTATGTACGATCAAATCGTCGGTGCTGTTCAGAATATTATCTTTCAATACCCTTCAAGCTCACCTGCATCTCCATCAGAGATATCCAATTGATGTTCATGTTCGCCACCTCGAATTGTGAGTAGCTCATTGCAAGGATCGTGTCGCACAGAAACTTCAACACTTTGATGAAAGTGATTCAGAAACTGGAGATCGGCACAACAACGCACTCCGAGACAGTCTTCATTAAAGCTACAGAAGACAGAATCACCCAGCGTGGCCTCAATCATTGGGCAACCTATCAGAATAAGGAATCAGTAAGTCGATATGTGACATGGAGACAACCTCGTTACCTCGGGTTAGAGGCAACAACTTTCATCACGAGTTACTATACTACAGTACCCAATATACACGACAATGAGCTCGCTCTCTCTCTCTCTCTCTCTCTCTCTCTCTCTCTCTCTCTCTCTCTCTCTCTCTCTCTCTCTCTCTCTCTCTCTCTCAACACTTACTTGTATCAGGTTTCATGAACCTGGCGATTAATTCTCCTCTTGTCCCGTCTGTGGGCTCCCCTCTATTCGAAAGATCAATTCTCAACTGGACATTGTCCAAACTCTCGGGCCTTACACATTTAAATGATTCCATTGCGATCTGAAATAAAGACGATCATATGCAATGCCAATTTCGCATGTATGAATTGTCTTTAAAATCCAGACTAGATGCCGGCGACAGTTATTGCAGGAAAGCACTAAAAGTTCATCTTTATACATCCGGAATTTGAGTCCCTGACTCAAGACTAATCGAAAGGTTGTGATAGACTTTCATAAAGTAGTAAATCATCTCTTTCCTTGCTGTTTTTTTTCCAGGGACTTTCTAAGATAATGTACCAAGACCTTTTTGGTAAATGATATCATTGTGACAAAACAAACTTACCTTTAGCTGTTGTATCACTTCTACAAAAGGCTCCAATTTGTCATGTTTGGTATCTTTCAGGAATTGGTAAACCCCGCTCAACGGGATATCCTTGACTTGAAAGTCAAGGTTTGGACCGAGTTCATCAGCTCTTGGAATGTTCAGAAACTGCAAGCTGAATTCTGGACCAGGAGTTAAAATGACAGCATTCTGTTCCATAAAATCGCAGCGTACAAGTCATAGCAGGTAAGAGTTTGCATTCTAGTCACGTTATCATCCTGAGCTCATTCAGAAAGGTTTAAAATTTAGTAAATGGTATTTTTAAGTGACAAGACTGTAAGTATCATATATTTATATTTGTTTACGTGCTCATATTTTAATTTGGAAGCTCAGTCTTACATTAAGTTTTAGTATGTTCACTCCGAATTTACAAAGGACGATGATGAAAGATTTATTATTCCGGCATATTTCTAGTAATAATCTTACCATCTGGGACTGCCCGTTTAGTTAGGTTGCTTCTTCGAGGATTCTTGCCTTTTAAGCCGCGAGTCCTAAGATATTCTGCTTTCATTTGCGCACCGATAATTCGTTCAGGAGTAGTGTCTACCAGCTTGGGAGGGCCAACAAAATCACCAAAATTTGTGAATATGCCCTGTGCAAAGTTAAAGGTAGACATACCTTAATAAAGTTCACGCATATATATGATCTGTCAGGGTGAATATATTTATGTATCTAATCTCTGATAGTATTTGTTCATCATAAACTAACTTAAAAATGTTGCAAATGACGGTGAATAATGAACTGAAACAACAGTAATGGCGATTGAATAACGCTCGCACGACGCATATATGAACAGAATCATGGGCGTTCAATGAAATGGTGTTCGATCTGTAAGAAAGTCTTGCAAATATATCCTGTAAAAGGCATTTTTGCTTCAGTAATTTTTATTCATTGTGACAGAAGATAACGCATTGTACTAACCAGCAGACCAGTTGAAAGAACATTGTCCTCTTCCTCCCAATCAGATTTACACTCTTTCTTTTCCAAAAAGTATGAGGGATCATAGACTTTGTCATCACTCAACGAAAGAATGGCGACATGTACAGTATTTGGGTTGCATCCGGATTGTTGAACAGTGCCAAGAACCTCTCCCTTGAAAACCTGTTGACAATATAACTCATGTCAATATCTTAAACATGTTTGGGATATCCTTAGTTACCATTAAGTTATTGCGCTATTTAATTCCCGTGTGGACTGGTGCAACAGCTGTTAAAAGTGAATGGTACTAGAGGTATGAATTTCTCCTATGTACATTTTACGTTCATTAAACTTTGCTTGTCTTAGCATTTTGCAGAGAGGTAAAGTTCACGCAAAATTTAAATGTTGAAAACTCGAAAATTAGCTGAACTATCGTGTATTTTGTTCAGAGGCTAAGATCAGAAGGAGACACGATGAAAAATTGCGACTACCAAAAGTATATTCACTTTATTTATTTACGTGCATGGCCTTAAAAAAGGGTCAAATTATAATTCCAAAAGGCGAGCAATGTGTTGTCTTAAGGTTTTCGATATCGACATCGCAGAGTATATTATATTTGTATTTTAGTTTACTTACCGGGTAGCCTTCCTTACCATCAACTAATACCACAGGAGATAGTATGATCTTAACGTCCTGTACTTCGTTCGATATACTTGTATTGCCAACAAAAATGGTGACTTCGTTGTGATCGGTTGTTTCGGCGATTCCATCAAACGGAACAACAATCTACAAAGGGACAGCAGACATATCAAGACACACATACACAAACCCCTCTCTTTCTCTCTCTCTCCCTCTCCTCTCTCTCTCTCTCTCTCTCTCTCTCTCTCTCTCTCTCTCTCTCTCTCTCTCTCTTATTATTCTAGTACCTCTGATCGTGCATCGATTTCCAGATCAATGCCTTCTGGATTGCCACCAGTAGTTGTAGGGAAAAATCCGTTTCCACAATCTCCGTCTGCTATTCCTCTTGGAAATTCTTTTGCCATCTTAGGACCAAATAGCTCATTTATTTTGGTACGAGCTGCATCGAACCTATAACAAATAATAAAGAAGAATTCTTATGCAAGCTTAATTATATGGCGCTTTCTAGCGTTCACTGACTGCTTTGTAAAACTGGCCTTGTTTTTAAATTTCATCATGAGTAGTGTAATTTTACCCTCGTTTGACGTTCTCAAAACCAATATCCATGCCTTCCTTCAAAGCAACCATTTTGTTAAATGCCTCTTCAAAGTCATCGGTGAACGAGGATAGCTTCTCAAGGTGCGGTATTAGCTTGTCAACTGCATCTTCTGCCTTCTCAAGTAGGGCTGTCTTAACGTCGATCTATACGAGCAAAATGACAAGTAAAACATTAAAATAAAAATATCGTTGATCCTGTACTATGATCCTGGTTTGTTAGTCTCTGGTTACAGTTTGTAGTTTGTAACATTCCAAACATACCAACACTACTATTAACCTAATCAGATTTTTAAATATGTTTTTACGCTTTAACACTGTTAATATATAAATATTATAGTTTTTAAGAACAGTATGATAATATTTCATTTTTGCCTTGACCTCCTTATACGAAATGCGGTACTTGAAAAACACACCATGTAAAAGACTAGCTTACATAAAATGATCTTCGGGACAAAATACGATGAACATCGGCCTACAGTCATTTCCTGATACTCTGATATGTTAAACACGTTGTTGTTATATGTTACCTCGTCAATGCCCGTGAATATCTTGTATGCAATATTGGAAACCGTTGAGTTAAGCGCATCCTTCCCTTGCTGTATTTTCTCTTTAACCTCGGTCAAGTCTCTGAGAAACTTTTCAGTGATACCTTCAAGGTCAAAGAAGTAGGGCAATGCTCCATCCTGTAGTTGAGTAACATTTTGCAATTTTTCCATCACGACTTGAATGGTGTCCATTCCATCCTTTGACCTATCAACGGGTCAGAAGACATGTTGGATTAGTCCAAATTTTTCAGTAGGAAATAGTAGGACATCGTTAGTTTTCAATGACAGCCTCATGCATTAATTCTTTCAACACGGACAGGGCTGGTGAATATCAATGCAAGAAAAAATGCGCATCGCAAACATCGTAGCCTGTTATCTGTCTCTTATGTCCAAAAATCGATACATATCGATTGATATAACACTGCATGAAAACCCAATAATTCAGATAAATTCACATTAATGAGTTGCCTGTATTATAGATTAATACACGTAAATTCACATGAATCCACATGAATACAGGCTTGCTGAATACAAAAAATGGATTCTTGACTGTATTCATCTGTATATGCACTCTTCAGCTAAAATACAGGCAATAATCCATGTTAATACAGTAAGTATTATAGGGTTTTTATGCGGTGTAAATTTTTTCTCATTGACCATAATAACTGTGTAGTTTAGTAGTTCTTATAATACTGTAGTATATATGGTCTCTCTCAAGTTAAAATATTTTACACTCCCCTTCGTTAAATAGGATTGACTAGTAATCAATGGAAAGGACAGTGACAATATTAAAAAAATAAACATATTACCTGTCAATCATTTTCCTTATGTCCGGGAGCGCAACATTTGGCGAATCAAAGAATTTTATGATAGCTTCTTGAGCGTTCTCCATTGCCTCTTCGATTTGTTCTATTGACCATGGAAGTTGAACGTCAATGGAATCCACTATGTCCTAGACGTGACAAACACCAAACATCTTTCAATGGAAAAGACTACATAAATTCAAAGGACTGGATAGAAAACATATGGATATTCCAAAAGTTCAGTGTTGTTATCTTAAAGATTCATGAAATAGTGGTCTAGCGCATCCGTTACTGCATCTTTAAATGCCACCTATATATTCTGTCCTGTAAGTTTTCTCATTTAAAAAGTTTGCAAGATTCCGAAAAATAATTAGTACTAACATTAAAGAAATCTGTGACATCTGTTTTGACATCATTAAACAATGCATTGGTATTTTCAATGATTGATTCAATGTTTTCAAGTATCTCGCCAAGTCCTGATATTTCGCCCAGAATTTCTTCTACCGCCTCTCGTGCGACGTCACGCAGATCTCTCACGTTATCCACCATTTCATGGAGATCCTCAGAGAGTTCCTCGATCGTGTTTCTGGCATTCTCAGCTCCCTCGAGGAAATCGCCGACAAAATCATCGAGAGGCTCCTTAATGCCGCCAACGACGTCAACGATAATGAAATCGTAGGCCGATGCCAGCTTTTCCTTCATCAAATAGACAGAGTCCTAAAAGGCGAAAACAAAAAATGTTTTCAAATATTCGTCTTTTGTAAACTCAAAACTGTTTCAGTGGCGAAAAGTTACTTCAAAATTTGATTGAGTGTAAAATTTCGGGAAGATAGGAACAACGTCGTTTGGTGTAAATTTAATCTTGATAACATTAACATTGGATTGCGGAGCCATTAAAGTAATTAACAAAGCGCTATCAGTGTCTGAGGAAGTACAAGGAGGTTGTATTTCACCCCGGGTTCTACTCACACTAGAAAGGAAGACCATTTACCAAATTTTTATCAGTGGACAACACAGTCAACTCCTGTAAAATATTTAGTTTCAAATATTCAAAGAAACTAAAGTTTACATGTTCTGACTATTTGTGATATGAGCTAGTAAATATAGTATTAATGTGTTTAAATGCGTGCTTACCGAGTGAGTGGTCAAATGCCTGTAAAGTTCAATTGTAAAGAATTGTTAACTGGCACCCAATGAGTTTAGGTATTGGCGTTTTGTCTCTGCCAAGATTGGAGATTCAGTCATGTATTTCTAGCAAATTAGTGATACATCTTTCAGCGATAGTCTTTCCAGACTTGAGTCCTTATCCTGTTCTATTTCTAAACAATTATTAAATGAGTCAAAATTACAATACGTCTAGGTTACCAACACGTTTTGTCTGGATTTGTTTGACCGTGTCACAACTTTATAGATCAATATAAAATATGTTAATGTTCTTTTTTTTAATTTATTCACTTTCAAAATTGCATTATTTCTGTAGCTGGAACTAAAATGTCCTATTGGAATTTACTGTATTGTTCACGGTTGAAAGTATACTCCTCGAAGGAATGGTATAATAAACGACCCCCTTCAAGTTCCACAGACACTGATAGCACCTAGTTAATTACTTCAGTGGTACACTAATCTAATGTTTAGGTTATCATGGTGAAATGGACACCAAACGACGTTGTTCCTGTCTTACCCGATCGAAATCTTTAGTATCTATCTATAGATTTCATGATATCCAGCAGACCAACGCTGTTTCCCGATTCGGTCACTTGCTGTACTATTTCAAATATCTATCATGCAAAGACGGCTTATCGACAAATTATTTTGAAAATCATATAGGCTTTCAAACTTAAACTTAATACCCTCAATGCAATTTTCAGCCTCAATCACCTTCATCGACTCACAAGCTCATAAAAATTTTCACTTCTTTTTTCTCTTAACAATAACTAAAAAACTAACAATGGTTAAGCTACGGGCTCGGTGATTTATGTAGTGTTGCAATGAACAGAATTTGTGAAATTTCGATATGATTATAACAAGTACCTAGGTTATACTACAAAAACGAATCTGTTATACTACAAAAACGAATCTGAGCGATAAACCATGAGTACATACTTGTAAAACATCAATCCCTTCGAAATCTACTAATCCTTTAATTCCTGTCTCGATGTTCAGAAAATCATCCAGTATATCCATCCATCCAAGTACTCCTTCTACTTTGGCTTTTACATCCAAGTCGAGGCCAAATGTACTGGCCAGTGGCTCTGAAGAAAGTTGTACAGATAGAATGGAAATATCAGTTTTCATTCCATGAGGGTATGGAAATATCAGTTTTCATTCCATGAGGGTATGCTCTTCGTCTGGTTCAGTTGTCATTTCATGTAACCTATCTCTTCAGAGCTGTTATTTTTAAGTAGGACATCGCGACTCCTAAAGCTGGAAATGGGTATTTTATGACCTTACCGTACACAAGCATATTTACGTTGTTCTATCGAAAATCGGTATTGATTTTGAATAAAAGTCTCGCTACTTGAATAATTACTCACCTATGACCATGTCAAAAGGATTGACACCGTCAATTATCGTATTCCCACCAAATAGCGATCCTCCAAAGGGCTTTCTCCATGAAAGTCCTGGAAGCTCAACGTTAAAAGCTCCCAGTGCCCTCTTCGATCTTGATAGAGCCGTTGAATTTTTATGTCTTGGGAATGTAAAAATATTGATTTTTAGTGACAAAATCAAAAATAATAACAAATAAAGATCGTCTGCTTGTTCTTTTATTTTTGGACGGAATGTACTTTTGTAGTGCATCTTGGAATGCGTATTTGGAGACTTTCTGATTCTCCAGTCGTAAATAATAAACTCGTTAAGTACATATGGCATAATGCATTTTGTCATTAATCAAAAAATTATCAGAAATGTCGCGGCGACTTAAGGTAGAATGTGCCTCGGGACGGATATTCGAACTCTCAAACTTTTATCATATTCTTTTGGGCCTACCACTCGTGAGGGTTTATTGTGAAGGTCTTGGAGTAAATAAAGTTTTCAGTGGATTAGTTTTGTGAAAATTTGATGATTTTGTTTTCCTTATAATTGGAACTTAGGGATGGCGGCAATTTTGAATTTTAAATATCGGTAAAGACTGGGTACTTTGTTTTTCTTGTACCAAGATTTGCACGGTGACCCCTGATTTTTATTCTTGGTTTTGAAAGAGTACAGTTGAAAGTTTGCTTTATGAAGAAAGTTCGATTAAAATCTGTCATTTTTGAGGTGCGAACGACCTTTAATTTCGATTGTTGTGTCGGATACATTGAAACAACCAATACTTCAAGGGTTGTATATGACTGTAGAAAAAAAGTTTGTTTTCTTTCTCCGAAACCGTCAGACACATTACTGACGACGAACGCAGCCGAGCTATTGTTTGTGATGCCCATTATCGTAATATTGTTTTTTAAGTTTGAATTTCAATATCTGTCGGTACGATGGTTAAGTTTACTTTTCATATTATTTGAACAAAAATGAATCATCTACTCACGAGCTCACAACGGTTTCCTCTGGTGTTAGCTTCTTGCCATGGGGATGGTCAATGTACTCTCGCAAAGCGACTCTGCGCATGGTTACCGTCGGGTCAGTCATCGCTATCTCAAACAAGACTTTCGCAGCCTGTAGTAATATCATATATTCATCGAATGAAGGGTTTATGTTTAAGAAATGTGAAAAGAACCGCTATATTTTTCTCATTGGACTTTGAAAAACTTCAAAAGTGTGTGACATTAAAGCCATGATTGGGAGTAAGATGATCGATTCTTAAAGGTGAAAGTAACCTAGTTGCCGTGATCAAAGTTCAAAATGAAACATTCTTACTTTTCTCACAATTTAGTGGATGCATTGCTGAAAACCCATTTGAATTATTGTTTCAAGACTAAAGTAGACACTTGTCTGGGTTACTCTGAACTGAAGATATACAGGGTCACATCAAATGTAATACGATTGTATACATTGTGAAATAATGATGCCTAATGTTACTAAATATTCCGCTCAATTTTTAAATTGCATACCTTTTAAGGTAGTGGCGGCTAGCACACACATCCATAATTGAATTTTCGACCTCTCTCATAGCTATAGACATACGTGTATTGCAATGGCGCTTACACGGAGAACGTTTAAACTTTAAGCTCGCTTTCTCTGGCTTTAAAAGCTTATTCAGTCACAATTTTGCACTAAGTCTTCTGTTTGAAATTTATTAATAGAATAGCGTCAAGTGTGCTTGGCCAGGAGTTATACAAATAACTGCGAAGCACCGAAATTACGTCATACTAGTCAAACAAATTCAAGCTAAAATATACTAAAACCAGGTATTATAGTATTGAAATTAGAGCAGATCAGCTTTCAAAAAGCAAAGTTCCAGGTTATTCAGCGCTATATTGTACGACATTTCGCATTCATCAACTGTCCTTTGCTGTGGACGTATAAGAAGCGACGACTCCAAGCAAAAATAAATCGTACTGAAAGTCATACTTTATCTACATTTTATGAGTTCCAGAGAATTAGCTGAGATTGCAACCACTCATTGTGGCTGTAAAAAGTCACTCATTAAAAGAGTACACAAAAGTCTTAAAATATAGGGATATTGTAAAAAATACAATGAAGGAAATAGTTAAGGTATGGATCGTTTCTACCCCAATAATGAGAGCAATACAATGATATCCAAATAGAGCCTATGTTATCATATATTTCTGACTGAGAAAACTTCCACCACAATGCATTAAAGCATCTTGAATTATACTTACATCATGATGTTTGAATCTCGTGATTGCTGCTAGCGCTGCGCGTCGTAGACGATGAGGGTACCTGGTATTTTTCACAAATTTGACCAGAAGAGGAAATGACGTATCACTGTGGGCATTACCTAGGGAGACAATCTTTACAGCTACTCTAGATATCTTCAGACGATAGTCTATCTCTGGCAAGACAGGACGACGGTTTTCATAAAAGTCTGGTTCTGAAATAAAAGAGAGCTCTGTTGGAGTCAAAATGAACCAATGGCACTTTCCAATTTTGAGTGCTTTTATTTCGTGGAATAAGATATTACTTTTTGTCTTTGTGACTTTTGTTATATTGTCGAGGTGCAGCATGGTAAAATATTAAAAGACCATTGCCGAGACCATTGAACGACGACACGACATCATAAAGGCTAAAGCTGGTCTTGTATTTCTTCCTTCACATTCGTCAAGTTCCAATATTTGTCAGTAAAATCAACAAAATCTTGACTTCTATACAGGGATCTCTCATGTAAAGATCATAACATCATTAAATGTAGCATGCACGAGTAGTAATGGATATCTTTGATAGATTCGACGACCTTTATCTTATATATAGGAGTACAATATATAAACGAAGAGTTTTGATTCACTTACATGCAAATTAGCCTTGTACAGAACGTTTACACAAGATTGCAAAACTGGAAGACTTGCACATCAATAAAAACGACTAAGTGAGTCCCAATATAACAGAACAGATCACTAGGATGTATCCATTGCTTTGATTAAGTTTGTGTGCGATCTATGATCATTTTGTGTGAGTGCTTCATGAATTCTATAGCATAAAAGGGGTCGTGGTCAGAAAAATTGTAAAAAACCTTACTCGGTTACTGAACCAATTTCCTTAAAGTGTGGACATTTAGAAGATATTTTTGACAGACTGCTGTGTTTTTCGCTGTGACTAAGTGCCTAATGTGAGTGATCGAATCAAACGGAGAATTTACTGCATCAGACTTACCACGATTTTCTAATTCCTGTTCAACTTTATGTACAATCCTTAAACCTTCATCATCGCCCAAAGTCATATAGGTCCTGGCTACAGCGCCGAGTACAAGAAGAGCTCTATTGGTGACGTAAAACGTCATGTTTTCGTCTGGCACAAAGAAAAAGAAAAAGAAAAAGTTACCGTAAAATCAATAGATGTTTGTCATCAGTCACAAGATCGGCCGTGATTGTGGACAAAAATTGTGTCATTGCTGTTCAATGCCTACGTTGAGCCTTAGTGGCATACATAAATACGACGCGAATCAAATTATTAATAATATAATTAATATATAATTTATCAGCATTACACGTGTGAAGTATATGCTGGGTACAGATTTTACTACATACACGATATGTGAAATACAGATATGTACTTCGATTTCATACAAACGTTTCTGCTCAAAGAGACTAAAAACCGTAAGAGGAAAACATCACTTTCACAAAACTTACCTTCAAACTTTAGCTTTTCATCGTTTGCTATCTCCTTCAGTGTGTCCAGGAAAAGCTTTGGCGGAGCCTGGTCAAGAGATACGAAGTGAAGAAGAGTGTCCGCTATAAGTGTTGGATCTGGTTTCTTGGATAGCAAAATCTTTTTAGTTAGTATAAGCTGTGAAGCTGGTGTTGCAAGGGCGCCCAAGACGTGCATCATATTGTAGTTGTCGTGTCTTTCTTCCTCATTCTTGAACGCTTGCTTGATATAAGTATCAGCGAAGTAATCCAAATCTTCCTCTGTTAATTTTGATAGCATCATCCGAAGGTGTTTAAAGCATCGGAGCGCGTGTGGGGATTCTGGGTAAAAAGTAGTAAATCTTGGTTTTAATGCGCACCTATATCTCTCTTGATAGACCCCTTTCCCCAATACCCAGATATGAATGTTTTAAAATCCAGCCCCACATGTCAAGCCATCGGATTGCAATATACTGAATGACTTCTAAAAAATAGTCAACTACAAATGTATCAAACTTTTTAAGGCAAATTCAAAAACCAGTCGTTTTATCCTGGCTTCCATACTTCTCTTAGAAGTCTTTAAAGAAAAACATTGTGTTATTGTTTTCTTGTTCCTGCACGAGTTTTAAAAGAAAAACATTATTTTATTGTTGCTGTCTTTCGCCCAGTTTTAGCGATATATTCATTGCTTTGATGCTTTGATAATGTTTGTGTGAGCGATGGGTGATAGTGAGTGTAGGAACGTGAGTGTTTCATAGATGAGTATGATTGTGATTATTTTTCATGAACTCTACAGCGTGTGGAGGGGTCACAGTTAGAAAAATTGTAACAACGTAGCACGGTTATTGAACCACTCTTCTTTTAGAGTGGGGATTTGGCCAAGCGGTCTTATCTGTGGCTTCTCCGCTAGGTGATTAGCTGTCGTATGTTTTAAGTTCGAACCCCATTGGAAACACCGTATTATCTGGCTTCTTGAATATGTCATCTTTTCAATACGAAGAAACTCAAACATCTACCATTCACTAATTCATTCTAAACCACGTTAAAACTCCCATTTCTTGTGCTATCGAGATTGAATGGAAAGATTTTGACAAAAAAATTGTAAGTGAAATTTTAACGAACTCCCTGAGTGACCTTTCGTCTTTTTGCATTGCCAAAAGTTTGATAGTCAACCTCAAATTTCTACTAGAATACAAAGGTAAAGACAGCGCAATACAACTATAACACGATTGGAACCAATTTGGGATAATTGGATCTTCATGTTCTTCAAATTTCTCAAAAATATTAGTTTCCCTATAGCTGAATGTTGCAATGTTACAAATTATTCATAAAAAACAAGTGAATAACTTAAAAAGAAAATCAGATGAGTATATATTTGCAGATTGAACAGACATTACCTCACACATCCCAAATTAGTTCCAATCGTGTTCTATACTAATAAACGAAAACACACAACATCTATAAAATTAATATAGAAAATAGAATGTAAACTTTACAGCGCTAACGGTTTAAAGTTGAATTCAGTACATAAAGAGTTTGAGTTAACCTTGAAATGCATTAAGTCCGAAATGACCCATTAAAAGTAAAGCTCTACAAATTTCCCCTGCAAGAAAGAAGGGAAAACCTGACGGCTCTTACCCTCGGGGTCTACATAGCGTTCTTTACGATGCTGTCGTATGCAGGACACGTTGCCCCTGATGTCATCCATGACAGTATGTATTGGAACTGGAGGGTCTTTAATCTGAAAAGTTGTTTTGATACATAACAATTCCTTAAGGTTAGCATAATATTTACGTCTCATTTTATGGATAATCAATTCCTATCTGAAAAAAGACAAGCTTCTCCTCAGTAAGATTCGCATTTTACGGCGTATGGCAAGCTGTTACCTTCCATTTTTTTGTAAACATTGTCTTAAAGGGGAAGTTCACCAAGGATGATTTTTACATATGTGGTAGCTCTGTGGTCATTTACCCAGGAAAAACTATTTTCACCATTTATAACTCGCAAGATTTTTTACAAAAAACGATAAAAATAGTACAGGAAGTTGCCATGTAATTTGAATCATGGGAAAAAAGCTCCAAGCTTGGAGCTTGCATAATGTGATATTGAAGGGACCATCTCCGGACGGGTATGGCCCCCACATTGTCCACTCACAGTAACACAGTAGTAAACAGCAACACAAAATCTGACAGTAGACAGTTTATTATAAGTGAATCATCGTTTATGCAAGGATACTCAGTATAAACAAAAGTTATGTAAATACGCACAGCCTGGTTTAAGCATGGGTGAGTGAACAATGCCACACCCATGGGAAAATGGTCCCTTCCATATCACATTATGCAAGCTCCAAGCTTGGCGCTTTTTCCCATGATTCAAATTACATGGGCAACTTCCTGTACTATTTCTATCACTTTTTTGTAAAAAATTGCGAAAATGGCTTTTCCGGGGTAAGTGACACAAAGCTAGCACATGTAAAAATCATCCTTGGTGAACTTCCTCTTAATCTGGCACCATCATATGAGGCAGCAGGCCAGAAAACTCCTTAAAAATCAAAACGACAAAAGAAACGATATCCCGAAAAAGGCAAAGCCTTTAGCGAAACATAGAATAATTTGAAATTATCACAAATTATGAACTATCCCAAATAAACACCGCTACGACGGATTTTTATACCTTTTACAAACAAGCACAGCACTTTAATTTGATCCAAATCAGAAAGAGACTCACCTCGGCGGGTGTGACGTCATCTTGGACTAAATTGTCTGGTTTGTCTTCGATGACTGAGTTGGGTTGATGACGAGTTTCTATCAGCCGTACATTACCGCTGGATACCGTGTTAGGTAGGGGATTGTCTACAGACGAGTAAAATTGAACATGTCTGCGTAAATGCTTAAGCATAAGCATTCACCGGTTCGAAAACGTGTCATCACCCTGCGTCCGGACTCCAAAGGGTATAACACTGACATATCTGCAGCCAAGAAACTCCGACGTAAATTAGAAAACAAGTGGCGGCACAACAAGCTTGAAATCAACAGGCAAATTTTCCGCAGCCAGTGTAATTAAGTCAACTCATTAATTCGTCATGCAAAGGCCAGGTATTACACCGAACTCATTGAAGAGAAAAGTCATGACCACAAAGCTCTTAACAGGGTCGTTTCCAACTTAACTACAGTCATACCTCGTGGTTCAAGTCACTCACCTATAAATGCCCCAAATATTTTCATCAAATATTTCATCGAGAAAATCGTCAACATACGTTTGAATCTGGATGGCAGCACCCAGCGCCAACCAACCTTCTGTAAATTCTTCAATCCACATCATCATCACTTTCGCCCTTCTCACCAGCAAGTCAGGAGGAAATCAACAATATGATAATGTCATCTCCATCGAAATCTCGCAGCCTTGACCCAATCTGAACAAACCTACTCAAAGGAGCCATTGACACACTTGTGCCAGCCATCAACACCATCGTCAACCTTTCACTGAACACTGGGATTGTTCTGAGCTCATTTAAATAAGCAGTTGATACTCCATTAATGAAAAAAACCTTCACTTGGTCAAGACATCCTGAAAAATTACAGACCCATTTCTAACCTTCCATTCATCTCAAAAGTTAAAGAAAAAGTAGTTGCCAAGAGACTCAATGCCTATCTCAACAGTAATTTACTTCTTGAACCGCCCAAATCTGCCTACAGAAAATTCCACAGTACTGAAACTGCACTTCTAAAGATCCATAATGACATTACTCTCTCCCTCGATGCTGGGCAATATGTTATCCTTGTAATGCTTGATTTATCTGCAGCGTTTGACACCATCAACCACAACGTTCTGCTTTTACGCCTCGCTTATCTGGGTATTCAAGGTACTGCCCTCAAGTGGCTTTCATCATATCTAACCAATCGATACCAGTCCGTCATAATCAATGGTCATTCGTCACAATCAACTCCACCTCAATTCGGTGTTCCACAGGGATCACTTCTAGGCCCGCTGTTATTCACTCTCTATACTACACCCTTTGACAGATAATCCGAAACCACAATCTTAGATTTCACCAATATGCAGATGATAACCAACTGTACTTGGCCTTCACAAAAATCAATATTTCAGCAGCAATTTCTCAAATCGAAGACTGTCTGGTTGACATTAAAGATTGGATGACATCAAACAAATTACAACTCAACGATGGCAAAACAGAAATCCTCCGTATTCGTTCACGATATGATCATTCACCAACCACCATTGACAGCATTCAAGTTGGGTCAAGTTCCATTCAACTGGCAGACGCAGCACGCAATATTGGATTCCTGTTAGACAGTAGCCACTATTTCAAGAAACACATAATTCAGACCTGTCAGAGCATCTATCTACTTATCCGCCGTATTGGATTCATCAGGAAATATCTCTCTCAACAGACTTGTCTGACTCTCATGTATTCAACTCTTTCTGCCAAGCTAGACTACAGCAACTCCCTACTCTACGGTGTACCGGACTCATACATCAGATTACTAAAAAGAGCACAAAACCCGGCTGCCTGTCTCATCACAAAAACAAGGAAAAGGGATCACATTACACCAATCCTGAAGGAACTTCACTGGCTCCCCGTGTCTTACAGAATTCAGTTCAAAATCCTACTTCTCGCATATAAATCAATACATGAACTCGCTCCTTCATACCTGGCTGAACTCATTGAAGTCAACACCCCTAGCAGATCTCTCCGATCAAGTCTACAAACCACACTCAAAGTTCCACGAACTCGGTTAAAATCATACGGTGACAGATCCTTCTCCTATTCCTCATCGATTCTATGGAACAAATTGCCAGCTCCTATTCGATCAGCCCCAGACATTCGCACCTTCAGATCTAGGCTTAAGACTCATTTCTTCAAGAGAGCTTACTAGACTTGGTTCAAGTCTGTGATTTGTGAATGTTTGAGTGGAGTGAACGCAATGATTTGCATTCTGCTTTCATGAGAAACGCGCGCGTGAGTGGACGCGATGAGTGGAGTGAACGCTATACAGCGGAGTTTCACCCGGAATCACTGACTTGGCTTTCTTGCACGATCTGCGTTGCTATAAATTATTCATGAGATGACGTTTTCTTTACTCATACATTATTCATAAGATGACCTCTCTAAATTTTACACATTGGGAGGAGTTACCAATTGACCCAAACGAGACGTGCATGAAACTCACATGGCGTTGCTGACAAAATGTGCGATCACTTCCACAAAATTCAGCACAACCTCTGTTGTATCACCGAAAACGCGTGAAAACGCGTGAAAACGTGTTTGTGGGGCCCATGTTGCAAAATGCGAAAATCGTCGCCGGTTATTCAAGGATGGAAAAAGACACCGTCCTTTAATACGTTCGCCCAAAGCGATGGAAATCAAAACAATGCGGGGCGACTTCGTATGTCAGTGATTTTCCGCTGCCGGTTGGTGCGCAGACGTACACATCTTTTCCCTCAATGTAACTCTCAACAAGCTTTCTTTTTGTAATCTCGCATGATTAGCGATGGTCAACCGAACAGTTGTAAAACGCAGTTGATGTACGAACTTGATGCCATTATTCGCCCAGATACAACACGTACTCGATGTCTAGCTTTGCACGAGATGACAACAAACCTAGCTAGGCGACTGATGCCGTATGTTGTGGGTTCGAATCCGATTGAAAAACTATCCGTATTTTCAATGCATGCAGAGATTTATTAGAATGCGTTCTTCTTATTGGCCAGAATAACGGCGGGGGCTGTCAATCATTTTGTATATGCTCTACGTCACTGTGTACACAGTCCGTCTCACCGCCTGTACTTTGCAAGAAGTCCAAGTCGGTGAATCCGGCAGAAACTAACTCACTACTGCGCAGACTCAAACGTTACGCATTCAATCGCTGGGAAAACCTGGCGTGAGCTGCCAAATTCCGGATAGGTTTGTACGAAATAGGAGAGACACATGAGAAACTATTATAAATGATTTTAATTTTTGTAATTCACCGACTTGAACCAAGTCTTCAAGAGAGCTTACCTGTGACCTAGTGTAAAGCGCCAGTGAACATTGCTGATGGATACTAGGCGCTGTATAAATTATTTATCCTATCGTAAATGCTTGAAACACAATCAGCGTTCTTGAATTGTATATGTACTAGTATCAGAGTACGGATATCTGCTCCCAAGGAGCATTCTAATTATATATTAGAGTACTGGAAAACATGCCATGCACCATGCAAGTAAAATAGTTTCTTTTTACCTATTATTGCCTCTTCCTCTGTTGTGTGGTGTTCGATGTTTTCTGATGCTGATCTTTTCATGCGGCGTTGCTTGAACCTGTAAAAGAGTGATGTATTGTTGAAGATACAAAGTAAATAATGGGTGATTATCCTTTAGTAGACGCAAAATTATATAAATTATATCACATTATGTGATATCGAAGTATATCATGCCATATCATATATCATAATTGTGGTGCATATCACATCTCATACATCTTACATGTATCACATCATCATATTATATACAACATCGTATCCTATTATATCATTGCATGTCATAATGTCATCAGATCACGTCATATATTGTCAGTTGATATCATAACAAGTGAAATAGAATTCATTTGATTAGATTATGATGAATACAGTAATATTTGACATCATAATATTGTACTCAAACCACTCCCCATCTGATCACCATAAATATCTGTACAATCATCGACATCTACTCTATCTAGCATTTCACGGCCATGCAACACCAATATTCCCTTCACAGCATTTCATTACACCTCATTTTAGCCACCTCACGTATCATTCGATTATCGCCATTGGCTTAGACTTTGCCACGTGGTATATTCGAAATGGTGATAAAACATGGTTGAGGAGACTTTTGAACGGTCGGTTAGGTGATCTAGAGTAAAATGTGAGTGCCTATGATAAGGTACAAAAAGTGGTCGTTCTCAGAAATTATTTAAAAGCAATTTATAGGTATGGCGATCGGGACATGGAGTCGTCAACAGTGGCGACTCTGTCTGTGACTACGTTTTACTGAGACCACGATTTCAACGAAAAGGTTCGGAAAATTTTTTTTTCGGTGTAATGAATTCATAACAATTATAGCTCGGGCAATATCTGGATTTGTCATCTGCCCTCGGGTTGGTTCTCATGACCGTAATATTTGCGATACCATCTTCTTAACACTATATCCAAATGGGTGGTCCAAAAATATTTCCTACCATCCAAACATAAGCTCTGTCGCATCACACAAATAAGATTGTAGAATACAACGGAAAAACGTTGGAGAGTAGAGCGGCAAAATAAGCGCCGTGAATACCAATAAGGCTCGCAAGAATGCTTATGATAAACCTTAGCTCAATATGTAACAACGATTTGTCGACTTACTTTTCTCGTTCTACCGGGTTGTCGATCATGTGTTCTTGAATGTTGATGGTATGTGGCATCTGTATGTTTTCATCATACAAGATTTCCTGGGGAAAATAATTGTATGGTTTAATGCATGCAGAAAGCGCAAGAAAATGCGTTTTCAAACTTTTGTGTATATATTAAAAGAGAGTTTGTAATAATGTCAAACAAAATCTATAATGCTATTGTGTTTGAATAATGTACCGATAACAAACGACTTTTTAGCTTTTCTTCAGGTGAAAAATGTTCTTACATGTGACAGACAAAAAACATAATTTGATGGAATACGGGTTTGAAATTTTTCTTTGCCGACATACCTTCGTGTGACTTCTATCAATCATTGGCCATTCATTCCAGTGATCAAGTTTTCTTGTGAAATGTATGCCCTCATCGGTCGGTTTTGCGATATAGGTAAATGGTGTGTTTTCTGTAAAATGATACATGAAAAATAATCGCAATCATACCAATCCATAATCCAATGACAGTAGGTCGGAATTCGCAAGACAATAGTTGTAAACATAGACACAAAACAGCACAGAACAGACAGTAAAGAGACGGTACACAAACAAAGTCATATTCATGAAAGAAAGATATATTATAATCAATTGTATTTAAAATAAAATTTTATTGCAAGAGCATGTCATTCAATCATTGTGCTGATGCTTGCTTGAGGTGATATAAAAATTAAAGCTACACACTCTATGCCAGCTACGAGTCAGCCGAAGTGAAATGTCCAACCACTCAAAATATCCACAATGGTTTTCAATATTGATTTACGCGCGCATATGCAAATATGCAATTTTTTTGTTTTTCAATTACATTATAAAAGAGAAGTACTGGTAGTAGACACAGGGTACTGATATCTTGAAATTGTTCACTAGCTAGATTAAAATGGGTTGTCGTGAAAATGTTAGACATTAGCTAAAATAATGCTGACTGTCTTTATATTTTGTACCTTTATGGTCAGTTTTCATTACTTGATATGACCAATGGTGTTTGGCATTGGCTGTCATCGGTGTTGAGTGAAGCTTTGCTGACAAGATATGAATTAATGCCTTTTTCATGTTCACAATTTCTGGGTCCTCGTCGTCGGGGTAGTAGACAGTGTGGACTTCTCCATGATGAGACATAAGGAACGAAAACCTGAGGGGAAATATCCGACACGAAAGGGTATTTTATCGCCCTTATAGGTGTTAGTAGACCATTACTCCATAAATCGTCTAGGCAATATTTCGTTGTTCAAATTAAAAATAAAATATTGAAGTGGGGCATCATTTAAAACATCCCTTGATTAAATATCGCTTCATTAACACCAACATAATCCACTGCAAAGATATATTTTTCCAAATATTTTTCATAATGTAATGTTTTGTTGTCCGTATGTATTTTCTGTCACCGATCACCTCCTTTTGTGAGTATTCTGTAATTAAGGTATCAGATTGGTCGAGGCCCAGTACCAAAATTAACTGAACTTTCAACTTTGAACCTTTGAAATTTGAACTTTGAAATAGACAATTACACCATAGGGGCAGGCCACATGTCTGTCCCCAGGGGTGGGGTTGGGAGTAGGGGTGTCTTGGCCTCAACACAGGTGTACGTGTTGCTATCGTTCATTTTATTTTAATACGTTTGACAATAATATGTATTACCAAACAAGTAACCTTTTCTGTCTTGGTCTTATTTAGCACTGGTTTTGCAAAGATTTCGTTATCTCCTTCACTTTGTCATTCATTTGTCCCTAGACAATATATGTATGGTGGCCTTCAGTTGTCACTAATATAATTACGTCTTAATTATTAGTCTATTTTGTCTTTATGTCAAATATTATTTTAAAAGCGATTTTGTAACAAAAGAATTCGTGAGTAATAAGTAATATCGAAACAAAAACGAAAAACTGTCGAAAATTAGTCAAGCGAACTTTATGTCCACTTGTTGTGGATATATCGGCCGGTCAGTATAACAGCATGGGACTGTGTGCTAGTACTGTTACCGGCCTCCCACCACAACTAGCGCCTCGGACTTGCGGCGCGCGATTTCTCCACCGAAAACAGTCGATTTGGAACCCAAAACTTGCTTTGGTCTGCATTTTCGAGCACACTGACGTCGTCTACTCACGTGATATGCTAAGCCGCTCTTGTAAACTCACGCAAAGCCCACTTTTTCCCCTATATGCGAGGGAAGCTTTCGTATCCGCCGTCATTGTGGATATCCTTCCCGAAAAGCATGCTGGTATACTATGACAATCCTCGGCCATCGCCAAATTGTGATTTTTTTCTTTTTGAAAATTTTTGTTTGTGACTCGACGGCCGAGGATTGTCATAAGACTGCATGTAACTCTATGGGAACCGAGAAGGATTCTGGTCTACTATGACAACTGTCGGCCATAGTTGAAATACATTTTATTTCGTTTTCATTTTACTTTGAATTTAATTTTCTTTTTACTTTGAATTTACTTTTATTTCCATTTTACTTTGAATTTTTATTTTCAATTTTACTTTAATTTTCTTTTCATTTAACTTTTAGTTTCTTTAATTCACTTGGAATGTTTTTTCATTTTAATTTCACTTTATTATATTTTCATTTCAATCATGATTTTATTTTTTTTATTTCTTAAAAAATGTTTCAAATAAAATTTTCCTGCTTTTTTAATCAAAAGTTAATCATAAAACAAACAATTTTTGTATCCTATGTCTAATGTTTGATTTTTTCCTTTTCAAGACACAAAAAAAATATTTTTCAAATTTATTTTGTCTTATTTGCAATAATTTTTCGTTTTTGTTTCGATATTACTTATATAAGCACGAATTCGTTTGTTAAAAATCGCTTTTAAAATAATATTTGACATAAAAACAAAATAGACTAATAATTTAGACGTATTATATTAGTGACAACTCCAGGCCACCATACTTATGTTGTTTGTCCGTAGGCAATCTTATGTCAAGATTCATCACTGTGTTGCGTCTATTATCTGATGCGTTTGATTGTCTAATGCGCCAAAGTAAGCTTTGTTACTAATCTGTGGACGCTGTCATAAGATTATCACCGTTTAACTTTGAGAGAGTCAACAACGAATGCACCAGCAAGTGTATACCCTTGACAAAGGACAAATATATAAAACAGTGATGGAGAAAAAGAAATATTCACCAAACTAATGCTAATATGAGACCAAGACATCAAAGGTTGGTAGTATAAATCTTTATTGGCAATACACATCAAGGTCCAACGTATTGAACAATAAACAATATCATGAACAAACCTGTGTTGGGAACAGAGACATTCCTGTTGGACCTCTTGGACGGACATTTCAGCCGTCCCTATGGCTACGCAAATCACTTAAAATGTTTGTCTTTTATTTTGTGATAAAAGCATTTATAGAAATAGTATTTATATTGGATATAAGCATCGACTGAATTAACTCACCAGCCATCCCAGTCTACTGAGGAACCTATCTCTGGATCGACAATCTCTGTAGGAACGAGAAAGATTAATATCAAAAATATGACTGTTTTGATGGGATTTAATTTTCACAAAGCCAATCAAATTTTGAGATGCTTTCGTGCTTACCTCCATTTTCTTCACGTTTTAATTGTACGTGGTACTTCATAACAGTCACTCTGCAGTGAAAGCCGTCCTCCAGTTCTTCTACCAAATCGATTGCCAGCTGTGAAATGTCAATCATTCTATTGTCAATCCTGAGCAAACCATGTCAGTTTTCAATAATGCTTTGATTTTATGTACTGCTCTGCTGTTAAGTTGTAAGCAGATGATTTAGTAAATCATGCTATGCTGTAACTTCGTCCGTCTTATTTACGCCTTGTATTACATACAAAGTTTACTTCCTCGACTTGATAGCGTATAAGGTACTTTGTTCCTGCCCTAGTATTTTCGTTTTGACTCCGTATCTAGATGACCTACCAGTGGGCACAACTAAGCAGATGAGTGCCCCCACCCTGCATGCTGCTATTTTACCAACATTCATTGTTTGTCCTTTTTTTAAAATTTTTTTGAAATGTTTTTTTTGTCGTTTTTTTATTTAATTGTTGTCATCAGCAAAAATGTTATAATTACAACACGATTGGAACTAATTTGGGATAATTGGATTGGCAACATTTCTCAAGAAATTTAGAATTTGTCTAATATTACACTACATTTCTTACCATCTTTAAAATCTTATTCAAAAATTACGATGCTGTTGAAATGTTATGAGTAAGAATAAGTGCATGATAGTATCTAATGCAATATGTTCAAAACATTGAACAATATTCATATTTGAATGAAAATATGAGAGTTTGTCTATAGTATCTTCATTACTGAAAACAGTAGTAATGATCCCAGTTTGTCACTTTTCCTCGAACAAAATGAAGCTTTCGATTAATTTACAGATAAGTCAGTCAGGGTCATTTAAAATGTGCCCTGACTCAGTTTAATGTTTATGAAGCCTTAAATTCACGAAAACGTCAGGGACATTTCAAAAGTGCCCTGACTCAAAAGTCGTAAATTAGAGAAATTTTAAGCATTTTGTCGCGTTTCTTTAGTACATTTACACAAAAATGAACTATTTTACATGAAAATGAATCCGATGAAAGAGATATCCAATAATCGTTGTTTTTTTGTTGTTTTGTTCGATGAGAACAATAATCCATATTTTACACTTTTTTATCATTTTGTAAAATTTCAGCTGTAAAAATTTCGATTTCGTTACATTTTCTAATAATTACTCTCATCCAATTTCCCAAATTAGTTCCAATCGTGTTTTACATAACTAATAAACGCAAGGATTCACTCGCAGAAAGCTTTAAGGAAATTCAAGTATTTGTCATGAGTCTCATTTCACATCACCCTTGCTTGGTATTTATCTACCTTAAGAATGTAATTAAGGAAGAAAATCAGTCCGTATAAATTCGGTAACATTCCTTTAAATCTACAATTGAAAATAAATTTCTTTGTTAACAATATGAAGTAATTTATAGATTTCCACAACTCATTTGTGAGGTTACGACGCTGATCGCTTTTTATACCTAATAGAATATCAAAGGGAGAGAAGCATATAACAATATTACATCTTGCCTGTAAGCGTACCTCAACTTCTTTCCATAACTTTAAAATAACATCACATTCAAAGAAAAAATGCACAAGGCTTTCTTCAAAGTATCCACAGAAAGTACATTTTTCAGAATTTGTCTTCCCTCTTATCTTCAGAAATTTGTTTGTAGTAGTAATTCTACTAATAATTCTGAACTGAAAGTTACGCAAAGTACAATCCTTTGTTATGATAAAGGGAAGAGCAAAATATACTTGAGAATCAAAGTTACCAAACAGACGTTCCCATTTCTGTATGCACCTCATTGGTTTAAGGTTATTACTAAAAAACTTAAGTAAAATAGTTGAACTCTTTTTACACGATCCCTTCTCAGAAAATACGTTTCGGGAATCATAATTATGAACTCGATCAGATTGACGAATCTTTTTAAGCCAAGATTTAGGAAAAAAATTTATCAAGCCCATATATTTAAGCCGGTCAGGTGTAAAATTATATCGATTACAGAACTCTCTAAACGACAAAAGAAAACCATTGTCGTCAACTAGATCGGCAAGATACGTGACCCCTCTATCATACCACTTGCGGTAAAATACAGTACCATTATTGACAGTCACTTCTGGGTTAAACCAAATACACCTAGACAAAAGGTCATCATGTGACCAGCATGGTACAGTCTTGGACCAACTAACTAAAATGCATACCAAAATTTATGACGTAAAAAACGTTTGTTAGCAAGTTCAATCACTTGATCTGGGGTAAAAGATGAGAGGCAAGAGGGCTGGATACCTGCCCATATTTTGAACATTTCCGACTACTGAGAATTGTGATTCGAAATTAATCTATGAATCCAAGACGCTTGCACTGCTTGCAGGAAAGATGGCAGGTGTGTCATACGCAAACCACCATCTTTATAACCACAAGTTAATCTCAATCTATTAACCTTATCTGGCTTTGAATTCCAAATAAACTTGTAATTTAAAAATACATTCATTAGTGCGGTTATTTTTTTCCCGATATACAGGGTAAAATTGAAAAAATGTGAATGAACTTAGACTAAGCAAGTGTCTTAATAATTGTAATCTTTCCACATAAAGTCAAAGGACGCCACGACCATCATTTATCTAGGAGGGAAGTAACAGACTTCACTTTTGGTACAAAATTGAGCTCTTCTAACCTATCAAGATCAACTTTTAAAGTAATCCCTAGTGCTGAAAACGCTTCATCAACCCACAAAAGATTTCGGCTAGGTAACAAAATATCCCTTGAATGACGTTTCGCACCAAACGAAATCAGCTTTGTTTTATCGTAATTGATACGTAACCCTGACAACCTTGCGAATGAACACAGGGTGTCTAAAAGATGTTTTAGAGAATTTTCGGAACCATCTAGAAAAGCAAAAGTATCGTCAGCGTATTGCCCAAGTAAAAATACTTTTTCTTTAAGAGTTATACCCTTTATATTTTCATTCCTTCTTAATTCATGGGCAAGTATTTCAACACAAGTAATAAAAAGATAAGGTGACAGAGGATCTCCTTGTCTGACACCTCTTTCAAGAGAAAAGAACTCTGAAAAATTACCATTATTTATTACACATCTTGTAATATTTGTATAAAACACTTTAACCCATTTGCGGAAAGATATCCCAAAATTAAACCTGTGAAGAATATTATCTATGAATTCCCAAGAGAGTGTATCAAAGGTCTTTTCGAAGTAAGCCAGGTACGTTGTCAATCTTGGAGGTCAACAAAACGTCGTAAAGGAGACGAGTATTTTCACCTATATATCTTCCCCTTAGAAAACCTTTTTGATCGGAATGGATAATGTCCGGTAAAACAGTTTTCATACGATTTGCTATAACACCAGATGCTATTTTATAATCTATGTTGAGTAGCGTGATAGGCCGCCAATTTTTCATGTAAAACCTATTCTTATCAGGTTTGGGGATACACGTAATAATGCCTCGCTTCTGAGAAATGGACATTTCACCTGAGAAATAGGCAGAATTTATGGCACGGACTACATACTGGCCAATATCAGCCCAGAAAAAACTTTTAAAATTCAGCCGAAAACCCATCTGTTCCTGGTGATTTGTTATTTGCCATCGAATTAAGCACTACTTCACATTCTTGCATGGTCAAAGTCCCTTCTAAACTATCCCTCTCCCCGAAGGAAGGGAATTCTCATGGAGCATAAAAGTGTTTAAACTATTCAATTACAATCTACGTTTTCAGATGCCGCATACAGATTCCTATAAAAGTCAGCTTGCGAACGGAGAAGATCTTTATCTCCTCATATTGACGAACCATCCCCCAGGTAAAGCTTACCAACAGTCTTATTTAATTCCTTTTCTCCATCGAGCAAAAATACTTGGTTGTTTTTCACCTTCTGTTGACCATCTCGCCCGAGCGCGCACTTTGCTCCCTTCAACTTTCCTTTGTCGAAGCTGTGTTAACTGCTCTTTTTTCGCATGAAGAACGTTAAAAAAATCTATTGAGGGAGAAGTATTTTAACGAGCCTCCAACAAATTTATCTCTGACTCAAGCTTTCGTTCGGCGCTATCATACTCCGCTTTTTTACTAGTAGCATATGGGATAGTAACTCCGCGTATTTTCATTTTCAAAACATCTAATAACAACTGATCTGAGATACTAAAGGTCGCCTCGCCTTGTGAATTTGCGTCTATCCTGTGTTCATTCACTATTTCGCGAATAGTTTTCCTGACTAGGTCTGCTTAATCTGTATCATGCAACAGTGATGTATTAAATTTCCAAAAACCTTTACCGCGCCTGTTCCGATTCAAACACAAGGACAACCTAATTTTTGAATGATCACTGCGATAACCAGCATGAATGTCAGCGGCGGTAGTCATATTAACGAAATCTGGCGTAATGAGAAAATAATCAAGTCTGCTCTGAACTATTGTTGGGTTCTGCCTACGCTACGTGAATTGACGCGAAGACTCGTTCACCATCCCATAGTAAGTGAGGCTACCCACAACTCCCCTTGATTTGTGCACTCGGACATTATTTGCTAAAGGCTTCTTCAATTTTATCAGGTTCTGAACAATTTAAAACTTAGAATTTAATTTAAGGATTATTTGTTAAAACTATGTTCCAAAATTATTGGTTATGTTTAAAATTCAAGAGTAAATTTAATAAAAAGTCGATGTATGAAGGTGCTAAAAATTGTAAACTTGTCAAGGTAAACTTTCCTTGGAAATATTGTCAATGGCTGTCAAAAATCTATGTCAACAAAATTACAAAATTACTATCTCCTCCGCGGAAAAGGGGTTATTCTTCTCATTATCCACAGTGAGAAATCAGAAAATTATGATTATCAAAACTATGTTGCCAGAATTTTGAAATATGGACCGAGCTGTTCTGTGTACAGAAGAAATTTGCTTCAGTTCAGTGAGTGATCTCCGTGTGTACGGATCATGGAGAATTGTGGGTAGCCTCACTAACTGTGCATCCGCCAAATATCTATCAAATTGTAATCTTCGCACCAAGAATCGATTTGCTGACGCGCCTCCGCGTGAATATCCGTTGTGCGGCCATCTGTATCTTTGTCAAAATCCCTTACAACATTCCAGTCCCCTACAACGATAATCGACTCATTACCAATCACATTAATCTTTTCTTTCAAATCAATAAAGAAATGCGGGTCACATTCATTAGGGCCATATAAACAAACAAGAGTGAAGCGAATTTTTTCTACGGTCAAATCTGGAAGGAAATACCGACCGTTTGGATCACCCTGCTCAGAATGTAACTTGAACTCAAAATTATTTTTGAAAAGCACAGTTACTCCTTTACTATTGCTATCACTTACAGTAGAAAACACAGGTGCGCCCCACTCTAACCGCCAACTAGTGAGATCATTTGCAGAACAATGGGTTTCTTGCAGACAATAAATGCAAGCATCTGTTTTGCGCAACCAGTTCATAACGTCCCTTCTTTTGTACGGGTCACGCAGACCTCGCACATTCATAGAAATTATATTGAAATTCTGACTCATTTTAACGTTACGGCAGGTGAAATACAGACGTACTGAGAGTAATTTCTATGATCTTGAAAATACATCAAGAAGAACAAAAAATTATAAGCTACTGGTGCGAGTATCATAACTAAAAAAAAGCCAATGACAACAGCAAAAAAAAAAAAAAACACAACGAAAGAACACAGCCGGAAAAGAAAAAACAACCACGAAAAAAGGTGGGGAAAGAAAAACTTGAAAACGCAAAAAAAAGGAGGCGGGCGCAAAAGAAGCCACAACAGTTCAAAAAAAAAAGCAAAAAACAGGCCTGGGGGCAAGGAAACAACAAGAGAGAAAAACTTAGGCCAAAGAAAAGAAAAAAGAGGCACACAAAAACAAAAAAAAGAACCAAAATGGCGCAAGCTAAAATCGCAACTCTAGGTCAATGTAGCCTGGAATAAGCAGATTAAGACAAAGGCCAAAACTCGGCTAGTAATCTCCTTTTTACACATTTAGTTCAATAAATTTGACAGTTCTACCGCCCTTTGACTTCTTCACAAAAGTTGTTCCAAATTTGGTCCACACACTGTGCCACTTCTGCAGTTTTCCCAACTTTCTAGCTCTGTGGAAAATCCCAGCATTTTCTTTCATCAAGTTTTCATTAACATATATTCGTTTCGATTAAGGGGAAATTCCAATCTCTTCGTTCTTAACCCGACGTAATTTAGCTCTTGCGACGTACAACTTGTTTGCAAGGTGACTAGATTTAAACTTAACCAGATGTATCGGCAATCCTTGACTTGAGCGTGGTAGGGGATGACAGTTATCGATATCATTTACCGACACGTTGACGCCAATGGACTGGGCTATTTTACAAATTTCGACACTAACGTTTTCAAAAATTTCATTTTCAATGTGTAGCCCATGAATCTCCACCGTATATCGTCGATGATATTGATCTGAGTCTTTCATTCTATCTTTCAACTGTTGAATTTCCTCTTTGCTAGCGATCACCTCATTTTCAAGAGCCAGAATTTTCATATCATGTCCTGTGACCGTATCGTCCAGGTGCGAGAGACTCTTCTTCAAATCTTGTCTGTCTTGACTTCGGCACTTATTGTGTCCATTTTCTCCATTAATTTTGTAAATACTTCCTGAAGCGACAGGCTCGAAGTCGTCGTATCTTTGGCTTGTTCGTTAATATTGGTATCCGAATGCTGAGGACTTGCCTCATGTTCCATTGTTTAAGTCTCACCTGCTGCGGCCATCTTCCCACGTTTTGGTGTCACACCACCGTTGCTGCTCGTGCCACTCACACTTTTCGAAGATTTTCGTTTTCTCTTTTGGCGTTTATGCATCAGAAGTAATACAGCATGCAGACCAACAAAGTAAAACTTATCACCAGACCACTTTTCGACGTTATATCTCGCCTTTAGCCTTGGTTTTGCTAGCAAAAGGCGGGAGCCATAAAAAAGCGTGGTTCACGCTATGAATGCAGAACAGCGCCCCCCTTCATTGTTTGTCCTTGATAAAGCATCGACTCTCCCCAAAACGCTGGTGTCATTGCCAAACTTGATAATGCGTGTAATCTTTTCGTGTTTTCAATTGTTGGTCTTGCGATAGAGATTGTTGTAAAGTTCATAGGATGACCGTTCCTTACTATTATCATCTTATCAGAGCAGTATCGATTTGGATGACCAGGATGTTTCTTTTCAACCGTAATTGGGTATTGTCATGAAGTCATTTATTTGTTCCTTCGTTAACAATGCTTATACAATTTATTCGATTGTCAAGATTCGTAATCTTTCTCTTCTGTCATGTTATTAATAGAAGCATGGAATGACTCCTCTGACCTAATTATGTTGAAACCATTGTTTTTATCTTTAAGGAATTATCAATAGGATTAAGGTTCCAAGACAAGAAATTGACCTTTTTAAACTTACAATTCTCTAGTGTTCAATAAGCTCAGAACCCCCGCAATTTATATATTTTCGGAAAGCTTAGATATAGAGGAACATTTTGGTTATCATAGTATCACCATTGTTTACATAACTATCACGTGAGAGTAATTTGCGTAACCTTTCAAAAATCGGTTTGCCCTATATGTTTTGTTTCAATGCTTTCAGGTAATTGGCTGAAATTTATGTGAGTGCAAGCTGTCCTAAGGATGTTCTAAAGTGTGTTTCAGATTTTTTTAAACCTTCTTAAATAATTTTTATGCCAGGAAAACTTCCCGAACGGTGAATTTAACCATAGTGGATTTCTTTAAAATTGTGCTCCAAAAAACTAAGCAAGATATAAGGGAGCATTCGTTATTTACGGGGAGGGGGGGTTGGTGGAAATCAGGGAGGGTTGACTTTTACAAAACCGCTTTTTAGGGGGGGGGGTCAAATTTTACAATCAATGATTGAAAGGGGGGGTCAAATTTTACAAAGGTTTGTATTGAGTTATGGAACACAAAATTGACTTTGGAATTTCACCGAAATGTTGCTTGTGTAACCGATGTTTCGAGACGGCAGAATAATAACCGACCAAAGCTCAGCCAAATTTATTTCTCTAGCAGGGCCAACAAGTCCGAGATTGGCATTAACCTCTCTAGAGCAGCAACAGAGCATGTAGCCCTGATTACAGGTCTGTGTGTTCCTGGCGTATACGACCTCCACCACAGCCCTGCAATGGTCTGTGGAGCTTACTGGGGTCTCTGCAGCGAGATTCAAAATGGGGATCTCCATGGGTAAACAACTTGTCGAGTATGTTATGTTTCAGAAAATGAGCGGTTTTGGACGTTAGGAGAAGTCAACCGCATCTTTTCTGAGATTGGTTAGGAGGTAAAGGTAGGCAGGGAAAGGATTTTGCCCCAATAGAGCAGAATTTTGGCCAAAAAGACCGCTTAGTCTTCATTGCGGTCCAAATCCAGGCCGCAGACACCTCAAGTCTGTTCAAAGACCATTGCAGGGCTATGGTAGAGGCCATATAATGCTGGGAACACACTTGCACACACCTGTACGCAGGGCTACACAGCATGGGGCATGAAATGAGGAACCAACACACAGTCATATAATGTAACAAACAACTTCTGTATATTACTACATTGTGTCAAATATCGGGTTCTACATATAAAATAGTAAAACCGTACTTCAAAACTATAAATATTACTCCATGGTGACAGTAACCGTACTGATCGACCTCCCGACGGCAGGAGTCGAACACACTTTCAGAACAAAAACTCTGTTCAAACCCTTTCTAAACGCTTAACAATTTCTATGGAAAACTTAACGTTACCGCAGAGGTACCTCAGACTTGACCACGCGGCAGGGAAACACAAATAGTTCACACGCGACTTTAACTAATGTTCAATGATGAGCACAATTGGAAGTCCCGTGTAATGTCTGCACATGAAAGTCGGCGACAACACACGCAATTCACTGCTAAGCAGCGTCCAGTTCAGCTACCACGGGAGCAGCCATCTTAGATCTTTGTTTATTTCCGGTCGGGACATGCCGAACTAATCTGAAGTCTTCCTCTGCTAACTCCGCGCATCGACAAAAGCTCAGTGGAACGATCATAAATAATGTTCTCATGACAATCTCAGACATCTGACTGAACTCATAAACGGAATAAAGTTCACAGATAACACACAATTTGCTGCAGAAAGATCAGCTTTCAACTTGTGGTGATATTATCATCTTAGCGTGCAGTGCGTATATTGCAAATATACGGCACGGCTTTCACTTGTGTGAGCAATGTTCGTTCCATCGACTAAAGTAGAGGATGGCGTAGGGTTTAAATAAACAGTCCGATCCGCATAAAATTCGATCTCTGCCACTCACCGGTTTCTTTACATATCTGCTGACTTGAGTAAGACTCAAAATAGAGAAATATCTGACTTAAAAAGCACACGCTGACACCCAAACCTTCCAGTGCCAGTGCAGCATGCAACGTAAAACACTCTCTGGAAAGTTCCCGTCTTGGACTCCCTAGGTATACAGTGCTAACACACAAGAACTTCCAGGCAAAATAGAAAATACACAGGTCCTCCATACATAATCTATGAGAAGCTATGAATAATTTCTTTTAAATACAAATCTAGCTAAATCTGTGTATTTATAGACTCTTGATTATTGATATTAATGTACTTGATAAGACTAGGGTAGTTACCAGTGCATGTGTGAGCAAGAAATTTGATTTTGGAATTTCACCGAATTGTTAATTCACTATCTTGTCAGAGGAGTCTATGAATAATTTTTTTCCATTACAAAACTAGTTAAATCTGTGTATTTATGTACGCTTGATTATTGATATTAATTTACTTGATTAGACTAGGGTGGTAACAAGTGGATGTTTGTGCAATTTGATTTTGGAATGTCACCGAAATGTTGATTCACTATTTTGTCTATATGGAAACTATGAATATTTTTTTTCCAATATAAAAACTTGGTAAATCTGTGTATTTATGTACGCTTGATTATTGATATTAGTGTACTTGATAAGACTAGAGCGATTACAAGTTCATTTGTGTGCAAAAAATTTGATTTTGGCATTCCACCAAAAATGTTGATTCTCTAGTATGTGAGGAAACTTTTTTAGCCCGGGGCCACAGGTGCGAAGGGTTAATGAATCAAATCTGATGAATTTTTTTTTCATGGGGGGGAGGTCACATTTAACAATTGATGAATTGAGGGGGGTCAAATTTTAGAAATTTGATTTGGAGGGGGTCGCTTTGTACGATTCATTTGTCGCTCAAATTCCACCGCCCCCCCCCCCCGTAAATAACGAATGCTCCCTAAAGAGTCTGAGACATACTTTGGAAGAGCGTTGTGACAGCTTGCATTCTAACAAGTTGAGTCAGATATTTTGAAGTATTGAGACAAAACATAGGGAAAACAGATGTTTGGAAGGTCTTGCAAATTACCTGTCACGTGATAATTATGTAAATAATGGTGACACTGTGGTTACCAAAATATTTCCCTTTATCTAGGCTTTCAGAAAATGTATACTTTACAGCGGTTCTGAGCTTATTAACCATTAGAGAATTGTTAGATTAAAAAGGTCAATTTCTTGTCTTGGAACCTTAATCATGTCTACAAAAACCATATTACGTATGATTCAGATTATTGACAAAGTATTGTTTATCGAGTACCTGAATAGGGCAAGGTGTGGCAAATTGCCTTGACACAGTAGCAAATGTTACGTTAATGAGTAGATTAAAGAGAAAAGATGTCCCTCAACATGGAATCAAGAACGGAATTATTAAGAATTAATGTTTAAAAAAAAGACGAGTCTGATAACCTATTACACAGTGTTTCATCTAGGATGCTCCACCAGGGGGGATCGATCCCCTCTACAGGAATTTTTGAGGGGGATTTTAATTTTTTTTTTTTGGGGGGGAGGATTTAACGGAAACATATAATGACGTCTTTACACATAAGTTTTAATGTTGCAGTGATGTCACTTGTGATATACATAGTACAAACCATAAATAATTTGCTTACACAATCCAAGCTGCCAACTACAAACACCATCCTCTATAAGATCTTGTCAAAAGTCAAAACATTTGGGTATCACTGTTGTTAATGAATAGGGCTTCCAAGAGTGGCGGACAGCTCATTAATATTCATAAGCATTAATATTCCTGAAAAGATCGTAGCATGCTACAATATTCTGTATGTTTATTTGTACATATTGTGTATGTTTGTTTTCTTAGGGCTTAAAGAGTACATTCAAACATAAAAATTAACAACAGCTAGCCATTCCACTGTACCTTCAAGGAATTTTTTTTTTCATTTTTAACTGAACTGTCTGCACTAACACAAAGCAAGAAAAAAAAGCTTTAGTAGTTATAAGGAATGTTTTGCAGCTTCTGAAAATTAATGTACTTGTTTGGCACGTTTTTACTGTGCTTATATCATCCCTCACCACTGTAAGTTTGGATCAACATTGCCCTACACAAAACACTTAGCTGTATTTTTCTAGTGACCTAGCTGGTCTTGTAGTTTTGTGCGCAGACACAGTAGAGTTAAAACGAACAACTTAGAGGGTCGGATCAGTCTGCCATATTTTGAATGCGGAGTTTCTCGATGTCAGATTCGCTCCAGTTGCTTTTTGTCAGTCAATTTAGAATGGAAAAATAACAAACAGAAAGGTTGGTTGTCACCAACAGATAACTTTAGGGTTTATTTGCCCGAAAATTAGTCAGTGTCTGTCCACTGAATTCAAAAACCGGACCCATTGATGCCACAGCTCTCTTGTGACTTTCATAAAGTTTCATTGCATGCAGTCTGAACTGAACACGTTTCTGTGACAGTAAAGTCCAATTTTTACGTGTCAATTATTGCTATAAGAATTATTTTCATAGTGTTATGGGCACGATGCACAAAAACTTCAGTTTGTCTCCTTTTCTCAATCGTACAGAGATAATGTGACACAGAAATCTTGTCTATCTAGGGCAATGAACCTTTGTGCACGTAACTCTGCTGACAAGCTTTCATATGCAAAATCAGAGTACGGAAATTAACGCGTGGTATTGTTTCAACAGCGCAGTTCAAAAAGTATCAAAATCGAACCAAAATTAGTCCTTTCCGCTACACTATACAATGCCTGTTGCCACACTATTAACAGGTGCCGATAACGGGTCAAATGCAGCGAAGTGTGACACCCATGATATTTGATATGCCATTCTTGCCAGCTCAGTGCAGTGCGCGATGAGTCGCCCCTTCTAGATGCAATTGGCGGCGCGCAGCACACCATAGAGGGGGAATCATTCCCCCTCATTGGTGTGCTGCGCGCTGCCAATCGCAATCGCAATCGCGCAGCCTAGATGAAACACTGATTACAGTGCCGCTGACCTGGAAAAACTACTGTCTCATCATCAGATTCTGTAATGGCAAAGTTAAAAAACACTATAAAAACGCATATTAAATCAGTTGGTAACAGGACAGTTACCCCCGGACATTTAGTCCCCGGATATTTGCCACCTGCCATTTACCCCCTGGCTATTTACCACCGGACACTTACCACTCGGACAATACCACCCGGACAATTACCCCTTCTCCTAAAAATTAATTTTAAAGGATGTCTGATTGATTATCTTTATTTTCAAACAGTTTCAACTTTGTTTTGACATAGCATAGACACTGTCTATGATTCAAACAGCCTTATAGAGTGTATGTTGGTGATGAAGGAATTAGTAAATATTTTATAAAACATCCAACACACATTCTGGCCGTAAAATATGAAACTGAAGATGTGTGTAACTTTCGATGCAACCCGGTTTTGACTAAAAAAGACAAAAATGGGAAAAGAGACAAATATTATTAGTTGTCTAGTGTTAGTGTCAAGGTTAGGTTTAGGGTAATGCAATAAAATGAATCGTATAGAGACATCATTTTAGTCCGTTAACACACAGGCGCTTGGCACATTGCTGGGATAATAATCGTATTTAATATGTAGAATGTCAATATACGACTTGATTATTCAATAAAAGAATCACCATACGTGATGTTAGTGTAGGCCTACAGGCCTACATGTATGATTTTAGGCAAAAGAGGCCAGTCGATCAGAATGTAGGACTGAAAATCAGAATGTATGGTAACACTTGCCAGGCATAGCAAAAGGTAGATCATGTGGCACCCAGCAGGAGACAGTACTATAGAAAAGATGCAAACGCAGTCTTCGTTATTGTTCGGGAACCTTTTTTTCATCATTTCCCAGTTGACATTTTCGACAAAGCAATATTGTCATTATAAATAGTGTTAGGTGGTACATATCCGGGTGGTAAATGTCTTTGGGGGTAAATGTCTGGGTGGTAAATGTTTGGTTGTAATTAGCCGGGGGAGGGGGTAAATGTCTCGTGGTGAATGTCGAGAGGGTATTTGTCTGGGTGGTAACTGTCCTAAAACCATGTACAAACGATCACATTATCCGTTACCGATGTCAACTGCCGACACGAGTTCTTTAAAAGAGATTTATGGACAGCGAGATGCCTGCATTATCATAATTCATGCCAACGTAAACGAGTTTTGGCTGGCACTATTCTAACTTATCACCGGGAGGCGAATTTCATTTAGACATACAAATACCAGACAGATTTCTCGTCAATAGGCCCATCATTTGAGCGAAGCCTATCGAACACAGGAAAAATAATTCAAGTAACAAGTTAGATGATTTGAATTTTTTCCACTCCTTCACAAGTACCGCACTTGATATCAACGATACCAACGTTGAATTTAACAACATTGTAAACTGTTGCTCTGAAAATAGACTGACCATCAACCAGGACAAAACATATTACGTTATTTTATCTACTTATAACCGTTCTTTCATTAAAACAGGTCAGATTCGTATCAATTTAAATGAGATAAGTAATGTTGATCATGTTTCACATCTTGGAGTACAGATTAACAGCCACTTACCCTGGGAGCATCACATTCATAAAGTCTGTACCAAAATCAATCCTAAAATTGGTTTATAAGCAAAACTTGTACATCGTACCAAAAAACATCCTTATTATGCTCTATAACGTTTTTATTCTTCCTAATATTTTATACTGTCTGGAGACATTGGGAAGTAAATACCATGCCGCTCTACTCCCTATCCACAAACTTTTGAAAAAAGATAGTAAAATTTTTACCTTTAATTCACCCACTACTTCCAGTGAACAGATCTTTAAGGATTGAATATTTTGAACATCTACGATCAGTTTGAATATCAGATTGGGATTTTTATTTAAGACCTTTTGTCTAGTAATCTAAGTAATCTAAATGCTTAATAATTCCGTTCTTGATCCCTCTTCCAGAAAGCGGAGACTATACATTGTTGAATCGATTTGTCGGATTTGGGTTAAACTAATATATATATATATATATATATATATATATATATATATATATATATATATATATATATATATATATATATATATATATATATATATATATAATATATATATATGCATACAAACACACATATACATTGCCCATACATATGTATGCATACATATACATACACCTATATGTATGTATACATACACATACGCATGTAGGGTATTCATTTATACATGAAGAATACATACATACATACATACATACATACATACATACATACATACATACATACATACATACATACATAGAGCCTGGACTTGGACAAAGGTCGAAAATTTACATTGAGCCTCGCTTTCGAGACAGACAGTTGAAAACGAGGTTGAATGTAAATGTTTTCAACTGTAAGCTTATGTCTCGAAAACATTTACATTCAACCTCGTTTTCATTTATCATACAGCTGCAAAATTTTATATGTATAGGACCTCGTTTTCATAAAGCCGCCCTCGTTTTCATAGAGCTGCACAAATTTTTTATATATAGGGCCTCGCTATCGTAATACAACTGCAAGATTTTATATACACATAATACAACTGCAAAATTTTATACACAGTCTCGTTTTCACATAATATTTCGCATATAATGTCGGTCGCGAGTGGATTTACATAAAAGACGTTGTGTTCACACTGCTGCACACAGCAGGGCTTGTGTGTTCACAAGACCAAAGAAGAACCCTTGAGGTCCAGCCTACGATGCTGTGCGTTCCCGGCGTTGAAGGTGCTGGACACCATTCTAATTTAAAAAGTACAGCCACAGTAGAAAATTAAAACATAAATTACACATAAAACTGAGTAAACAGGTAGGTTTTCAAATTGCGCCTTTAACTATCTACACTTTTGGCGGTCTTAATCTCAAATGGCGGATTATTCCATAGTACGGTTGCACATACTGAAAACGCTCTCTGTCCATATGTCTTGTTTCTAAGATAAATAGGTGCATTTCAATGGATAATTTTGAATGTTAGCAAGAAAATTTTAAATCTGATGCGGGCCTCTACCGGTAGCCAATGTAAATCTTTGAGTACGGGTGTGATATGATCAAATTTGCGCGTACGAGAAACTAACCTCGCCGCAGTATTCTGTAGAGACTGTGGTCGAGCAAGTTGTCCTCTAGGGATACCGAACAAAAGACTATTACAATAATGTAAGTGGGACGTCAAAAATAAATGGACTAGTTTTTCAGTTGTAGACTTGTCAAGAAATTTACGAAAATTATCTATTCTATTCAAAGAGAAGAAACTATTTCTGCACAAAGTATCGATACGGTCAGACATGCCACCATCCCGACTTAAAGTAATGCCGAGATTTCTGACTGAAATTGAAGGGATCATGTCACATTGACCGATTCTCAGACTGTCTAGCTTTGTCACATCAGATTTTAGACGTGATGAGAAGTAAATAACTTCAGTTTTGTCGTCACTCAGTACAAAAATATTAGATTTCATCCAGCTGCGGACGTCGTCGACACAGAGTTCAATGTTATTACGAATATCGTCAGGTCTATTGCAGATGACATAAATTTGCGTATCGTCCATGTATATCATGCAATCTATCCCATGATGTACGAAGATGTCTTAATTCCAGAGGCACAGTGTGGAGTGTAAACAAGAGAGGGCCTAGAACAGATCCTTGCGGAACACCGTATTTCATGCGAGAAAATGGGGATGCTGCAGATCCAATCTTGATGCATTGCTGGCGATCAACAAGGTACGAGCGAAACCAAGATAAAGATTTGCCCGTTATACCGAAACGAAATTGTAGTCTCTGAAGCATAATTTCATTATCAATTGTGTCGAACGCCGCTGATAGATCTAACATGATGAGAATCACATCATGTTTATTATTCAAAGCAAGCATTATGTCATTGTGAACACGGAGGAGAGCAGTTTCTGTGCTATGGTTAGAACGCTAAGCGATCTGAAATTTTGTGAAAAGACTAAATTTAGTAAGGTGTTGGTTCAACTGCTGAACAATATATATATATATATATATATATATATATATATATATATATATATATATATATATATATATACACTTCCTAGATCAAACTTCTTTTAATGCTATTTCCTGCCAATACGCGCTCGTCATCTTCATAGGCCTCTCTTTTCGAAACGAAAGATACGCGCATTCTGCCAAAGTAAATTATAGAAGTAATAATGGCAGATGAAGCTCATATTTTGGGGACGATTTGGGACATTTTGGGACGATTTTGGATCATTAATCACTCTTGTAGAGAACGATTCTCCGGACGTTAGATTGGTAGATATACTAATTTCCTTGTTGAATATCAATGCATGAGCTTCACAGATTTTCCCTGTTGTGTATGTTTCCAAACGGCTTGCTTACGCAAGTTTTATACGCGTATCACTGCGTGTTCTTGTTTTTTGATTACTAAATTGGTTTACGTGAGCCGGTCGATAAATTAATGAGGACAAAACATAGCAGTCGTATTAAGTTCATAGCAAGTTAAATGAACATGTTATCGCAATTAAAAAACATTATAATATTTGCCTCGAAAGTGAAAAAATAAACTGTTGCTAAAACTTTCAACTATTTTCTCACTAAATAAAAATTAAAAATCAGGGGTCTTCTTGCAAATGTTGATACCTGGGAAATAAATTACTTGACATGTACCGATATTTGAAATTCAAAGAGGCCGCAACCCCAGTGTTAACTCAATTGGGAAAAATAAAATTTCCAATTTGCGAAATAATAAGACGATTAAAATCTTTCTTACTCAAAGAGTTTTGAAATGAGCCAACACAGGTGGTAGATCAGAAAGAATTAAAAGTTTGGGAGTCCGAACATCCGTCCCCGAAGTACACTCTACTTAAGTATCCTCATACGACATTTGTGAAGGTTTACCTGAACTTTAGTGTGGAAGGTGCCGGTCTTGTCTACATTCACTTCACCGTCGTACTCGTAGATGTAACTTGTATTCGGTTTGACAGAAATAAGTTTTTCCGGGTTGACAGAAGTCACAGATTTAACTGTAACTGCCATGCAAAACAGCAGCATGAAAACTTTGGTACCCATGATCAACGTTGTGTACGTATCTGAACCATGCTAAATAGGACGAGACTGACATCAAATCAACAACGTCTAATCGCGGTCGTCTCGGATTGATAAAACGGTACAAGGACGGGATCTGTTGAACTGTTGGTGTCGAGGACAATTCTATGTTGAGCTGTTGATTTTTTTGTTATCTAGCTTGCATGCAAATTTAATTTATTTTTGGATCATTTAAACTTTATCTCCGTCTGAACAGCGGAAGATAACTGGGTCGCTTTCGACCCGGATGTTTTGTTACCATGACTACAAACATTGCACATCACCAAATCGCGATTTTAAAAAACAATCATGACCGGGAAAAATGTCAATTTTTTGTTAACACAGATCCATCTTTGTTCATGAGGAAATGGGGAGTGAAGTGTTAACTCAATTGGGAAGAATAAAATTTCCAATTTACGAAATAATAAGACGGTTAAAATCTTTCTTACTCAAAAAGTTTTGAAATGAGCCCAAACAAGTGGTAGATCAGAAATAATTAAAGTTTTGGAGTCCGAACATCCGTCCCCGAAAGGCACTCTACTTAAGTATCCTCATACGACATTTGTGAAGGTTTACCTGAACTTTAGTGTGGAAGGTGCCAGTCTTGTCTACATTCACTTCACCGCCGTATTCGTAGATGTAACTTGTATTCGGTTTGACAGATATCAGCTTTTCCGGGTTGACAGAAGTCACAGATTTGACTGTAACTACCATGCAAAACAGCAGCAAGAAAACTTTGGTACCCATGATCAACGTTGTGTGCGTATCTGAACCATGCTAAAGAGGACGAGACTGACATCAAATCAACAACGTCTAAGTCGCGGTCGTCTCGGATTGATAAAACGGTACAAGGACGGGATCTTTTGAACTGTTGGTGTCGAGGACAACTCTATGTTGAGCTGTTGATTTTTTTGTTATCTAGCTTGCATGCAAATTTAATTTATTTTGGATCATTTAAACTTTATCTCCGTCTGAACAGCGGAAGATAACTGGGTCCGCTTCCGACCCGGATGTTTTGTTACCATGACTACAAACATTGCACATCACCCAATCGCGCTTTTAAAAACAAGCATGAGCGGAAAATGTCATGTTTTGTAAATACAGGCCCATCTTTGTTAATGAGGAAATGGAGAGTGAAAATTTGTGTTTCTTGATGTTTGATAAAAATCCATGATCATGCTGAAACAAAGTATATTGTTCCACTCATTTACATCCTATTTATTGTCACTTAAAATTGGCAGACTAACCCCAAATTAGGACTCCCTGGTTACCAAAGTATGTTAAAACTGGCCGTAAAGAATACCTGGATTGACAGATGCTCATCAATTAGTTAAAAGATATAATTTGGTTCGTACCAATTCGCGACAGCCTTCAAGTATCATAACAACGAAAAATTGTTGATTGAACAGAATTTGTCAGTAATTTGACGGGGACGTTTATTTAGCAGCTGTGTGTCTCCATACAGTCAACACGATTACTGGAGCTTCGGAACACTGTAAAATAACCCTAATAAAATCGAAATAAGTCAATTATTATATATCTACCAAAGAGAATGATAGAGATTTGTGTGCACTAAAAAGCCATACGGAACAGCATTTCCGAAACGTTTGCCGTTTTCATGCGTCCCCACAAGACCCAAACATAAAATTCATTTTGCAGCTGCGTCTGCACTTTACTTCAAATGGTCTAAAAGGGACCCATTGGCTAGAGTGTGCCTGGGTATCTGTACGTGTTGTTCACTGGCCATCCAGAAGTGTACAAGATAGCGTTCCATACTTGCGCTACTATAACCGTGAGGAAAATTATTAATATTCCATTGACATGATAAATTCCCCGCCTAATTGACGATGCAGTCACGAGAATAAGGTGTATGATGATAACGTTATTTTGAAACTACCAAAAGGATGCAATCCGACATTGGCGCGGCGCATTTTTGCATCTAGGTTTCGTACTAAGACTTAGTAACATGCAAAGTTTGCAGTCAGCTATTCAGACCTCTAATTAATTAGTTTGACGTACTGAACATCGAGATAGTTTATGAGTTCAATTTGTGTGACGAGTGTATTGTCACAGACACGGGTGACCTACATGCATATATCTGCTTCTGTCACGTGGTCCATGTGTCAGTATTTGGTACTGGTTACCGTGGACAATATAGAGATGTGATGTAAATATGTATGTATGTCTAGTATAGCATACATACATGCGGCCGTTAATGCGTCCCAGTAGATCATCGAATGATAAAAAGAGACCATCCGACTTGCTCATTATAGGCTAAGTGTCTGGCGACGAACGCGCCCCTGAGTTTACGCTTTGTGCAGTCGGTGAGTAGCATATGTCAATTTTGGCTTTACACTAGTATCATGAACAAAGTTGGCACACAAAGCATGCCATGTATAAACACAAGTTTTTTTGGCATACATTTAAGATGTTATGTTGATTATATCCATTGATGGTCTCTTCTTTCATTGGTAACAGTGGAAAAAATGAGACCTAAGGCAAAAGTGCCTGAGGCAGTATATCACAAATTTCGTTTCAGAAAAGTAATTTGTATATGATCCACTTGTTAATGATGTTGAAAAAATGGATCATTAAAAACGGAGGCTTCTTAAATGACACAAACATTTTAATTATGGTATCGACATTTTTTTTGTTTTTATGCTTTTTATGTTTGTCAACATTTTTTGCGGAAATTCTTTTTCCGTGATTTTGGATCGATGGAAATACTTTTCATTATTTAAAACAAAACAGTTATCTCTGTAGCATGTGCAGAGATTCACACCAAAACTTAAATGCATTTTATTTTTCTCATTTAAGGGTAAGTAATAATAACTTTGTAATGTCTTTTTCACTTTTTGTGATATCGATGTCAACTACAGTTTCTAGTTCTACTCCCCACAGCATGACGAGATACAGAGCATGCTTGTGAACCGTTAAGTCTGTATATGACATGTGTGGACTGCATTGTTATACATGTACCGACGCTGGGTTCGCAACCTTAATAGTGCGTCTTTTGACATACTTTAGGAGTAGAACATGGGCTTGCTTTTGATATACAAAGTAAACATTGTGAAAATTAAAGCAAAAACAGTAAAATAAAGTGCTTGTAGTATAAATATTAGTGGCATAATGTTTTGCTATTTTCCAAATACCCAATATGGCTGCCAAAGCCACGTGATGGCACGCAATTTTTGTGTGGCGCATCAGAGGACCCAGATGGCACTCGTTATCTATATTATCATTGCTTAGACGAGCTGGTTAATTGTTACGTTACAATAGAGATTGATCAGAGGCAAGTATTCAGATTTAAGGCTCAAATTTCTAAAGTTTAACAAATTTCTTAAGTTTAACAATGTTAAACTCACGCTAGTTCTATAATGACACAACCAACCAAACTCTTGAACTTTAACACCTTGTAAATCATTCACCATACAGGGCCCAAGTCTTTAGTGTAACACACCCAGCTTCAACCAATCAGGTGGCTGGGTTCAGACAAAGTGTACTACAGCACGATACATTCACTTAGTGTAGAGTCTACCATTCTTTTGGTGCTTTGTATAGCCATTTGCCTGTTTCGCATTTCAGGCCATTACAGTTACTATGAAGTTTCGAAATTGCTTCTCCGACTAACTATGTTTAAAAGGTGGTTATATACTGTACTTCTCATATTTGAAATTATAACCTTGAACATCTTAGAGGAGAGACAGCAACACAAAACTGCATTATAATGTACGCATTGTAATATCATTACAGTTCTCAATAGGACTTTTCTCCACTGCAAAATGAACGTGTCCAAAATTCTGGCTGGTCTGGTGATTGTCATTCTTTTACTGGAACTGAAAAATACAGATGGCTGGAGAAGACGCCGACGCCGACGATCATGTTACCCGATTAACTGTCAGGTCAGTAGCTGGAGCTCGTGGAGTACATGTTCTGAACCATGCGGTGAGAGGGGTACGCAATCTCGAACTCGCACTGTGACGATTCCGCCGTATTGTGGAGGATTATGTAACCCTCAACTTTCACAAACACGAAGTTGCAATGACCAAAGAAGTGCCTGTAATAATAAAGGCGACCCCAAAGGCAATTCCTGCGTTTGTAACAAGGGATATACAGGCAGATGCTGTGGTAAGTAAACGGATGATGAGTGACATTACTTGAAATACATATACTTCTCATATGAAAGAGCCAAGAATGTCCAGAAAAAGTGTTGCAATATTGTTCTGATTCGTTCGGGGCTTCTTTTTGACCAAGGCTGCATTCAAAACAACCTGGGAGGGGGCAGAAGAAATGAAGGGCTTGAAAAATGTAAAGGCTCATGAGGGACTTGAAAATACAACTAGAATGAAACGGGGACTTAAAAACAGGACTGTTGAGTCAGATATTTAACAAAAAGTAACCAAAACCCAAGGTTTATCAATCACGTTCGCAGTTGTATAGTTATTATACACATAAATTAAAACAAGGTACTTTCTAACACCCACAAATTTTTGCGCCTCCGGGGACAAATAATTGGACTCTCAAACTTATCTAATTATTTTCTGATCTACCACTCTTGGGGTTTATTTTACAGCTCGCTGTGTAAGAAACATTTTCACCGTATTAGTTTTTCTAAAATCACAAATTTCAGTTTCTCGGGCTAAATAGAGTTAACACAGGAATGGCGGTCATTTTGAATTTCAAGTATCGGTAAATCTTTTGAAAACTTTTTCTCCAGTAACAGAATTTGCAAGGTGACCCCGACATTCATTATTCATTTTGACATAGAATGATTGAAAGATTCTTTGAGGAAATTTTGAGCAAAACTTTAAATATTTCACTTTCGAGGCGCATACTTCCTTAAGGTAAGCATAAATCACAATAAAGTGTTCCTGGCTACTTTGTTGTTAAAAGAAACGTTACCTGTTTAAGGTATTATTGTACAAAATGGTCTATTTAATTTTAAATCTAACGCGATTATTTCGTAAACAGTCATAATCACACAGTGTAAAGAAATTCCTCTTTGCATGTCATTGCTTCTGGTACGTTGTTTGCTTGAACATCGAATTTGTTCTGTGTGATCATGTTCAGAGCTCGTCTTATTTAAATTCATTTTTCTCATCAGCGGTTTTTGACATTCTGACTTGTGTCCAAATAAAACATGTGGACAATTCACTCCGCAGACTGTACTGATATCGACTACTGTGATGATGTGTCATGCACAAATTACAATGATCACACATGCAGTGGGGACTGTGAATATAGGTACGATTGCAGTAACCCTGAGGATTGGACAACATGTCAAAGAGCATATGACCTGGCCGACAAAGATGGCTATGCTAGGAGATATTGTCACCGTAAGTATGAATACTGTCATTTAACCATCGATTGGAGTGTATGGGTGGATTGAAGTTTCGATGCATAACCCATTACATCTTCTGGAGTAAGATTACTCACTTTATTCTTCCACTTTTGCCAGCTCTCATTACTACCAAAGTATTGTTCAATTCCGGTGCAATGTGTTTACATATTTAGCGATCATTTAAAACTTGATGGACAGTTAGAAGATATCTCACTTCTTTATGTAAAGTCAATGTGCCTAGTTTTAACAATGCGGTTTGTTTGATAATAGCATTTCTTTGTGTGTGATCAGTGACATGACTTAAAGTCACACGTCCTTTAACATAACATCGGTACGTATTTTGCCATAATTACAGCTCGATGTTCCTGGCGGGATGATAGCGTCATCTGTTACCCTGGTAACTGTACAAGCTCAAAGGAAACTTGTCACTGCGCACCTGGATATCAATCGGAATCCACGGGATGTCAAACTAGTGAGTGAAAGACTTTCACATGTCACTCTACCAGCAAAATGTTGGTGGTAGAGTGACATGTAATTCTCCGCTCTATAGAATCCTCCACACGGGATGAAGAACACAATCACTTTCACATACCTCGAGTCCTTCACCATCTAAGATGATTATACTCCTTTTGTTCGGCGGTTGCTCCCGGTATCCATCGTTGCTTATTAAGGTAGAACGCGCCTAGGGGACAGCTAGTCGGACTCTCAAATTTCTACAATGCTTTACAGATCTACCACTTGTGAGGACTCATTTAACAGCTCTTGGAGAAAGAAAAAGCATCACCGTCTTAGTTTTTCGAAAATCCAAAATTTTATTCTCCCCCTAGAGTTAACACAGGGATGGCGGCCATTTTGAATTTCAATTATCGCAAAATGTTTGGTAATTTTTTTCGCTAGTTCCAAACTTTCCACGGTGACCTCCGATCTTTATTTTTGATTTGCTGTGAGAGTGGTTGAAAGTTTCTTTCAGGAAAACTTGAGCAAAAGTTTAATTCATTCACTTTCGAGGCGCACACTACCTTAAGAAGATAATTCCCAGCAATAGCAAATATTATGACAGAACCCCATGGCCGGTGAGTGTAAGCGCGCCGTACTAGCGGTATTTGTACGAGTGCTGCGGTGTATTCGGCGGCAGTACTTTCACGAGCGAAGCTAGTTCCAAACTTTCCACGGTGACCTTCGATTTTTATTGTTGATTTGGTAAGAGAATGGTTCAAAGTTTCTTTCAGGAAAACTTGAGCAAAAGTTAGTCATTCACTTTAGAGGCGCATACTACCTTAAAAAGATAATTCCCAGCAATATCATAATATTATGACAGAACCCCTGGCCGGTGAGTGTAAGCGCGCCGTACTAGCGGTATTTGTACGAGTTCTGCGGTGTATTCGGCGGCAATACTTTCACGAGCGAAGCGAGTGAAAGGACAGCCGAATACACCGCAGCACGAGTGCAAATACAGCTAGTACGGCGTGTGAGCACTCACAGGCCATGGGGTTCTGTTATTATTACATATGTTCTGTCTTTTATTTGCATCATTTATCGAGAGAATCGACGATTAGTCGTGCGTACTACTTGTCTGTCAAAGCTTCAGTGCGACCCTGCGGAGTTATATAACATTGACATCACTGTAATGAGGCATCGAATCAGCTTTCACTTTTCATTGGTCAATGCCACCACACCCTCTTTTTTGATTGGTTAAACAATTGTTTACTTGTCTATCAAGGATGACGTAAGAGGAACGTCGAAGGGCTCGAACTTCGAAGTCTGCTTGCGATCGCTCACACGTACACATACGTAGCAACATGCCATAGATAGCCAAACGAAGAGAACTTTGAACATGGAACGCTTTTGATTTTTTTAAATGTTGAGCTCGAAATTCTTCTGAATGATTGATACAAATAACAGTTTGAAGATTTTTACGGGAAATTTAGGAGTAAGATACGGCAAACGTAACTTGTCAAACGATCAAATTTCAGTGTTTACCGTGGCACACACGCGCTCACTGTAGTGTTATCAGTAGCATGTAGGACACACAAGCACAGAATAAACTGCATGCAAAAGTGACATTCTATTTTAAACAGGGAATATCCGCGCCGGTGAGAAAACTACAGGCAAAAACACTCTGAAATGTTAACTATTTTATTGGATCCTCAAACTATAATAAGTACATTCAATTTCTTTGTTGTAGTTTTAATCTGTTATTTCATGCATTTTACTATAACTAGCATCGAACTAAAGTGAAATGAAATCTTGTAGACGACATTTTTTTTGTTTACAACAAAAATAGTTCCAGGTCAAAATTGGTAAATACTCATTAACATAAAGGAATGGCATAATGTTTTTGGTTTTGCACTGCAGTGCAAATACCGGTAGTACGCGTGCGCTTCGATGCGAGTTAACTGTGGTACATATGTAATAAAATCATTATGCTCATGAACGAAAATAATTTCATTTACCTTATCGTTACTGCTGACATTTCCACAAACGTACTTGTACGTGAAGTGGTATCGTGGTAGCGTTTACGTTTGCCTGTTCTACACCTATTCTTCTAAATAGCGGCACAATGAGGGAACACCCTTCCACATCAAAAAAGCCATTATAAAATTCGGCCGGTGGCATGCATGAATGTTACAGTTGTCAAGATATTGAGGCAGTAACCTACAACCTAAAAAGCCATATTGCTATACTGTCAACTCTTGAATAGGACAGTAATGAATCAAAAATAATCCTTGAAATCTTGATTAATTTCCAGATGTAGCTATATGCAAAAGATTAATCATGTCCAGCTAATTCAGGACACGATTATACATGTATCAATTTCCATCTTCTGTCAAATATTCTGCACGTGCCACACGTTTATCGTACCATAGTAAGTCACATACTAAAACTTGGCAAACTTAAAGCACCAAATGCAGTGTCAGATTTATTTGATCTGCATGTGCAAGTAATCTAGTAGTAATGTCTCATGTAGAGACACTATTACATTGAGAACATGATTTTCATATTCAGTTACAAAGGAAAGTATTACTAGGGTACACACTTGCCTTAAATAATCAATAAATAGCTCGACACTGTCTAATGTAACTTCACTCATATCCTCTGTCACTACAAAACAGTAATGGAACCACCTGTGTGGAACTGGTGTCTTGCTAAACTTGTCAGAGATGAAGGCAATATGACATCCACCTTGTTCGATCTTGAGTGTTTGATCGACAGTAGAGTGTACATCGGTGGCGATGACGTACTACACATAAACGTCATCGAAGTTGACTGGAAATCACTCTTTTACGGACCCTCTCCTGATGAGTACCCGACGTCCCATTACATCAATGGCTTCAGCGTTGGAATAATTGATGCATCGTTTTCTTGGCAGCACACAACGAGACGTATTAGTTCATTTTTAATATTTCATCAATGTATTTTAGTAGATTGAATGATTCCTTCATCAAAGAGTGTCTCTATGAACATTGACGACAGAAATTTAAATGCATACACTGTAGGACTTTTGTCATTATCACAGAATGTCTCAAAGAAATATTTGCAAGAAAACAAAACTTCACCACATCTCCATATGCTGTGTCTACATACATTGAAAACGCCCAAGTAATTTTCAAGTTTAAAACCAAATTTGAAGACTCGGTTTTATTTCTCCTCAAGATTTACACTTATCTAACACAGGCTAAATACCAGAAAGCCTCGGAAAATTTTACAACAAGCCTAATAGTTCCTTTACCTATATCCGGAGCGTATTTTGCTTTCATAATTAATGTGGTCCAAAATTGTTTAACTCGAATTTTTTTAACCGTTATTATTTATTCCAACAGATGGTGATATTATAACGTCTGGCCACGTTGAGTGTTTGCTTGGCCACAGCCAAGACGATCCAAACAAAGCAATGCACGATTGTGTAAAAATAGATGCCTATAGCAGTAGCGTTCCCCAAGACGGAGACAGGTAAGGTATTTACGTATTTTACTAATTCCTATTTCGCTTAATCCATTTTCCAGTTAATAGTTTAGATCACTGGCAAAACCTCTAATGATAAGAATTTTTTCAGGTTATATGTTCGATTTCACATAAACTGGTTTTTGTAAACGGTATAGCACAAGATTTTTCACAAACAAAAGGTGATTGATAGCCTAGACAATTTAAAGTTAGTTTTAGACGGAGGTAAAGAAATGACGCTATCCGTAGGTGGATCAGCAATGGACACTTTCAGCTCCAATAGCGATCTTTCACTAAAGACGAACGCAAACGAACGGTTCGTCGTATTTCCAAGCATACCATTGGTCAGCTTTCGTCGCATTTACGTATCTCGACGCAAATTCTGTAACGGGATTGGGTGGTACCATAATTAATTCGTCAGTTCTGTTCGTCACCTTTCGTCTCATTATGATATTCTTCGTCTCATTATAATATTCGGCACTGCTTTGGAATCGACACCACAATGTGGCTGCATTCATGCCATCCAATCAGAAACGGGCTTCATGCATGACAGATGGGTGTCAGGACGGTAATGACAATCGATAAAATTACATGTCATTCACCTACTTGAAGGAAGGTCCCGCCATCATGTGTGGGAAGGTGTTCTAAATGCCCTATTTATTGCCATGGGGCCGTATCAAACATTCAGTATCAGGTGAACCGAGGTTCATGGCCGCAACGTACCACGAGCGGTACGCGCGCGAGGAATTTGTCTCTTCCTGAAGGATTACATTGAAAGTTGCTGATAAAGCAACTTCTACTATTGTCATTTTCATTAAAATTTGCACAAAGTTCAGTCAAATGAAATAAATAATACTGATCAAATAAAATTTTATGGTCATCGTGCTAAATTTTGAGATAAAAGGCATTGAATTATTTCTCCCATAGAAAAATGCATGGGTGAAAATATGCCAACTCAACATTTTTCTCATAAATGTTAACATTCACTGTCCTGTATCTTACAAACGAGCGCAGTGACCCCGTATTTTTACGCATTTTGATTATACTTACAAAGAAGAATCCCAAAATCGATAATTTAGAGAAATGACATTACTTTCAGTTTTCCGCTCATACATCCCTAATTAAATCAATCAATCTGAACCACAAATCGCCATTAGTTAGTGGTCGGAGATAAACCTAAGTACGGTCATCACGTTCCCCCGTCTAACGGCGCTGTATTGAAGTCCCTTTTTAGTCCCCACGGACACCGTCCGGGGAGGGGGGGACTTATAGGTTTGGTCATGTCCGTGCGTGCGTGCGTGCGTGCGTGCGTGCGTGCGTCCGTTCACGCAGATATCTCAGACATGCCCAGGTCAATTTCTTTCAAACTTTGCACAAGGATAGTACCCTACCCCATACAGATGCACGTCGATTTGTTTCACAATGCGATCAAATTCGGCCGTGTTAGAGGACTTTTTAGTTTTCGCCTTCATAGACTCCCATGTATAAGGCAGTATCCATAGACTCCCATGTATAAGGCAGTCCATAGACTCCCATGTATAAGGCCAAGAAAAATAAAAATTTAGTTTCTCATCGTATTCATATTGCAAAAAGGATGCAGTGACACAGTTTTTAGTCCCCACAGATGAAGTCCAGGGGGCTTATAGATTGGGTCATGTCCGTCCGTGAGTCCATCCGTGAGTCCATCCGTTCACGCAGATATCTCAGATATTTTGACAAAATGTCACGTGACCTTGGTGACCTTTGACCTCAAATATATATATTTGTCCATAACTCAGTAACCACAAGTGCTACACCCTTCATATATGGTATGATGGGACAGCTTATGACGCCACATATTGTACCTCATTAATTATGTGCATATCTAATTTTGAGCGAGCCAATAGAGCTAGAGGTCTGATTTTTGGTATATAGGGATAACTTAGCAATACAATTTTTTTGACAAAATGTCACGTGACCTCGGTGACCTTTGATCTCAAATATACATATTTGTCCATAACTCAGTAACCACAAGTGCTACACCCTTTATATATGGTATGATGGGACAGTTTATGACGCCACACATGTACCTCATTATTTATGCGTATATCTAATTCTGAGCAATACCATAGAGCTGGATGTCTGATTTTTGGTATATAGGGATAACTATAGGATAGAAATTTTTTGACCAAATGTCATGTGACCTCGATGACCTTTGACCTGAAATATACGTTTATGTCGATAAATACGTAACCACAAGTGCTATGTCCTTTATATCTATACCCTCCAATTCTGATAGGATATTAGACCTTAAGATGTCACATCTTGTACCTCATTATTATGCGCATATGTATTTCTTGGCTGGCCAATACAGTTAGAGGTCTGATCTTTTTTCCCAATTTAGAACCATAACTTAGACATGCCTCATGTGTTTCAAATTGGGAACAACAACATAGACCTATGTGCCCATAGATCTCAACATATACACTCCAGTGATACTTCTTAATGACCACATTTCCCTGCCCCATCAAGACTAATACTCCTATTACAAGTGGGGACTATGTCATTGTCAATGACTTGTGTTCCAAGGTTTGTTCATTGTCTTGTCGGCAACACAAAGCATGGCCCGACTATTACAATGGGACGACCGAATATTATAATGAGACGAAAGGCGACGAACAGAGCTAACGATTACTGATTAATTAGGTATCATCCAATCCCGTTACAGAATTTGCGACTAGACATGTAAATCCGACTAAAGCTGACAAACGATATGCTTGGAAATACGACGAACCGTTCGTTCTCGTTCGTCTTTAGTGAAACATCGCTAATGCAACGTACACGGGTAATATGACATGATGCGATGTGATGATACTTGATGTGACTTTGTGACGTCATGTCATGTCATGTGGTGTGATGTGATATTTTGTATAATCATATACCATGCCAATGTCGCTCAATACTGCTGACGTTCGTGTAGAATGTACTGCGCCTGACACGCGATCTCGTCTCATATTATGCTTCGTCCGACGTGAGACCTCGTCTCGTGTCCGACGCAGCACAAACGCCACTCATGTCGCTATGATGCAGGAACAGGCGACATTGGGTAAGAACCTCTAAATACAATTTATTTTGTAGTGTGTGATACGATGTAATGATGTATATAATGAATTGCTTAATGTCACATGTGATGTGGTGTGATGTGATGCGATGTGATGTGATGTGATGTGATGTGATGTGATGTGATGTGATTTTATGTGATTTCATATGAAGTGATGTGACGTGACGTGACGTGCGTGACGTGGCGTGATGTCATATGATGTGATGTGATGTGTATCGTGGGATGCTAACTTAGGACATTTATACGTTCTTTTATTACTGTTTCTGATATGTACAAAGTGGCATGTGAGTTCCAAATTCCATTTCGTTCCTGTATTTTACATGCTTGCAGCATAATCGTTTCGGCTCGTGCTGCAAATGGTGGATACGTCATCATCACCAACAAAGACGGGCCTGACGAAAAAGATTTTTTTGATGTGACACACTATTATGCTGGCACGGAAATTGAACGGACTGCAGTATTTACAATCGATCTTATTGCACCAGAACATTGTTCAGTTAGCACTCAGTGCAACGAGTCGTTACTGGACACTGAGGTTTACACCAAGACTGTGAGTACATGTTCGTTTACATTCACACAATTCACACAATTCCACACCAGGCATTAGCTCATTTCTGATATGTACCACACACTGCGCACTCAGAATATAGGTAAAACTGATAATCTGTTGATTACCTTGTGTTTAAGATGTCTTTAGAACATAATCTTCTTCTCAAATTGTGTAAAATTGACAAATATATAGTCTGAGGTGGTTTTGTTTCATTAAGGAGACAGAAGAGATTATGTGTGATGATTACTAAATACGGAACGACAAAAGATGAATACGTTTACGAAGAACCAAATGTACTTGAATATTTTATGATCAGTTCGATGATTAAAAGTGACTGAATTCTACATGGCTGTAAATTAATGGTAGATTGGCATGCCTTTTAAGATGTAAATGAATATGAATAACACATCACCTGCTGAATAGAAATATACTACTGACTTACATGGGAATTCATTTACTCCGGACAGATGAAATAAAGCAAACGATAAAACTTATCTCTTGACAATATCTGAAAATACCGAAGACATAGGACTATTCGACAAACTACGTCACTCGTGCAGACACTTTGAAAAAAGCGTAGCAAATATACGGCATAATCTTTCATAGCCTTCTGCGTTCAAAAGTTAAAACAGTGTACATAAAATTTAAATGTTCTTGTCGATGCAGTTTATTTACATTTAAGAGCACAAGTTAAGTTTGGTCAAAAGCATCAGTAAAATAAATGTAATAAAGTTAAACAAACACGAATTGCTAACTGGTACTCCTCTTTATTAAACTCTAGGCAAACGTATCAGTTACATGGCCAGGATGGTTTGACCGAACATCTGGCATAAAGCAATATGAATGGAGTGTATTGCTGCTAGCTCCTCAGGGTTCACAACTTGATTATTCTGGCCCAGCTGTTGATAGTGGTATTGGCGATGCTTCACTTGACAGTTTTACCACTCAACTTCCACATCCAGGTATGATTGTCTAACGTTCATACACATGAGTCTGTCTACATATGCATCTACCTACCTACTTACCTACATACCTACATACCTACCTACCTACCTACCTACATGCATACATTTAAGGGGTTATTAAAGTATCTGGAAATGGATTTGGCTATGAGTGGCATAAAGCAATAATCAGAGACCTTGTCGGGTTTGTGTCGTTATGACCTGTAGTTGTGCGTTAATGGACTTCAAAACCGAGGAATTGGGAAAACGAGACCCCTGGGTAAACACGGGATAAAGGGCTCGTACCTTTTTATGTCTCACTTAAATTTTTACATAGAACAATAACAAAATGTGCTTTCGTAGAATTATCTTGCTGTTACAAATTTCAGGTGTGTACTGTGTGTTATTCATCGTTGATGACGGGGCAAAGAATCACCGAACGGCAAGGAGATTTATTACCTTCGACGATGTAAACGTCGTTGAAGTGGACAAGACAGGCTTATACCCGATTGAAGTTGGAGATTCTGTTATCAATCCCAGTAGTGGGGATGTGTGGGTGACGACTGTTAAGAATTCCCAAATTGACGGGCAAATGGTATGATTAGTTAACTATACATATGCATTTTACTGAGAAAATATCATAGTATACTTAAATTTACCTCGTGTAAAGCGAGGAATACAAATTATTCATTGAGAAACAAACAAGGTATATTGAAAATGGATTTTTCAATGTCATCGCTTAAAGGAAAATGAATTTGTTTCTGTTGTCGACCGCACCTTCATTTAGACCTTTCAGTTTTTTAAGGGTGTAAGTTGTCTTCAAGTTGACAAAATCCACGATATTAAATTGCAGTACAAATGGCTAACAACATAACTCTAAAATTTCAAATTGTATGTGCGAGGCAGTGTTCTTATTTCAAATCAAGTCCTCAGACAATGAAACAAAGAAATGCTATTACCTTTGCCATTGTTCATTACTGGGGAAAACTCACCTTTGGCAAATAAATAACGATAAAATCTATTTTGCAACGTGGTAAGATTCCTAACCAGACATTTTTAAGTATATCTTGTCTTCTACCAGTAATGTTTCACGAAGAGGTGAATGGTGAGGTGAATGTTATTGTTCAATGGTTCAGCGGCTTATATGGCATTATAAGTTTCTTTTCTATCATACTAGAATCATAGAAATGTATAGTTGAATGCTATAGAGTGTGATCGGTTTCCATATTGTGTCATAAATTTGCATACGTCTTTCAGATACACCTGTCATGGGTCAGTCACTTCTTTAACGAACACCATGACGTTAACAAGTTCCTAGCCCCTATCGCTCCAAGCGTTCCGGAGATTTCCGAGCCCTACGAAGAGAAGACGGGTCAACCACCATCGAAAAGAACAATTGAAGAGATTCCTGGCGTGAATGGGATAGTGAAAACAGAAACGGTCTATGATGTAGATCATGAAGGTGGTACCTCGCTCGGAGAGATCCCAGAGAGAGGCTGGACAGATATACCTGGATTTCCGGTTAGTAAAGTAGCTACTGACGACAGGAAAAAAGAAACACTGTGTCAGATATAGTGTATAACTCATATACACTAAATTGTTACGTTGTTGATAATGTCTGCCTTACTTCCTTGCACCAATGTTTTGATTTCAACTCAAGGTACAGTTCAAGGGTGTCTTTGTGAAGCGCTTTTATTCCTCTATTTGCTCGCTTATTGTAATCAACCTTTGTTGGTGCTTTTTTCTACAGACTGAAGAGCAATATTTGGACATCGACAGACATGATGGTGATTCGATTCGCATGTGGATCAAGTCGTATGACATGATGAACAACTCTGAAGTTGACGATATTCTCGTTCACATAGATTCGTCTCCTCCTGTCATCACTGACTTATGGCTTTCAAAGGACGGGGTAGAGAAACTCGCTGTTCACAATCTTGAAGAACTATACGAAATGAAGTAGGTATCTGTTGAAAACTCCGGTATGGGCCTGCCAGGAGGAACCCTTTACGTGCAAATTATAATTCCAATGCTATTACAAAATATATTTTTTATATTTTCAGTATCTGGTGGTTTGTTAAATTTGGATTTATTTGTGGCTAACTTCACTTTCTTGATCTTTTGATTTTTCTTTAACCAAAGCGTCACCTTCAGAGCATATGACCCACATAGTGGTTTGTTTGATATTCGTTGGAAATTGTATGACATGGACGATAGTTCGATACTGCATGGGGACGGCACCGTGCCAGTTCGAAGAGCTGAGGTGCGTAGAGATGTTATATTTGCTTTTTGACTCTTTCCCATCACTGCCTGTAGCGTCGAATGTTCACTTAAGTTGTATCCGGTGATGAGAACAGTCATTATTGTAATTACCGGCTGTTAGATATTATAAGAGACCTGTGGCGCCATTAATGTAGTACGCACCTCGAAATAAACAAACAAACGTTTTGCCCAAACATTCTCAATGGAATTTTCAACCACCTCTCACCCATCGTCCGCCAGCACGGGTTGTTAGCCAGACAGAAGTCTTCCACTGACTACGCCGTGCGTGATCACGCTGATATACTGTGCGAAGGAAATCTTGATAGAACTTGAAAATCAGGCGGACCAATCACAGCACGCGTTACCAGATGTCACCATCTTAGAATGAAGTCTTCGCAGTAACTGATTATGTGATTGGCTAGACACAGGTCTCACTCAGTCGTGTGGTGGTACTTCAAAAACCACGATCTATGGGCTCGATCGGCCAAGGCCTGATTTCTGGAACCGAACAGCAGGCTTTGACAAGCGAAGATGCCTCTCACAAAATCAGGGGTCATCGTGCAAAGTTTAGCACCAGCAAAACAGATTAGGACTACCTCACATTTACCGATATTGCAATTCAAAATGGCCGCAGTCCCTATGTTGCAGGGAGGGTGTCGTGGGAGCTCTGCTCAAAGTTTGCCAGGGACCCCTATGACGGATATAAACACTGTATCTTGGGTACGTCGGCGATTGATGAAAGTTAAAACATGTTTGTCAACAATGACTATCGTAAAATTTAAATGTTGCAGCTATGTTGGCGTGATGTATCTAGATAACATGCATGAAATACATGAAATACAATGTTTGTAAACAAGAAAGTGGCATACGCGCTGTTCCGAGGACACCCTCCCATCAACTCTATACGGAAACATGAAATTTTCAATCTCGGAAAAATTACGACGTTTGAAATCGTCAGCAGTCCAAGAGCTTTATAATGACACATAGGTAGAAGATCAGCAAAGAGCCGTCAAAATTTGAGAGTCTGAATATCTGTCCCCGAGTCGCTCTACCTCAAGTTAAGGGATGTCATGAATGTCATACTCAATGTCGTAGTTCGTGACAGCCACTTCTAAATGAGTCTCACCCGTTCAGCGTACCATAAGTTTTTTCAATTGAATTAAATGGCATTAAGCACTTCTATATGGCTTTGCTTTTACAAAATGTGCTGTCAGCAAAAAATAAAGGTAAACGCACATATTCTTGATCGAATGTAGAAAATAACCAGAAATAGCCTACGCCGATGGTATATGAAAACATTTGTCAAATATTCACTAAAGAAACAATATATATTTTGGCTTTTTTCGTCAACATTGGAAAATATAACAGTGAGGGTTTCAAAATTAGGATATAAGAGTGTGTTTAACAGGCAGCTGTATTTTTCAATCGCATTAATATTATTCTCCTAGGCTTCGGACTGTATGGCTCCAGATTGCATATGCATTCCGAAAGGAGATTGTTTTTACACTAAGTATATAATAGAAATGGACGCAAATGGTATGGATTTGCCCAGTGGAAATCACGACCACGATTACGTCATTGTGGTGACTGTTAGAAATGGACCCTTGTTTTCAGATGTGAGCGAGTTAAAGGTATGGCATGAACATAATTGTACATTCATAACGCAATTCATGCAAATTTCATGGCCTTGAACTCTGCAAGAATAAAGAGACATGATTATAAAGTCTAAAAATAGAGATTTTGAGATCAGCTAATTTCGATTGTATGTCTTTTTTCACGAGACAACATCATTAAAAATAATTTTATAAGGATCGTTATACCCCGAGAAATTTTACTGTCACTGTAAATGATTCTATCATATATTAGGAGGTCATATGCTCTGCATTTTATTGTGTTGTATAAGCAAAACTATCATGTGGTAGTTTAATGCAAAATTCTGCTTTTTTACATGAACAGATCACTGTGGATACCAGTCCCCCTGAACCTGGTTTCGTGCACGAAGGATTTGAAGGCCAAGCAGATATAGATTATCAACAAGACCTCACTATCCATGCTTGGTGGGATGGTTTCTTTGATAGAGAGAGTGGCGTAATGGTGTATGTGTATGTCTTTGGTGACGAGTGTTTCGATGACGTCAGCGCCATTACATTCCCAACGAGTTATCCAGTACGTACATTCATGTTCAATTATTAAATGTTTCAATCCATTAAAAATTAAATAGTCTTATGTCAGGATTTTGATTTTTCACATCAAAACTTATCCACAATCGTTGTTCAAATAAACGGGGAAATTACAGAATTGTTTTTCGAAACGATGTGATGCGTTTCTTTGAGCAAAAGATGGTGAATCTCCCAAATGCGTGCTCAAACTTTCATGACCCTTCCAAAATGATTGCGCTAGAAATGGTGACCATCCGGATCCCTCTTGATTACTTCCGTCTGAGAAGTAAATCGCAACGAAATCACCGTGTCCCATCGTTTGGTACTTGCGGCGCTGTAATGATTAAGGTAAAACGCGCCTTGGGAACAGATATTCGGACTCTAAAACTCTTTCAATTATTTTTTGATCTGCCACTTGTGGGGCTCATTTCAAAGCTTCACTGTCTTACTTTTTCGAAAATTGAAAATTTTATTTTTCCTCCATAGAGTTAACACTGGGGTGGCCACCATTTTTGAATTTCAGATATCTTGGGTAATTTGTTTCTCTGGTACCAAAATTTGCATGGTGATCCCAAATTTGTATTCGTGATTTCAAAAGAGGATAGTTTAAATCTTCCTTGTGCAAAATTGGAACAAAAACTTAAGTCAGTCTTTCATTTTTGAGGCGCATACTGCCTTAATAACTCGTTTTATATGATGTTCCAAAAAGTGCCAGCTGAGAATGAGGCAAGAATGATGCTATCGTCGACAAACTTAAAGTTATTTTCACTTGCAAATCACTGCTACTGAAATTCATTTGATAGAGAAGCCATATAGGAGGAGACAGCCCCTCCAGCCTCCGCTAAGTCCAGAGTTTTGAACAGCACCTAATTTTACAAAAATGTAGCCTTATCCTTGGCTGTCCCATACAGCGCAAAACAAATTCTTTCTCTGCACTGGCATTTCAAATATTCGATATGGATGTGTACAAAGAACAAAGACGCTTTGCAAGGGACTGATCAAAACTTCACAATGGATGACCTAGTACGATAGATACAAATGAAATCTTGAAAATGGTTTCCAAGCGTCATAGTTTCTCTGTGTTCAACTTTGGTAGTCAAGTATATGGCATGATGTAAGAAGTCCGTGAAGAAATAGTTACTGGAGTTAAAATGAAGTGCCATCATTGTAACTTTAATCTAAAATAAAGATATTTACAGGTAACACCATCGTTACCGACGAGATGCAAACCTGTGCAGACAACTTGAAATTTATCATTTTATTTGACATTGGCATCGACGAAAACACATTCAACAATGGTTTGCTAAAATAAATACTCTTGTCTTATCTTGTTTTATCCTGTCAACAGCTGATAAATGCCACAACCACGCACGCAAGTTGGACTGCACCTGGACCGGGCAAGTATTACTGCACAGTAATTGCCTACAACCCAGCCTTGGCTCCGTCGGTACCTGTTTGCTCAGATGGCGTGACTATCGACACAACAGAGCCGACACTTGAAGAAATCTCCATTTCCAACCTGCACACAGGCGGTGGTTCCATCAAAGATAACGAAGAGACAGTTTGGGTGATTGATTCACACAATTATCGATACCAAGTCACGAATCCATCGACAACCTGCAGGTATGTAAACATGTTAAGAGGACTTTAGCATGAGATTATTATTACCTCCTTCAAATATTATGTGGACAATGGTGAACCTATCACACAATACAGTTCACATTAAGTGCGTTGACATGATTCGGTCCGCCGCCTTTGGCCTTTGTGCAAAGAAAGGCATTGAAAGCAGAGTGAAAATACACACAGTTCAGTAACTTTATTCAATGATAGAAAAGTACTGTAGCCTCGACCTGCTTTGATTTCAACACCTTGGGGTCCTTTATTAGAAATAAATTACACTAAAATGTGTAATGTTGAAAGAAATGGTGCACCGCCAAACATCTTAATTAATTATATCGACATGAATCAGAGGAGTTTCATCCATAAGCGAATGTGACGTGTTGTTTTACACTGATTGATAAATTGCATCGCAATAGTAATTTCTCCTGCTGTTATGGTACATCGATGGCCCAGTGCGAGAGGACGCATCTCCTGTGTAGAAGCATAGCTATGGAGATACGTCCCTCTTGCACTGGGACATCGACATAATTTGTAGGAAGCTCAAACATTCATCGGTGCCTATAAAGTAACCTTTTACGAAGTTCAACATACTATATCAATGCAGACTATGGACTTAGTGATATGGGTCATATCATTATGTTTTAATGTTCTAAAGAATGCTCCATTGTTTGACAGGAATAATTCTCTTGATGTTGATGATGCGACTATTTGGCCATTGCGGAGGGATGATGACGGGAATGTTCAGGAATTCCTTGTTAACGACACCGAATGTGTGAATGCGGGCACAAAACCAAATTATGATTTCCTCGCCAATGAAAACATGGTGAGTGTGTAAAACGATAGGTGTGATTTTTCATGACGTCGTCTAAACGCAAGTCAGAAAAAATTACTGGTAAGAAAACGGCATACTATGAAATGCAGGTTTGAGCATGCGTTCCGATCATGATGTCTTGAAGATTCTTACAATGTTCTTTCCAAACGTGTAAAACTGTGGTTCTGATATTGCACGTTACTTTCTATTTAACGTTACAGCTATTGGTCTCATGGCTTGGCGCAGATCATGATAGTGGCGTATATGACTACATGTTTGGTCTTAGCAGTACACACTCAGAATTGTACCCTGATATTCTGCCGTTCACATCAACACATTGCCATCAATGGTTCCTAACGTATCACCCAAATCTCGCAGAAGGCACAACTTTCTACATCGTCATCCGAGCGATCAATATGGCACAGCTATCAACAACTAAGGTAACTCGATAGATAGATAGATAGATAGATAGATAGATAGATAGATAGATAGATAGATAGATAGATAGATAGATACATACATACATACATACATACATACATACATACATACATACATACATACCGTGTCTGTGTATTTATGTGCTCTTTTTATTTATTTGTCAGCCTTAATGGTGTGTATAGGTATTAACATGTATCTATCAGTCATTGACATATGTGTACACGTACATCTCCTTGAATGTGCCTGTGAAGTTGATATCTAACATTTACGTACATTATTAATTCATTAATATCATTTACTGCGAAGACTTTGCGACATTTTTGATTTCATGAGGCAAAATATTTTGTTCGATAAACGAAGTTCACGTGAATTTAATATTTGTCAAGCAAACAATCGACATCTTGCTAACAGATTACAGGACCTTATATCGTCGAAGTCACCCCGCCGGTGTTTGTCGGTGAAATTTTGGTGGAATACTATGAGTTTGACGACCATGGATATCTTGTTGCTACGTGGGACCAGGATGCCTTCATAGAAAAGGATGATCCTGAACCGTTGTCTGACTACCAAGTCTCAGTAGGTAAGGGTGAATTAACTTTTGCGGGTTGAATAATGACAAAGATGTATGATTGGCTCCGTTTGACTCGGTCAAATAATTTCACTATATCAAGACTTACATGGATATATTTTGCTTGCAAAGGTGATATGCCGTATGGAACACAGCTACTGGAATTCACTAACCTCCACGCTTTTAGCTCTGATCTCTGCAATGCTACACGTCAGCCGTCCTGCGTCGCCATAGATACAGAACTTCTGGACTGGGATCTCCATGGCGACCATACATACTATGTATCGATAAAGGTTACCAATGTTGCCGGGTTGAGTGTGACAGCAACAAGTGAACCATACAGACATGTAGTCGATCTACCATCCTCCGGCATCGTACTAGATACCCTGGACCCCGTGGAAGCATACGACAAAGCCATTGTTGTGAGTAAAGCATGGATGTAAAAGGTTTTCGTCCGCGCTATTAAACAAAAATAGCTAACATGCTGTAACCAGGAAATGGAAGTTATGTTGGCTTACAAACCCATCAGATGCGTATATGTTAACTCTCACCAAAACTCTTTTATCTTAGTAATAGCAGGACCATTGCCCCACACTAGTTAAAAAACGTAATATTTACCACGACCATTTTTCTTAACTTTTACATTTCGTAAGCAGTTTGAACAAAGTAAAAATTAACGTCGAACTGACGAAAACAAGGTACTCTCTTAGGTACAAAGTATTTGATTTACTCAACTAACCCATGTGATAATATTCTTGCGATTCACTACAGGAGTATGTAGACATTGATTATCAAACCACTTCTACTGCTATCCACTGTCGTTGGTATGGCTTTGCCCACCCTTACCAGGAAGTGAGTTACGAAGTTGCTTTTGGAACACTTCCAGAGAGTGACGACATCTTGACATTTACTGCAGTCGGCTCCACCACACACCATTCATTATATGGATTGGATTTGAATTTATACAAGGTAGCAATGAAATTAATAATATTACACCTGGATTCCCACACCTATTATGTACTTTGGGGTAGCTTTTTGAGTATGAGAATTTTCAGTTCCCTTTTTAGTATGCTGGCAATCATACCTTTGCAAAGATTTGGCCAAACATCGGTACAATGGACGTGAGATCTCCGACGTATTGGTCATCGCTGAGAGAAATGAATACATGTACACACTTAGGGTTTCCGTTGAAGACGGATTGACTGTGCTAAAATGAAATGTATACTAGTTTCTGTCGTATTAAGACGATAAAGCACATCCTTCATCCGTTATTAGTGTTATCAATACCACCACATTAGTCCCGCGAAGTCGTACCCGATATATTAGGTGCACATAACTCGACAGTGTGAAAAAATTGCTCAGTAAATAAGCAGATATCCGAAAAACGTATTTGCTGGCAAGCCATTCCAATTACGACGTATCATGGAAATAATCGAAATGGCAGAGTTTATACAATCATGGCGTTTAGCATTTACAAAATGTTGATTTTTTACAAAACAGTTTATATTAACAATTTTACAGAAATACTACTGCACAGTAAGAGCATCGACCGAGTCGGGAAGCGTAGTATCAAGTTCAGATGGTGTTATTGTTATGTCGGTAGATGGCGCTATTACAGGAGCCTACATATTTGATGGTATCGATTGCAGTAGTAAAGGTACGATCAAACTTTCTAGAACTAAGCGATATATTCAGGCCTTTTTTCGTTACCGACATCATAGATAATGATTGAATTTGGGTCCTATTTCCACCTCTTATTGTTACAGTAGTGTTTGTAATACAGTGCTACAAATCAGACTCCTCCCGCTCAAACTTTCAGGCTGCATTGAATATTCAAAGACATTAAACTCTTTGTACCTACCCGAAGAATATTCTACTCGACCAGATAGCCAATCTGAATAATAAGGAAGTTTTCGTTCGCTACGTTATACAGTGTCATTGTTAATAACACTTAAAAGGTTTCCAAAATAGTTTCTGTGATTATGAAGAAACCAACAAATGATTGATTTTTATTCATTACATTGTATACAAAAAATATTACCTGCAATTATTTTATGACCCATTTTACAGAATCTGGTATCAATGGATCCGACCAGGTACTGAAATCTGATCATGACTCTGCAGGAAGACTCATATGCCAGGATGATATAGACTACCAGTCATCAACATCCACTCTCAATTCCTACTGGATTTTACCGAAAGACACCGTTCAGTACATAACCCATGTAGAGATTGCAATCGAAAGAGAAGACATGATAGATCAGTGAGTTATCATGTCTCCAAAACACTAGCAAGTCTGGTAATTTAACATTGCCAATTTCTTCGCATCAGTGATGCAATGAGTAAGGCATTTTTACTGTTTTTCCTCCATAGGACACCAACATGGAACTTGGTACGAGCGTATGAAAAGGTTCCACTTGACAGCTATGCACGACTTGTCGGTCTGACTCTGACTCCCGGTGATCACTACAGAACAAGCGTTAAGTTCTGTTATCCAGGTGGTTGTTTTCTACCAGAACATAGTGATGGTGTTTGGATGACTTCAACTCCTCCGATATCTGAAGGAATAGAAGAAATAGTTTACTCAGAGTAAGTTTGTGATATTCGATACTAGACGTCATTTATGTGTCTGTTTGTCTGTCTGTCTGTCTGTTTGTCTGTCTGTATGTATGTATGTATGCGTGTATGTGTACATGAAGTATGTATTACGTATGCATGCATGTATGTATGGATGGATGGATGGATAGATGGAGGGAGGGAGGGAGTGACTTATGCACATACGTACGTACATGCGGACGGACGGAGAGACAGACGGATGGATAAATGGATGGATGGATTTATGAATGGATGTTTAATACCGTCAGTCTCTTTGATTCATCGCGAGGACGCATACAGTGTGCATTTCAACATCAAAAATATGCGAGTGTGAGGGATAACGGTTTAGCTTAAAAGTAAAGGCCAGCGCCATGTGCTATTTTCTAAATGCTCATGAAAACAAAAATATACAAAATGATATCACAGAAGAATTCACTGTTTTCATTCTTCAGTAAAACAAAACTGGACTTCTCTTGGGAACATTTTGTAATCATGGAAGTGCTGAATAAGCTGGACAGTGAAGATTATATGGATTACTACGAATGGACACTGACGGTTAACACCGGCCAATCAGAGCACGGAGATTTCTTGTATCCCTGGCAACGAGTGATCAATCCTCAAAAACAGGATTCCAAGGTAACCTTCATTTAATCACTTGCATATCATTTACGACTGCATTTATCGCCACATTTTGTGCATATGCTTCAATGTTCCCATGATTCAACAGACGAATCTAATGTTTCTCGACTCCATAATTGCAGCTGACGTATAGTGTCACCTTGGAAGAAAGTCTGGTGTTCTCAGAGTGTATTCAACTTGGCCTTCGCGGACACAACAAAGCTGGATTGTTCACTACTGTGTACGAAGATGTGCTAGATTGTTCATCCTCAATCCCGCAAAATATCGTGCCGAACATCGTGGTTGACGCCGCTGGTGATTCTGATGGCCAAGGAGATGTAGAGTAGGAATATTTTCAGTCTCTTTCTTGCGCTACTTTAAAAGTGTATGAAAACAAATAGCATCAAAAAGCATATCGCCTTCTTATATAAACACAGACTCGCAGATTTTTACACATTTTGATACCTACACTTACCATGGACCACAAATACATGTATTTATTGTACCTGATAAAAAGAATGATTACATACAAAAGAAACGGCAGTCAAAATCATAATTATATTACATTTCTGATAATAGCCAATGAGGATCATGAAAATAGTTCTGGGGACCAATCTGTTTTATTTTTCCAATCAAAAAAAGGTTTACCATTCAAGCAAAGATGTTAATCGGAAACATTTTTTGAAGATGCTAACAAATTTACAAGATGGCGAAATGGTCTTTATGATCACTAAAGTAAATAAGACGTTTTCTGATTGGTACGGTAATCGCATCTCAAGTTACCCAATGATTATTTTTTACAGAGATGTATACCTTGAGACCAATGGTATCTGGAGTGAACTCGATGTTGAATACACCCTATCTAGACATAAATTATCAGCAGTTTGGCACACCCTGCGTCGTGGAGATTATGCGTGGAAAGTGGTCTCTGACGAGTCTATACAGAAACGGGCTTACAGAGAATCCGGTTCAGAGTTAGAGTTTGTGACCTACTCTTGCGACTCGCCGGAAGTTCTTGCATGCGGTCATACAAAGGTTTCTACTTTCCCATGATTAGTTCACTTGGATTTTTAAGCTAGGGGTCTGCCATTGGTCGTGCAATATCAGCCAATTCCGTTATGCAAATACAAATGCAAAAAATGCCGCCGTAATAGTGCCATTGTAATGAAACTATTACGACCTATTTTAAATGATACAGTCAAGAATTTCTGTCTTGGCGGTTCAAAACAATAACAAAATAATTTGTTGTTTCTTTGCAAGAATGCCCGTGGAAAACAAACAATAAGCGCAGTTGTCTTTATTCATGTCTTCCGTTAACATGTCATGGTTCATGGATCTTCCTCGTTTGATTTAACCACCTTATGTATTCCTGCGCCTTCGGAAATCATTTGAACGGTCGTTTCAGAAATCAAACTAAAGGGAAATGGCGACTCTTCAGTCAACTTTATACTTCTTTGAAGGCTACTAACTATTGTTCATAAAACAATTCGAAATGCGTAAAATAAGAACGCAAAAGGTATCAATATGAGATGCATCCAAAACGGTAACACAAATTTTCTCATGTAAAAAATTCACGGACGTGCACTGTGGAAAGTGATAAATATCATACCCCCTTAAATTTAAAATACTGAAACATTTGTTGACCAACTTTGCTTTTTCATCTTCATTTTGTCTGTCACCAACAAATGGGTGTCGTAATTTCAGAATAATTTCATAAATGTCCCCGATTTACCACTGCAACATGGTGGAAGATATTACATTTGCATATATGCAAATCAAACAGCAATCACTGATGAAGACACAGAATATACCTTTCCAGCTGTATCAGAATGTTCAGATGGTGTAACGGTAGATTGGACACCGCCGGAAGCAGATCTAGTGTGGATCGGCTTGAAGGATTTATATTATCAGGTAATGACAGCGATTTTTAAAGAACGCAAAATATTGTCCCATATAAATATTCACATTCACCCAATCAACCCTAAAGATTCAAGTTTCTGATTGGCTCTCCCGCTCGACATATATCTGTGAAGACGTTACGTAATTATTGATAGGCTTTTTTTTCTTACTCTTCTGTCCTGTTTAGACCTCAACTTCTATTCTGTATATTTTCTGGGACAATTTCATTGATGTCGAAGAATCAGGAATGACTACACATCACAGTGGAATACGATATTACGAATATGCAGTAGGTAGGTAGGCATGTCCACTAGATCTCATGATAATATACATGCAAACATTGCGTTCTGAAATTCTGCCATGTTAACCATTGCCATCTCAAAGTGCTTTCTATGTCCGTAAAAACAATACCATCACTTTCTCTTGTTCAACAACCTTAGAAAATTCCTTTGGTAGGAGTTTCACTATCTTTGCATAAGAAACAGATGTTATGATTCTGACGGTCGCGGACAACTATCTGACGCTCTTATTTAAACCAGCACAGTCAGGATTTCTGCAATCTGACCGCTTATCCCGTCATCTGGCAGTATCCCGATTCTATCTGTGATATTTTCAATAATCATTAATTGAAAAATGATAACGTTTGACCGATATTTCGCAGGAACTTCGCCGGGTGCAGTTGATGTACAGGATTTCATCAACGTTGCCGTAACAGACCGAGCTGTCTCCCATGGCCTACACCTACAACACAGTCGAACATACTACGCTACGGTTCGAGGTAGAAATATTGTGCATGAATATCTTGCTTGGCATATGATGTTTTATATACTATGCGTAACCCATGAATCATTTTCATATAATTGAGATTGAATTTATACATTTCTATCAATAATAACACAATGCTATTGTTTGACCAAATCAGGCGTTGATTACGTTGGGTTCAGTGCGAAAAGTACGTCTAGTGGTGTGACTGTCGATGCCACCCCACCTCAAATTACACAGTCACTGATAGACGTTGGTGGAGGATACCATCTATCTACCACATCACTCAGTGCTAGTTGGGAGCGTGTTTTTTACGACCAAGAAAGTGGTAAGTTCATTATAAGTTAATTACATGACCATGAAAACGTTAGCTGTACGCCAGTTTGTTCGCAATCGAACTTCAACTACTTTTTCCCTATGCCCGAGAGCACGAGTGATTTCAACATCAGAGTCGAGTATCTAGACTTCTATTTTCAAGAGAAGCAAATCTCTTTACTAATCAGTCTTTGTTCGGAAGTTAAATCGGAGCAATAATGACTGACTATGCAGGAAATCACATCAAAACATAAATGTGTATGTCTGTTTGTTTTCCATATGTAGAAATTGCGCACTACGAATGGAGCATTGGATCAAGGCCAGGTGTTGGTGACGTATTCCCTTTTACTGAAACTATAAATCTACAAGGAACTGCAGACGAATTACTTCTGCACGAAGGATATCAATATTACGTATCAGTGAGGGTAAGAATACCATTGGAATAATTATCAATAATACAAGTAACTTGACCAACGACTGTATTGGAAGTACGTGAACTGCAAAGCTGTTTATTCAGTTTTCTTGATGAAATACGTGTGATTAGAGGCTTTTTACCGCTCACCTGCAATTAATAGTCTTGTGTAGTAATCTTCGTTATACTATTAACACTTAGGCTTACAATGGAGCAGGCCTTTCTACCATAGCATCTTCCCAAGCGATAGTAATTGACACATCGCCTCCAAATGCCGGGTTTGTTTACGATGGAGCACCAGGCAACAGCAACAAAGACATCGACTACCAGGTGAAAATTTCTATTTCCTTAGATTACATTTGCGTTTTCAGTGTGACTAAAGGGGGGGTACGGGAGGTTAATATTTTTTCCTTTATCCCGTTTCAGTCAAATACAAAATCCTTAAAAGTATACTGGGAGGCATTCAACGACCCTCATACTCGGGTAACTGATTATGCATGGACTATTGGCACATGTCCTGGGTGTGATGACGTACTCGGTGAACAACACGTAGGGCTTAATACAGGTTTGTATGGATAGCTTTTTACCCAAATAGTGGGTGTATAGGACTTTTCTTGGTAGTATGAATTCGGATAAATTATTACCTAGAGTTTTAGGTGGCTAACTTTCGACATAATACACGCAACGCGCTCACAGTGAAAGGCATTCATTATATGTCATAAAGAAGTCACAAACATTTCTCGAATTCTAGGTTTTGTACGGGTTAAACTTATCTCTCAATTTTATGCCAAACACGAATATAGAAATGTTCAAACAAATTGACCACTCTAATGAAAAAGGTTAAAGAAACCAGCATACCCTTCAATGGAGTTAATAACTCTTAAATAATTTACTAAGGAACGCCAATTATACACACTCTACCATTTGTAACATATATTCGTCCAATAGAAGTTGAAGCTAGACATCTGAACCTACAGCAAGGCGTTGCTTACTACAGTACAGTGACGGCCTGCAATGCTGCTGGTTTGTGTACCAGTGTATCGTCTGATGGCGTCATACCGGACGATTCGCCACCAATTGCTGGGATGGTATTCGATGGTCCGAACGATGGAGACTTAACATACCAAGCATCTAGGTAACTATAGCGAAAATATATCAAAAAGTCTAGGTAACTATAGCGATAAAAACAAACATATATGCGAACGAAGAAACATAACAGTAGCGATTTGCCTATAATATTTTTACCTGACAAGGAAACGCAACATTGGCAATGATTGTGGAGACATTATGATATGCAGCATGACGACTACCGATGCATCAATGTTGTCGTTGAAATTAGTATTACATGTCAGATATTGAACTGTATTTTAACAACTAGGTTATTTCAATTTCGTGATTTCTGTTACTCATAATTAAGTCTTTTACATTCTTAAGACATGATTGAAAATAAAGGGCTGTTAAACCAACCTGTCAAATTCCCTTTTCATTTATTTAATACGCAGGGAAACGTTCGCAGCACATTGGTACAACTTTCACGACCAGCACAGCAAACTCTCCCATTACGAATGGAGAGTAGGGACATATCCAGGAAGTGACGACATAATACCAACGACGCCTTTGCACATCACAGAAGATGTTTACATTCCGAAGCTAGAAAGTCCATTACCGGTTAATGTCCCCATATACTCTACAATCAAGGCGTATAACAAAGCGGGTAAGTGATTGAGTTTGGATAGTAGCACTCTATCGTGTACATGGAACGCTGGTGCGCATGTCCGTACCGAGTCGACAGTAATGAAGCTAGTGCTTATGACCAAACCTGTATTCTATTCAAAACAGATTTAGGCACTGAGCGTTTGTGCATTTAATGTCCTTACATTAAAAGTGTTATCCATTTAAAATGTACTGCTTTTAATATGACATCGCACCAGTATCTATCTCACCTTGTTAATATCAGGTTAAGGTTAACTTATATTTAGCCTTTCAACAAAAGTATGATACAGTTGTATTCTTATTTCATGTTATTCATCTATTAACTTTATATCAAATAATGTATATGCTGAATTATTTCTTCCAATTCGCCCAAGGCTTGGCAGTTGAACAAACTTCGAATGGTGTAATAGTCGACGAGACAGCACCTACCGTGATTAAGCAAGTGACGTTCGATCTTATCAAAGGATCATTTTCTGACAATTCCCAGGTGCGTAGATCAAAATTACTGTCTCATAACAAAACCCTTGTAATAATGTAAATTCAGCGTCCTCTCCTGTTTCATCAAACGTTTCCCCGTTTTAACAGACCTGGAGGAGTCTCTTGGAAGTGTCTTGGCAGGTTCAAGAATTAGAAAGTCAAATTGAGAAACAAATCTTATCAGTTTTCACCAATCACCAATCTCAACTGGACATCCCGTCGGTCGAGGTAAGTGTCACGTGACATTCTCACAAGTTTTAGTAAAACCACATATCCTCAATTTCTTGTTCTCTCGTTGACATTTACTACCTACATGGTGTCAGTCCATCTTGGCCCTGTGAAAGTTTTTTGAAGGTAAGACATTTTTTTAAAAGCTAATGAAAGGAACTGTACCTGACAACTGAAAAGTCGTCGCAGCTCATATTCATCGAACTACTTTGTTTGTCTCGTGGATATTAAATAACTGAAGACTTTTAGTGACTAGAAGCTAAAATACTTATATTTGTTTTACATGTAATATTGTTTTGTCTTGGAGAAAGCCGTTTTTTCACACTTTTCTTGCAAATACATTATTTTATATAAGTCAGTTGTGTTGTTGGCATCTCGAAACATGATTGCATGGTTCCGACAAAACGGTGACATAGAGCACAATAATAAAGAAAATAATGAATATATGTATAGCTCTCGATATTTACCACAAATAATTGTAAAAATGGACTTTATGTTGTATACCCAGTTAATTCACTTGAAAATTTTTAATATTCAAAACTGGTCGACTTGACCTGTTATTGACTCTGGATGACTGATGACTGACTTGTTACGTTTAAGGGACTTGTGTTATAGAATCTTAAGTTTTGACAGTCATGGAAACTCAGTAACCAATCACTGACAATGACTCATAGTGAATCGACACGTAAATATTTATCAGACTAAAGTGGACACATGAAATAAGACAATATTTTGATTATTGCATACTTTCGGACTGTTATGAAGTTATGTAGGAGAATTGTACGTCGACCAGTCTACTAGACAAACGTTGCACGAAAATGTTGTACAACGTTGGCAGACTTCATAATGATAATCATTGCAACAAACAGTAAGAACAACAGCACAGCCAGAGTAGTAATCTCTGAGGTTAACTTATTGTAACTTGTTTCCATACTACTGGCAATAAAACCAATTCATTCTATAATCGACCCGTGTGAGGCGTGTAACAATTTTTACCTTTCAAGAAATTATCTTTTCATTTTTCACTGCAGCTTTCTGGGTATGAAACATCTTACACCTACAGTAATCTTGCTCTGGATGACGGAGACACGTATTTCGTCAAGATGGTAGCCTGTAACTCAGCTAAGTTATGCGTATCAAGTCAAAGTGAGGGCGTTCTGGTATGTAAAAATTCTAAGACAGTGAATCGCATGTTGAATTCTATTTTTTCAAAGTATGTTTCCAGCAACCATATTTCCAGTTCTATTTCACCAGGGTAGAGTAACCGTGATTTAACGAATAAATGATCACGCAGATCAAATTTTTCATCGGTTTGTCGAAGACGTTTCTCGTTAAACTATAGACAGTGTAAGGTACTGTCGACGGTTAAACACGTACATGTTACATGTGGGCAACATCTTATGTAAATTATGGAAGCATTCGCATAGGAACTATGATATAATGGCAGAGTACACGACTGTTTCCTTTCAACCAACCCCTTAATGCAGTTTCCCTAAATAAGGTGGTCCGTCGGAACCGGTTCATTCTATTCAATTAGGAGAGTTTGCGTGGAAATGCATTACAACTTTCGTCGTCAACTGCGGTTCTTATTGGAGTACAAGTATTGTCAGTACTTGGATGTAAGATAGACAATTTCGTTGGAATATCAGCCCCAGGGATATTATAAAATGGCAAAATGATTTCTTTCCATACATATTAGCTGTAAAGTAGGCGGCAAAAAGAAACACTAGAAGTCATTATCTTATCGTCCCACTTCTCTTCATGTCTGACAGGTTGATTCTACGCCTCCAACGGTGGGTACCTACGCAGTGGATACTGATCACGTAGCAGACCTGACACGCCACCAGGAAGGTTGGATGGTTTACCAACAAAGCGTGGATGATGACATGCCCTATGTGAAGCTTGCATGGCTGGGATTCTCAGACATCCACTCAGGGATATCACATTACTATGCTACAATTGGAACTGAGTACAGCGGTCGTCAACTAACACCTGTAAGATAATTATTCTAAATGTGTTTCTTATTGTCCTTTGACCTTAAACATTTATTCGTGATACACTTGTCCTCCTACTCTCAGTTTGTCAAGATGTTGCACTGTACTCTAAGGAGCAGTGGGTAATGAGAAATGGCAATCGCATATGGTAGATGGTGTCGTAGTCATTTAAAGTCGTGACCTATTGGTGTATTACAACGTCTCTATTGATCATGGAAGTTGCTGATGGTTAGTTCTCATTGTATAAATATCGAATAAGAATTTGACATATTTAAGTGCAAAGGGAATTGTCTGAATGTCATGAATAATGTTAGAAATACACATGGGAAACAAGCAGGTAGGTAAAAGACAGACAAATACACATATTCATCAATCTACACACACACTCACTCACTCACTCACTCACTCACACCCCCACACGCCAAAAAGTCACTTTTTGCAAACGTATTTTTAACGTTTAAAACCTTCATTCCTTTCGAAAATTAATTTGAAATGTCTTCTTTTACAAGTCCCGTATAACTCTGTTTTCTCGTTTGCATTCAGGACGGACCATTCAAGCTGGACCACGAAGATGGGGAGTCACATCGCGATGAGGGCGCTGTACAAACTGGAACTGTGCCCATCGACAGAGACTTGATACCAGGGGAATACATTTACGTCACTATGTGGGCAGTCAATGGGGTAATTTAAAGCAAGATGATTGAAAGCTATATAAATAACAAGTCATTTTATTTGGTCACAGTAATGAGCCTGTTTTTTAGTGTGACTTTGATGGCAATGTTTTTCACCGCGTCATGGGTTTTTCAGAAACGCCCAACATGTTTTATCCACCACTCACAAACTGAGTGATAGAGTGGTAAATCCGATGGAACTTTCAAGAAAAGCTACAAGATAAAGACAGTGGCACTTGTAGACATCTTCATATCAAAGCTGAATAATATAATTTGATGAATTTGAGTGAGTACATTGTAAACTTAAGTACATCCTTAGACAATAGGCCATATGGCCATATGGTCATAGTGTTCAAATAAGACATTTTCATATCCGGCATTCATGATTGGTTCGTGTTTTCATCCTAAGGTTGGCATGAGAAGCATGGAAGCACATGATACCTTTGAAGTTGTTAAGTCGAACGAGCACGAAGGCATACTCAGTAAAGTTAGGCGATGTTCATCTCAGACATGCCAGGGAGACTGCACATGCGCACCACAGTATCAAATCTGTCACGACAATGATGCATTGTGTACCGATGTATCAGGTAAAGCTCTTAAACTTAAATAACGAGTGAAAACTTCACAAGAAACAGGTTATGGCAAACTTGGAAAACTTAATGGCGCCATGATAAGAAACTGCTCAGGCAGTTATAAAAATTGTACTCATGTTCCAATGCTCTTACGTTAGGTATCGTTTTAATGTTTAAATTAATATGCAGAGTTCTTATTATCACTATGACTACTAACACAACATTTTTCTGACACCATTGCTGCAACTGCCTTATCTCTACCATATACAATGATTTCCTATATCGTTGTCTATATCGTTGTCAGTTTGCTTGTCCTTGGGGATGACATACTATTATTGCTATCACAAACTAAAGTCATAGTCCCCGATAATCTGCATGTCTGCTTAATTTTAAATGAGAAAATATTATCAACAAGTCATCGAAAATAACAAAGTCCCCGATTATGATTGGCAATTCGTCAGTGGAAGCGACGAAATTATTTTTCATATAATGCACATGAAAAAAATAAGGGTACCAAAGACCTGTCTGTGACTGATGCCAATATTGGATTGTACTGTAAACAATTAAACATTGGTATTAATGGCATAGGGTTTTTTACTTTTACCAAGTTGGAAAGAATTAGGTTTGTCATGTACCAGTCCGGGTCAGCTCCAAAATTGGAGACTCATTATGATAATATATTCCGGCATTCAGCCAATCATCGACCAGATTACATCATTAATAAAGTACAGGTCACGCTGGGTCACAAATTACCCACCAAGTGTGATCGGCAGTTTTGGCCGCTTATTAAGCCCCTGTCTTGTGAATTTCGACGAATTTCGACAGTCAACATAATCCACATGTTCTGCAGAAGGTCATGTCCAACAAGGAGTCCGATTAGTGAACAAATATTCGAAATATTGACGATTCATTTCTACCCCCAGTTTATCGATTTCGCTCAAGTACCGAGAATCATTTTGTGGATGTTCGTCATCTCTATTAGAAATACTGTTATAAAGGTTATTTGTGTAGGTACGCGTATAACATTTTGCAAGAAAGAAGAGCAATGTCAGAGCTTCAAAACGATACCTGTTTTGTAGTTGTCAAACGCAGACTAAAAATGGTACGCGATTTTGAAAATGTGTTGACAGAGTGGCCACACAACTGTTCCCCATACGGTAGAATTTGTATCACTGCCATCTCCGATACAAATGGGGATTCTGAACGATCTGTGTAGGTACACGATTTATATTTCGCAGGACTTCAAGCCAGAGTCTAGGAATCACAGCGATATATGGGGTTTGGTTGTCTTAGCCAGAATAAAACTGGTACGCGATTTTGAAAGTGTGTTTTGACAGAGTGGCCACACAACTGTTCGACATTATGACAGAATACGGCGCGGGGTTCGACACAGTATGGCGTACGTAACGAAGGACGCATGTGGAGGTTGCCAGGAAATACAATTTTTACTGATGGCGCGCTGGCCGCTGATTGGCTAATGAGAGGGGGTAAATATTATGGTATAGCGTCTCCAATTTTGGAGCTGACCCGGACTGTGTACTGGCTCTTAAAATGTCAAAATTCAACCAATCTGCATAAAACTTGTCCAGGCATTCTAAAAAATCAGAACGCAATATATGAACCAAAAATGCCCCATCCGCATTACAGAAAAGACTTACAATAGTTAGCTATTGATTCTACTAAATGTTTTTCGCGACTGTTAATCTTTGTCTGATTGACATCTACAGCATGTGTCATCGGATTTAGTAGAGTCATTCAGGATACAGACAGCTAATTACAAAATCTATTACCCTTTACATAACTTTACAACAAAAAACACTGGGGTTTGTCTATACCATGGTGGGGAAAATGTAAAGCTAATGGAATCTGCAGTGGGCTACCACCCTAATTACAAAAGGTCGTTTAATAAGTTAATTAGTACTTAATCGACATACGTTACATCACTGTGAGATAAACATCCGTATCATGTTCCAGCAAATGTGTTTCGGTATTTCTAGATATATCACTCGAATATGAAAGTTTACTAAATATTTAAACTAGCAATTAACTGACATGAGTCTTTGCACGCCATTACAGCACTGGAAGATCAACATGTGTACTACATGTCTTTATATTTGATGCAGTATTTTGGGGCATATCAAAATAATTAGAAAAGTTCACTAAATACGCAAATTAAATATAAATTAACATTTTAATAATAAACGTCTTTATACTCTGTTAAAACAATGTGAGTGCAACATCTGTACCAATTTTTAACAAACTTGATCAAGTATTTCTTGAGATATCGCCCTCATAAAGAGAATTCACCATGCCCAAATTAGCAGTTATGTGACAAAATGGTGCTAAATGTTTTGGCATGCTATCACAACACTGTAAGATTAACATCTGTACCACGTTTCATCAAATTCGATGCAGTATTTCTGAATATATCACCCTATTTATGGAAATTCATTAAATATGCAAATAAACAATTTATTGAAGTGATATCGATGAATATCTTTGCAAGGTATTACAAGACTGTGAGATAGACTACTATTTATGCAAATTAGCCATAATTGACATGATAGTAATCAATGTCTTTGCACACTGTATGCTTAACATCTGTATCAAGTTTCATCAAATGTGAGTCACTATTTCTTAACACAAGATCTGAATCATAAAGATTCATTAAATGTGCAAATTAACAGTAAATTGACATAAATTGACATTTTGGGTACTTTTAGAGCTCTGTGTGACAAAGATCTGTACTAAGTTTTATCAAATTTGGCGGAGTGTCTTTTGAAATGGCGCTTTTTCAAAAATCACAAATTATGCAAATTAGCAATATTTAAGCCATGCCTTAAAAAGTAGATGTGCATATATATACTATTCAGTATTATATCTATACCAAGTTCGAAAAGAATTGGCGTAGACATGTCTGAGATATCTGCTTAGCTTGCTGGACAGCCGAATACTCCTACGCACCCATGCGAGGGCGCACGGACGTACGGAAGCAAACTATAAGCCCCCGGACTTCGTCTACGGGGAATAATAAGCGGGTATGGCCATTTTATCCATACACTTACCTCTGTTTTTCAAACAGGTGTCAACCAATACCAGCAAGTGGAAGTTATCGACATAGTAGATTACCATGGCAGTCATGATGATCGTGAAGATGTTGAGTACACGACATCAAAGTGTGCACTGGCGGCAGTCTGGCAACCAATAGGAAGTGGTATGAATTTCCGCTAGATATGTTTCAAACTTGTAGGTTTTTAAGATCAATTTTATCAATAAACGAGCAGTGACGTCGAAGGTAGAAAACGGGTTTACATTTTGGATTTGCTGTTTAAGTATGCATTGAAAATTGATCTTGAAGGCGATGAAGGTTTTCTGTAATTCATCAATTGTCTGACAGCAGCAATATCTTTCTTTATTTTTTGTTTGTTTGTCTGTCTCTTTGTTTGTTTCAGGCATCTCTATACAGAGATACGAATGGAGTGCAGGTACCAAGGGCGACGATCCAGGTACTGGCCTTTTTAACCCAGCACATGATCGCATATGGTTCGATGTTGGCCTGGAAACATACGCTGTATTGCTGCAGAAGCGTGGAGAACCGCAACAAGTGTGTAAGTCTTGCCCTTCATGAGAGGCGTGCTTTCTTCAACCCATCCAAGATTTCCTAATTAACCAAGCAAATCAACTGAAAAAATTGAATTTTTATGACAATTCTCACAAGAAGGTTTTCATGCACAGCCAGCTGACGTTACCTACGCAGGGAATGCAGATTGACCTTGACAGTCATTTGGGATAGATATCACTGATTTGATTTTGCTTTTTTGAACTAACATCGATCAATTGTCATCAGAAGTTCAGCACATGATTCGATTCTGCATGATTCGGTCTTTCAATGAAATCCCTGTACCAGCTGTATCAATAAATGAATCAGATTTTACATGTCGAATTACTTTGTTATAGATCCACTGGAAGACGGCATCAACTACGTGTTCTACGTCAAAGCTTGGTACGATGAGAATACGTATGCCATATTTTCATCTGATGGGGTCAAAGTTTTGTCTCAATCACCCAGGGTTTCCTCATCAAGAAAGGTAAACTGCTTTTTTTCTGTGATAATCTCAAAATTTACACATTGAATGAACGTTATCAGACAACAAAATAACATTAACAAGTCATAGTTGATGGCACAGTCCCCACTCGTGAATGAGTACTTTGATTAGTCCACGGAGAGGATAGAGTCATGATAATTAATTGGGTCTGTGATTAAAAATACTGCCATAAAGATAGGGCCTAATAGCCGAGAATGAGTTCCATGAAGGTCGAAATGTAAAACGAATCTGGGTTGCTACCTTATTTATAAAAGGTCATTAAATAAGTCATATAGTAATTAATAGACAGGATGTTGCATAACATCTTTGCATTCTATTATAACACGGACAGATTATTACCTGTACCACATTTCATGAAATTTGACGCAGTGCTTCTGAACATTCACCCTAAAAGCAAAAATTTATCATGAATGCAAATTACCAGCTAATTTAAACGATACGGCTAAGTGTTATTGAATTGTATTACGGTACTGTGAGATCAACATCTTTACCAAGGTTCCTCAAAATTGATGCAGTATTTCTTAACATATCAGCCTAATTATGAAAATTCATTAAATATGCAAATCAGTAGTTAATTGATATGATACTGCTACATATCTTCGCACGCCATTACACTGCTAGAAGATTAACATCTGTACCACATGCACGTTTCATCAAATTTGATGCAGCATTTCTAGACATATAACACTAATTGTGAGAGTTCATAAAATATGCAAATTAGTAATTAATTAACATGATACTTCTAAATGTCTTTGTACACTATTACAAGACTGTGTGCTAAAGATCTGTACCAAGTTTCACCAAATTTGTGGGAGTATTTCTAGACATCACCTTGATGTCAAAAAATCACCAAATATGCAAATTAGCAATTAAGTGACACAATACTGACATGTGTCATTGTGTACCCATAGAGCTCTGTGTGACCAACATCTGTACGCAGTTTCATCAAATTAAGCACAGTCACTCCAGAACAGAGCTCTTTTTCAAAAAGTCATTGTCAATGACTTAGTCCCAACTTGGTAAATGAATTTTGAAACAAAATAGCTGCACGCGGCCATATTGGATCTTATCACAAAACAAAACAACGCGCATATGTATGAAATAAGTAGTAATACTTGTGCCAAGTTTGAATGAAATCGCTCAAGGCATCTCTGAGAAATTTGCATAAGCGTACGGACGCATGCACGCCCGCACAGGCATGACCAAACCAAAAGTCCCCCGGACGTTGTCCGCAGGGACTAAAGAAACACATGCAGGTTGTATAAGAATGCTACTGTACTTGAAGTAAAGTAATTAAACATGGTACACAATGAAAAACGTTAATATAGGCATATTGCTACAGACTGTTTTGCTTTTACTTTAGGCAAGTTTCAACGGGGAACCACCTTTTTATTTGCACATTCATCAACGGACGCCATGGCAATTTTACTGCTTCATATTTTACACTTGCCATTGGATTTATATCACCATTATTCTACAAACTAACTTACATTCAAATCGAAAAAAGGACTTACTTTGTTTAACTTAATGGAGTTATATTTCACAATGGATGTTCGGTTGAAGAGTTACCACAAGCAAACTATGTATGTTTAAATCACCAGGTGCAGGACATAAACTCTGGAGGGAGCACTGACGTGGACTACATCACTTCTATTGATACGTTAGGCGTGTTCTGGCAAGGAGTATTCCTGGACAATCAGGAAGATCTAGATTTCTATGAAATTTCGATAAGTACACACCCGGGAGGTATGTCACATCGGCTCAACTACTTAAACAAATCAATCACCCCTCTATCAAATATTCAACATTTATTCGACATGAAAATTTATATCTCAATGATGTCTTATTTCGTATTTAAATCAGTCACCACTGACTTTAATGCGCTGTGGTAACGGAGATGACTCACACCTCAAGAACTTCCGTCGCTTTATTGATCCGGTACGAAGAGTGATATAGTTTACGTAAGCCTGTAATACGGGTAACCGTCAATACCGGATAAAGCAACTAAACTTCTGAGGGTGTGATTCATCTGCATAGCACTGTCAAAAGGATATATCTAAACTGTCACATGCAGGAAAAGGGGCACAAGGATAAACAAGCAAACAAACAAGCACACAAAAAAACAATAAGTTACACGTAAGCAAACAAACTCATAATAGAAAACATTGAATGAATAAATATACAAACAAATATATAAAGAAATTAAAAATAAACAATCGTAAAAATAAACACACATGCATAGATACATAGATACATACATATTACATATTGTATATAGAATATTTACAAATAAAAACCTTATATATGCGTATACACACATACACACTGTCACATAAATTTATATAGTTTTTATTTGTACGTTTGTTTATTTTTTAATTTATTAATTTATTTGTTTGTTTATTGATATATATTCTTCTTCGTTTGTTTGTTTATCCTGACTTCCCTTTAATACTTGTCAATCATTTGGCTTTCACAGCGCGAAGTACATAGACTGGTCAAATCGTAATGAGTGATCTGATTTCAATCAGTCACAAATCAGAGAATGTCAATACCGTTGAATCTTTTTAAATAAATCTGTTATAATAAGGGCGTCATGTATTATCTCTTGTTTACTATTTTCACTTGGAGAACTTTTATCTTCTTTCATAGGTGATGACATCAGACAATACAGCCTGTCTCGGGTTGAAGCTGACCAACACGAGATCCATTTTACTGATCTGAATCTATCATCAGGCGTCAGATATTACTCTAATGTGATCGCTCACAGTAGATCAGGGCTGAAAACACGACAGACTTCAGACGGAGTTTTGGTGAGTTGTGGTTAAAACACACAGATGTTGCGAAAGAGGAGCCAAACAGATAGACAGAAAGACAGACAGACGGACAGACACATTGAGCCGAAACAAAGAGAGACAGGCAGACGGAAAGAGAAAGACAGTGTCGTATGACAGAGTGACAGACTTATGATCAAAGAGATACAAACACTAGAATAAGACTGGTGTGTTTTGGTACTGTTAAAGAACATACAAACGTTCAGAGAGATAGAAAAAGAGGCAGAGACTGAGAGACAGACACATAAATACATATAGATAGACATACAGAAAGTGTTAAAGACACAGAGACCGACAGCATATGTGCAACTATGTGAGCTTGTGTCCTTTGGGAAGCGTGAAAGCATTGCCAATTAATAGGAGTTTTTTTTATTTTTTGTTTTTACTTCCCTTCATAAAGGTTGATATTGAGAACCCCTCTGCAGGAACTGTCTTCGATGGAATTGGCCTTACTGACGTAGACTATCAAAATTCAAGTTTCCTTTTGACTGCATCCTGGTACGGGTTCTCGGATCTGCAGTCTTACATGGACCACTATATCTGGTGTGTCGGCAGTACACCAGGGGCCGAAGATATCGCTGCTTGTCGGTCAGTTGGAATCAGACTATCACACGCATTGTATTTGGACAATCCGTTAAATGAGGGTCAGTATGTTAACTCAGTGGGGTGCATTTGTTGTAGTTTGTTACCGCCGTCATGCAGCTGAGAATCATGTATATTGTGACTGCAAAAATTGAAATATTAAAAAGCAAGGCGAAACGACTGAAATCCTCATCATTGTCTTCAATATAAGAGATATAATACCATGTTTAGTGCTAAAGATAGTGCCACAAATTAAAGATAGCAAGCCACTGCGATGAGTATTTCCATCAATCGTTACCCTATTCAAAATGGAGTGTCACAATTGTCTGCCTAACCACATGTTCCTATCCTTGCAGGACAATTGCTGTATTCTAAAATTATTGCTGTTGATGCCGCTGGATTGGAATCCCAACCTGTCATCTCTGACGGAGTCGTGGTTGACACAACGCCACCCCAAGTGCTACAGAAATTCGATTTCGGTGACAACGTTCTCAGGAACCCGTCCTTTGAAGACACCATCGCTTCCAATACTTCTGAGACCATGTTCGAATCGTGCAAGCCATCGGGTACTCCCGCTGACTGGCAGGTTGACGGGAAAGCTGAAGTACACGCCTGTGAAGCAGGCATCGCTCAGGATGGACTCTCGCTTCTTCTCGTTCGAGGTGAAATCTCGCAAACGTTTGCTTCCTTTCCCGGAGAGAAATATCGTCTTAGCTTCCATGCAAGTCACTCAACGAAATCTAGTGTACCTGTTATTTCACAGGAAGGGTTCTTCAAAGTGTCTCGTCTGCACAAAGTCTTTAAACTCTATCAATATTCCGCCTCACGAAAGAACGATACTGTCGTGTGGCAAGAGCAGCTTGAATATTTCATCGCAGATGAGAATGAAACGACCGTCGACATTGGTTCTTTCGGTACAGGAGGTGAGTATAAAGCCATACTTAACATAATTTACAAAAAACTTACGGTTATTGATATTCTTAAGAATCTCTTATAGAAAGAGACTAACAGTAATATGTTAAGCTTTTTACAATGTTTTATATTTGTGAAAATGTATGGCAACATAAGTCTTAGTTGATATCCGAGCGTTTCTCTACCGTTTGGCACTTAAATGCAAATGGTCTCTTCTTCTGAATTCGATTCTCTTTCAGCCATTATTGTAGATAATGTACGGATTAGACATCTAAAAGAGGGCGTGCCTCAACACCAATATAACCCTACAAAACAACTGGCCAGCGGTGTTCACGTGACAATCAGAAGCGTTGGTGATTGGCACACGGTACATGCCAACTGGGATGTCGTAGATGTGGAGAGTCCGGTCACTGAAAATCTATGGGCGATCGGTACAGTTAAAGGTGAGATTCAAATTTTAAAAAATCCTGTTTGCTTTAGTCTTAGGCTTCGACTGATGTTTCAATGAAAGTGTCATTGTATGTTGTTTAAACTCATTATGAGAGAATCACCTGCAAATGTCAAGGGTATAAGTAATCTATAATATCTATCATTGTGTATTACGGCAGGAGGCACACAGTTACAGGGTTTCACTTCTGTTGGACGTAAAACTTCAGGAACTCGCCACGACTTGGTTCTGGCTCACGGCTCCTTGCTCCATGTCACTCTCGTTTCAAGAAACGCCGCTGAATTAGAAACAGTAATATATTCAGATCCACTGACCGTTGACCTTACACCTCCAGATCTGTGCTGTGCTAGGGTAAATTCTAGTCTTTTTACCATTATAAATGTAATAAATGCGATTGTCAACAAGCTGTAAGCTACGCGTGGCTATAAGTCATATGTTCCTTAGAAAGTTATTATCAGAGTAGTTTTGTCGCCAGCTAACCTTTCCAAAGAATTAGCTCGCTCAAGAGGTGTCATCTCGATAAGACATACAGAAACACCGCAAAAGTGATATCAAGAATTCTGTTGGTGTAGTTTTTATATTTCGTGATGTATCGAAAGCTGTAAAATGAACAAAGTTTTACATCAAGTAGCGTGCCGATTTATTCCTAAAAATGAATATTTTTATGTGTATTGAACCTAAAAGAGACACGAATAATCTAAATTAAACCTTGAACATTCCAGGATGGTGACGATGAAGACGACATTGACTACCAGGATTCTACGATGTTATCGATTCATTGGTCAGTTGACGACCCTGAAAGTGGGGTTGATTTCTGTGAAGTTGCAGTCGGTGAGTGAAATCAAAGACGTTGGCGAAGTCTTCCATTTCACTGTCTATGGTGAAGTACATATCCAAGGTCCCGACAAACGTTTGGAGCAAACATTCTATAAACATTCTGTAGATCTTAAGTCACAGAAAAACTGCGATGTCATGATATCCTGTATCAAAATAGAAATTGAAGATCAGAAGTATAGTCATATTACCACACTTGTTATACATTGGGCTTAGCAAATAGCAGTTATCGTTTTAACATTGTAGTGCATGAATTGGGCATTGTTACTTGTTGTCAAACACCTCCAAAGATCTACCTTGCATATTAATGACATGATATTGACATATTGCCAAATGAAGCTGCCATAAATGCGATCTACAATGTTACTTTTGTAATTGTAACAAAATGCAAAGTGATTATCCCAAGCGATGTATGCTCTGTGTCGATGTCATTGACTGCATGAGATAAACCATGTGCACGCACCAATGCAGTGGCGAAAACACATGGCATCTACGAATATTTCTGCTATCTGTTTTGTCTAGGTCTTAGTCCTGGTTCAGCGGAGATACAGGATTTTACAAGATCCGATGAATTGACACATGCAAAAGTTGACGTCAGCGGTAAAGTACAGCATGGACACAAATTGTACTCGACTATACGCTGCCACAATTACGCAAAACTTTCACGGAAAACAGCGACAAACGGTGTGACCATCGTGACGGAAAATCCAAGCGCCCTCAACGCCGTGGTTGAGATTACCATGGCGGCAGATACACACTATCCTTCAAGAGGCAATCATCAGCCGAGACCTGACATTGTGTCTTTAGCTTGGCATGGATTCAGTGATTTAACCGGCATATCGTATTATCAGGTAGGTTACAAACACTGAAGTAGGCTTGAAAATTAATAGCGTTTTCCTGAAGGTGGGTACTATACTTCTACGTTTATTTTGTGTACACAGTGCAAAATACAAAGATCTGGAGAGGAGGTGCTCGGCTGGACCAATGTGGGAGACAGCGGCGAGCATTTTGCCACGCTATTCGGACTTCAGCTGAAATCGTACGAGAAATACGACATTCTTCTCAGAGCTGTGAATCATCTGGATCACGGCAGTGATGACGTCACGGCACAAGTAACCATAGAGACCGAACCGCCTTCTATTAAAAGTAAGGTTCTCTGGTGATATTGCCACTAGGGAAGACAATTTAAAATTTAAAATAAGTATATCTTAAAAGCTGGTTGAGATGTGTGTAGGACGAATGTTACTATATTGCTGAACACATGTCGCACACCGACCTCTGTCAAACGACTAACAGCTACTTTGATTTTTTATACTTAAAAATATTTTGATGAACGCCCTCTCGGTTATACATAGGTAGTCAACTTTGAAATTTCTGTTTGAAAATTGCATTTCTTTTAATATTATGCCTTCTGTTGTCATTGTACATCCCATCCATAAAATATTTGGCATACTCTTGAATTGCTGTTTGCTTTCTATTTTACCATAAAAGGTAACATCATTGCCGTGACGTGGCTGTCCACTTCGGAATTGGTTTTAGACTGGACCGGTGTGTTTGTTAGTAACTCTTCCCTCGTCTACGAGTTGACTGTCGGTACCGCCTATGCCAGCAACAACGTCGTCAGCTGGCTGGAAACCACGGCGACGAAAATGACGATCAATGATGTCGATCCATCACGTGAATACCACGTGGTTGTCACGGCTATAAACGAGGCAGGGTTGTATAGGTCAACAAATCAAAGGATAGTGTATGGTGAAAGTATGTAACTTTTAGAGACATATCGGTCTTCAAGATTTTTCCCTGTGTAGTTATTCTACCATAATGTCAGATTGCGCTTTATGGTTTCACAACATAAAAAACACATTTCTCCGCTTTAGCCTTAAAATTTTCAGTTATCGCTCATTCAAATTGTAAATTTTGAAATATTATTTTGTCCGTCCTGGTTTAGCTGAATATAAACGAATATCTTTGAGATTTATAAAAGAATGCAAGCAATACCACATCTGGTAAAACTATAGTCTTCATTGAAAAAAGTTCATGCCTTAAATCTACATACCCGTCCAGCGTTATATTTCACTTCGCGCAGCTTGAATGCAAATGAGCGTTGCATTGCCTTTGTTATGTAAGATGTTAACTTGTATTTACGTTATGCTGTTACAATAAATGTCAGCTACACACTTTATGTCCAAGAGTACTTGTTGTGCTTTTTTCTTCAACACGCACAGAATGTTCCCTGCATCTCATTGCAACTCCCGTGCCTAAACTGCAGTGACATGACGGCGAGTGGTATATTAGTTTGATCCATACCTTCATCCCCGTTCATGAATAGTTCACTGTGACAATAAAATATACTTTCGAATTACTCACGTACTGTTCTTACCGTTAAGTCCCCGTTGTTTGCCACTTTCAACGATCAAAATATTCTTGGTCGACTTATGAATTACCCCATGTATGGCAATAGAGATCCCCTTGAAGGGATGGAAAGCTGACTTCCTTGTCATTAATTCACCTTCCCGCCAAAATTGCCTCGCCAAGTGCAATAATGAGCATAACTTAACTGCCGTTCTATATCAAACCTTAGGGAACTTAGGCTCTTTCTTAGCACTCGCAAGTTTGAATAAGATAACACGTTTATTTTGATGTGTTTCTTGCTAGAAAACAAGGTATAGTCATAGCACAATTTGTTACAGTACACAACACTTTCGTGAACCATTTGTATTATTTGAATTATCAGTTCAAATAATACACCGCTGAAAAACAATTCATTATGAATAAACCGATGGTCTTATGGACAATTTACAACGACACGGCCACTTTCAATACTTTATGAAGAGTTTTAAGAACGTAGTGAATTTATTAGAAACACTTGTTCATACTATCGCCGAGGAAATTAATATGCACAGGCAACATCAAAACGACGCAGGTTTGCTACATGGATATTAGGGAACGTCACTTAAGAAAACACAACTTTAGTAAAGTTTTAGGATTATGGTGCATTCAAGAGATATACGAACACTGGACGTTGCTAGAGCTGATGACGCCCTATGTAATCCTTTATTTTTTGTGGAAAGAGCGGATGAAGATATTCGTTAGATAATGAAGAAAGATAACAATTGTCAAGGGAGTTTATTCAAATGTCACATATTATATGACGTAGTGTACAAAAGAAGATCGAAGATCGAATATGGAAAACCGGAGATTGAATAACACGGTCTTCGAACTTCTGTCTTCGTGTTGCGTATCATTCTTCCTGATTCATCTATTTATTTAACGATTTAGCCGTAGTCATGTCTTGTCTCGGTAGAGATCACGAACGAAATCATAGATTTGCATTCAGCAAAGGGGTAATTTTTGACACTTTTTAGTTGTCTACAGTCGTCACTTTTACACTCATTTTATGCATATGTTCCATGTTTCCTTGATATCAAAACATGGTAAAACAGAGTGATTTGGTCCCTTTTCACAGTAAAGTAGAAGTTTGGAAAAAGCTCAAAGCAATGTCGGTCACCCTCCCATACTCTTCAAAGACAGTCGATCGGTGTGTCGCTCGCGTGACACGATTTTTATTCCTTTGTTTTAGGAGAGAGTCAAGCAACGAATCGCCCAACGTTTGTCGACCATTTTTCAATTATTGTCCGGCTTTAAAGAACATCCCCTTGAAGGAAAATGGAAGAGACAATTCGTTATCCAAAAAATTACGAAAAGATGTTTATTCATTGAAATATCTCATGCATCCCCGTCGATCTGTTCGTCTTCCTGCTTTTCTATTGATCAATTTCTTTGTGTCGGCACCAGCTCTTCTATTTACCTCACTTTGCCACCCTTCTGCATGTATCTGTATAACCCATCTGTCTTAATTCACCCTGATGTTGTTCACATAATAGAATACTCTTATTTGCACAGCAGTAACACCTGTATCCCCCCTATTTGTAACAATCAACCCTATTTGTAACAAAACTTAATTTTCAAAAAAACTTTGCCGTATTTGTTGAAATATTAATAAAATATGTATATTTGTATGTTTGGGGGCAATTTTCTTTTTTTCCGTTGTCAAAACTCATTTTTCCGATACTGCTTTTGTTACAAATTGGGTTGATTGTTACAAATAGGGGTGACATGTCAACCCTACTTGTAATAATCAACCCTATTTGTAACAAAACCTAATTTTCAAAGAAACTTGGCCGTATTTGATGAAATCTTGATGAAATATACATATTTATATGTTTGGGGCAATTTTCTTTTTTTTCCTTGTCGAAACTCATTTTTTTTCCGAAAATGCTCGTTAGATTAAATTTCGTTGCGCAGGTTCCTGGGGATAAGAGGCCTACTTGTAAGATGTAATTAAGTCGTGCAGATACATGCCAAAGTTTGTTTCGGGCAATTTTCACCAATTTCGGTCAAAAATGTTAAAAATCTTGTTTTCTGACCGAAATCATACTAAACCTATATGGGGTTAACTTTTGTTACAAATTGGGTTGATTGTTACAAATAGGGGTGACGTGTCAAGGAAAAAAAGGAAAATTGCCCCAAACATATAAATATGTATATTTCATCAAGATTTCATCAAATACGGCCAAGTTTCTTTGAAAATTAGGTTTTGTTACAAATAGGGTTAATTGTTACAAATAGGGTTGACATGTCACCCCTATTTGTAACAATCAACCCAATTTGTAACAAAAGCAGTTTCGAAAAAATGACTTTTGACAAGGAAAAAAAAAGAAAATTGCCCCAAACATACAAATATGCATATTTTATTAATATTTCAACAAATACGGCAAAGTTCTTTTGAAAATTAAGTGTTGTTACAAATAGGGTTGATTGTTACAAATAGGGGTGATACAACACCTCACCAGCCAACATTCATCACTATCAAACATTACTATAGTACATATGAGTGTATAACTAAGAAGATTAAATGTTAACGGGTTGTATGTAACATAACGGCGTCCTACAAGATTTGCATTAAAAAAAACATTGCTTATACAGTCATGCGTTTTCACAAAGGCTGTTGGAAATTTTAGAGATTCACGTCAATATTGCCTCACCTTATTAAATTTTTCAAATCTTGATATGTTATTCACAAGACCAGAAGGCGATATTCTTTCCTCCGGGTTATTGTTCCAGCAGTGTCTCATCAAACCATAAATGTCTTCGGTGCAGTGGCGAGGTTTTGACATCCGATGACCCATGGTTAATTTTTGGACTAAGAAGGCGGGTTCAAGTGATCGGAATTCGGGATATGGAGTATCACCTGGGCAATTGTTGAAGGACATAAAGATGATCTTTAAGGTGTTAATACTATGGTCTATTATGGCGACTTTTGAAATCGTCAAGCCAATTTTTAAGTAAAGATACGAAGCATAATGATATCTGTAACATAATGTATTCTGAACACTATGTATCCAGACATATTTAAGAGCCCATGAAGTGGTCTGACACCGAAACATTACGATCTCTTCTAGTGCCCCTGCATGCGATATGTTAATTTCAGCGACCATTTATTACACGTGTTTACTAGATTAAAGGATAAAAGTAACATTTCAGATTCGCATTTGCTGGCCAGAATACAGTTTTCACCTTCTCCGCAGATTGTATTATCTTTAGAGTATCTCACATCGCCACAGACTGTTTAGCTAATGGGTGAATATGAATGGGGCCCATTGCCATGAGTTTTGTCATACCTAGTGCGAAGCCATGCAGGAAAAATATTTATTTGAAGTGTCATCAATATATTGCGCATTTCGCTGGTAACGTAAATGCTTGGTCAAGTATGGTATCGTGAATATCTCCCAAAAACCATTTAAAGAAGGTTGAAAGCATGTCATGGACATTTTTATGTCGTAAGGGTTGGCAGTTTATTTTTTCAAAAAAAGTTTTAATTTCATTACTCATTCAACAAGCGAACCCAATTACAGAATGAGGTCGCAATAACCTTCTATCCAATGGAGCAACAAGGAGTCAAGTGCCCTGCTCAGGAGCACAACACCGTGTTGGAGTCTCGAACCCACTACCCTCTTAAAGTGAGGCCGTTATCATGACCTACAGATCGTGAGTCCGGTACCCTGGCAACATCCCCACGATGCTCCTATGTGGGGCAGTGGTCAGACTCCACATTGCCACTATTACACAGTTTTGTCTGTATAATACTGGCAATGACACAGTACCCCTATTTTGTGCGAATAGAAATACGTTTGACACTCTAATTCAAAACTATACAATTCAGAAAAATTGTCACACAAAATTATATTTACTAAGCAAATGGCGTGACAGGGAACTCTCTTCAGAGAAGACATATGCAACTTAGAACATTTGCAAATTTTACAAATGCACATTTCCTCATATTGTGGATATACGTGAAAAAAAAAAATAATGTTCGAAAAAATATACAAAATAATGCGATAATACTTTTCTGCTGCAATATTTTTTATCCATTCAACATCACTGATAGAACTCACTCTAAGTAAACCTTTAAAAAACTAATGTCCTGTAAACTCAATTGCGAATCTTTACAAAAAATCGACGAATATTATGTGAATCTTTACGTCAACTTTAGAATTAAAGGGTTAACTTAAAATTGTTCGTGTTTAGATTATTCACTTATCTATGTTATACTTTGTAAGAAATTTACTTTATAAAATACAATGAAAATTTTCGTTATCATTCGAAGATATTCCTTAGACCTTGAATAGAATTTGAAAGCGATAATTTTGCTAATTTTTGAACAAAAATTTTGATTAGAGGGCTAAACATATGTTCGATAGATAGATCGATAGATAGATAGATAGATAGATAGATAGATAGATAGATAGATAGATAGATAGACAGATAGATAAATAGATAAAAAGAAAAATAGAAAGATAGGTAGATACATACATACATACATACATACATACATACATACATACACATACATACATACATACATACATACATACGTACGTACATACATACATACATACATACATACATACATACATACATACATACATACATACATACATACACACACATACATACATACATACATACATACATACACACATACATACATACATACATACATACATACATACATACATACATACATACATACATACATACATACATACATACATACATACATACATACATACATACATACATACATACACACATACATACATACATACATACATACATACACACATACATGCTAAAGTATAGAGATGTCCTCATGACAAATAATGTCATTGTTATTTATAGTACGTATACAGATACAAAAAAGTCAAGAATATAAAAGATTTGTCTTCCATACCTCTTGTGGCCATCTCCCATAGCAATACTCCATATGACCAGCTGTGCGAAAACACCGAGAAAACTTTATGAGAAAAACATTTTTTAAACCTTGCGAAAATCTCTGTTCATTTATACAACATTGGTCAAACCAATTGAATCTCCATTATTACAAGAGGCAATAACAGAAGGTATTCACTGATACCACCTCACTGTTCTATACACCACACACAAAGTTCTGTCAATTATTGATCTGACTGATCCTTGCATTAGACTCTGACTTAATTTCTAGAACTAAAATCGTTCGAAAATAAACTCTCCCGTGATATGAACAAATTCGTGGTCAACTCAACACGTGCTAAGGGACAAACTCGTCCTCTTTTCAATTCGATCATGTAGAATCGTTCATCATTTGAGCTCACTCACCCTGTGTTTACATTAATATAACACGCGAATACGATATTGATTTCAATTTTGATGAGTACCATAAATCATGGCATCGAAGCTTTAATTGTCATGTCTGAAGTCGGGGGTTAGAGATCAAATGACTGACAATTTTGTATGTTTAAGTGAACAGAACAACTGACACAATTGCTAACATGATACAAATGTAACAGAAATAATTTGAAAAGTAGAGACTATGCCAATCTAATGCAGGGCACCTGCAGACTTACATGTCAGATTCATGGGAATACACTCCAGCCGAAAGTGCTTCAGGAGCCATCCAACGGACAGGTACAAGCATTCCTCCCTGTATAAAATATGAGACAAAGGGTAACCATCGCTACAACGAAAAGGCAACGATGACATAAAGAATACCAGTAACACTGTGAGTTGATATGCCGATTAATGATATCGTTGAAACAGAAAGACATCAAGTGTCCCATGTTAGCAACATTTTTACCAAAATCCTTTAACGGTAACCTCCCTAACTGAGACTGGCCTTATAAATTGACCCTCTTTCTTTGCAAAGTGATGCAAAAACGGAAATGTGATGAATATGGTATGGTGTAAGAGAGATGCTGTAGGTATGGATACGGAGGCCTGTCAATACCAATCACAGCAATTGTACTGACATGTTTCCAGTATTTCCAAGAGGTTACACAAAGAACTTTCGATACTTGATAACTATCAATATTACGTTATGTTCAGAAAGACAAGATATAGGTTTGATGTTTTCGCCCTGTGATTTAAAAATGCTTGTTTTTGTCGATATCCTAGATTTCGTGAGTAATAGTCATACAAAACAGTAACATATGTCTTCGGAAAGTTGGATAGGATATACCGTTGGGTGTCTTTGGTATTGTCCTTTTTGGTAAACATCTCTTGACAGACCAAAATCCGCTATTTTGGCAACGTCGTCAAATGAGATTAAAATGTTCCGAGCTGCGATATCACGATGGACAACCTAAAAACAAAATGTGTAACACATCAAAACCTGAAATATATACTTGAAAGAGAAGTATTTTGTTCATATCCATCTCTATCATTTTGGAAATTTCTCGAATACTGCATCGTCAGTATGCTTTTACATGGAAGACTCATAGAAAATCCATGGAAGTTGTGTCGATCTGAAGAGTAAGTTTCACCCTAAACAACGTAGATGCTCCCAATCATGAACTTCTGTCCAGAATTTCGTTTCGCTTGTTAAAGTCTACAGAGCGAAGAAGATGGTCGTACTTCTCTGGGAATCAAATTTGGGTGTGTTATATGATGTGTATCTGTTATTAACTGCATTAACCATAATATTATTCATCTGCGTTTTATCGCAAAGTATATGATTTCAGGCAGCGGTTACTTTATACATAATATGTAAGTGTTAGGATATTCTATCAATTGAAATCTTTAAAATATCAAAGATAAAAGTCTTCATCAGCTCAATAAACAGATCAAAAGCCATCCTTCTCGAAACGATTAGAAGTTTTCAAAAGCATCTGACTCACCTGTTGATGTTTTAGATATTCCATAGCCCTTGTCACGTGTAAAGCAAATGTTACGAGACTCCTGTCGAGCTGTTCAACAGTATCGTTGCTTCCCTCTGGCCATTCCTGTAGATAGTTTAGTAAATCTTGCCTCATCAGCTCAGTTACCGTGCAACAATAACCTGTGGGATTAGACGTACATGTGAATCAAACAGATTTATTTCGCTGATCTCTTAATGCATACCATCCTATGATAGAAAAAATTATTAGCTAGGAGTATTTAGGAAATGTAAACTTGTATTATTTCAAGGTGATACACTCTCGAAATTTTGATATCGTCATTTAGCAGATGTCAGCTGATATATTTTTGAACTGAAGTTGTTTCTCAGTTTTGCTGTGTCGATTGCATTTTCGAAAATGATATAATATGGTAATTGCCTATGTTTTGCACGTTAATGACCTAAATCAACATAAGGTATTGTGATCACTTTCACTCCTAGTATGTATCTAGGGATGATGTGTGAGTGCATTGCACATGCGCTTCGAGGTAGAGCAACACGAAAGGAGTGGAATTTCTGGGCAGAAAGACGATGATTCTAACTGTTTGCAATAAGGCGTTCAGATCGCAGGTGATGTAACGACAGGGAAGACTCATAGAAGAATGCATGACACACAAAATTTAAACACATCCCTCCTGAAAGAGCAAAAAATAACAACAACGACAAGAACAACAACAATAAAATCGAAATTGAGACACCGCATTTAAACAGGACAATATCTGGTATACACACTTACTTGGTTCAGAGATAACGCCGATTAGTTTGATAACATTTGCATGGTCTTGCAGCTTCTTAAGGAGTTGGATTTCTTGATCAAATGTCGGTCGATATTCGATGTCATCTGAAATAAGATGACTATCTTAATTGTCCCTCTCTTGATCTTATTTTATCAGTATACTTTCATTTCCCTAATATAAATTATGTGGCCAATTTTTGTCACATCAGACAATGGAACATCAGAAAGTTAATTTCATTAATTTCAAATGGGAAACGGAGGAAAGATATGTCAGAGAATCTGATATGTTTAGTAATTGACGATCCGTAAGGTTTGTCTCTGATATCTCACATTGCTTGTGACTATGTCAATATGTCCACTACCATCTTATCTGCGCTATTAACGTCTCACTTTAAGTTAACCTTGGTGCACTGCAACTTCTCTAATGTATCTAGTATAAAGGTATAAGATTTTGAATATTTTGATAATGAAACGACTTCTTTTCAAGATAGAGAGCTTCATTAACAATGTTACTTGAAAATAACTCTTCTTACCTTTCAGTATTTTCACGGCTACAATCATTAAATCATCTCTGGAAAGGGTCAACCTCGCCTTGTGCACATTTGAAAATGCCCCTTCACCAAGACGATCAAGAATTTCTAGTTGCTCCCTATGAAAATTCTTTACTCCTGGCTGTACGTAATAAGAAATCAAACGATTTAAAGGGCATTTCTCTCCATCCTCACATTGGACAGACTACATACACCTCATTCTATAGCCTACACTCCGATGTTCTTAAAATAATACTAACCAATGGTGTTCTCCTCCTGTGTGCATCTTTGCTTTCGAGACGACAGTATCCATTAAACTGGGTTTTGATTTCTTCATTCTCAATCTCAATATGGTTATAATTGAGAAAACTACGAACACAGAGCAAGCGGCTGCAATGATACCTATGATATGACGACCAGTCTCACCATTCCATTGGTCTGGCAATGCTATCAAACAAAAAACCTTTTTTGTAAGATAGTGCACACAATGAATGCACGCAGAAACTTCTAAAAACAATTTCTCTCGCTCCTGATTAAATTATATAGATTACAGGTTTGAAAAGTATGTATGTATGTATGTATGTATGTATGTATGTATGTATGTATGTATGTATGTATGTATGTATGTATGTATGTATGTATGTATGTATGTATGTATGTATGTATGTACGTATGTATGTACGTATGTATGTACGTATGTATGTACGTATGTATGTACGTATGTATGTACGTATGTATGTATGTACGTATGTATGTACGTACTGTATGTATGACTGTATGTATGACTGTATGTATGACTGTATGTATGACTGTATGACTGTATGTATGACTGTATGTATGAATGTATGTATGTCTGTATGTATGTATGTATGTATGTATGTATGTATGTATGTATGTATGTATGTATGTATGTATGTATGTATGTATGTACGTATGTATGTACGTATGTATGTACGACTGTATGTATGAATGTATGTATGACTGTATGTATGACTGTATGTATGACTGTATGTATGACTGTATGTTGTATGTATGTATGTATGTATGTATGTATGTATGTATGTATGTATGTATGTATGTATGTATGTATGTATGTATGTATGTATGTATGTATGTATGTATGTATGTATGTATGTATGTATGTGTGCTACAGCTGTGTGCTAGTGAATGAATGAGTATGTCCGATACGGAGGGTGAAGTAAGCTTTTCCAGTATGACAGAAAGCCAAGACCCTAAAATTAAAAAAGAGCCTATTGATGGTTATGGTGCAACAAGTGGAAAAGAATTAGCTGAAATCCTGTTGCATCAAAAGGAAATTCTTCAGCTCAAATTGAATCTGTATAAACAAGAGCAGGCAAATCACGCGCAGCATTTAGAGAGAGAACGCATGCGTCTGAATGCAGAAAAACGAAGACATGAGCTAGAAAAAGAGAAACAACTATTTGAACTAAAGGCAGAAAGAGAACAGCGCAAACACGATTTGAAAATGAAAGAATTAGATGTACAACAAGCGAAAGCAAATTCGCATGATACGGATCGTGAGTTCAATGATTGGACTGCTAAGCTCCCTCAGTTCAAAGAAGGTGACAATGTTGACACACATTTGCGTACATTCGAGAGGCTAGCTCGAACGTACAGTTGGCCTAAGCGGATTTGGCCAAAGAAATTAGCTCCGACTCTTGTAGGTAAGGCCCAGGAGCATTCCAGCCCCGCGCCCACACAAAAATTGACCAATTTGGGATTATGGCTTATCAACCAATTTCATTGTTCCTGCTGTTTTTCCTTAAATGTTTGGTTAGTCCTATGTACTTGACACCTTTCGGGAAACTTGTACCTGGTTGGTCTAAAGGGCTCTTCCGATAATTTTTTATGACCCCTCGTGCTGGTGAGGTGTTAAACTTCTTTTTAACAGTAGTATAGTCTCAGCTATACACAAGTGATCAGTATTACAACTGCATAGCATCGGTTGAGACACCATGGAAGGTTTCGCGCTTGGCTGTAAGGTAGAAGCTCTTGACGATGGTAACTGGTGGTCCAAAGGCATTGTGAAGGAAGTGATTCAAAACGAAGGGACATGCACGTATCTAGTTGGGTTTGATGGCTGGTTGGCAAAAAAAAAGTCAAACTGGACTCCTCGAACAACAGAAAACACAAAACTCGAAAGCTATCTAGAAGTGACAAAACTCGCACTTCTAGAGATACCCTTACAAACAAGGAAACAGAACATGTTGCGTGCTCAGAGAATCGCGATAAACAAGCTTGCAAACAATAGGCTAATTACAATAAAACCCTTCGACAAGGGTCAAGGCATCATCATTGTAAACACAAAAGATTACGTACACGAATGCGAAAGACAATACGCAACACCCAGTATATACACAACTAGACAATGACGACACAGAACAAACAGTAAACAAAGTACACGAACTATGAAACAAAATGTACGAGAAAAAACACATCGACCATGATACTTATAAGTATCTCGATCCAAAAAACATAAAAATCCGTACCCCGCAGTGGTACTTACTACCTAAAATTCACAAACCGCCGCCCGAAAACTCAACGTTTGCAGGGAGACCAATAATTAGCGGCTGCTCTAGTCCCACTAACAGAATCTCAGAATTCTTGGATTACTTCATAAAACCATTGGTCCAGCAACAACCAACGTATTTAAAAGATACAACAAACTTCATACAAGAAATTGAAAAAACAAATGTCCCCCAACTAGTCAAAACAAAATTCACAGAAGTAAAGAAACAAAAACAAACAAACCAGACCACCAAATGGACTCACAACGAGACCCAAACATTGATATTCTTGCCTCGCTATTCGATGAGCAAGATCACTAAAACACATTAAAATAAATATTCACAAACACATAAAAATAAATATTCACAAACACAAACTAAGGAAAGAATCTACATTGCGACTGATGAGAAACCACACTCGGGTTTCGAAACGCAAGCGTCAAAGGGCCACTCTATCAACTTTGTAACACCATAGGTCCGGCTGCGTCTCGCCATAAGCTTTCCCCACACAAACAAAACATTACCGTACACACTAATCCAAACTTCCCTACAAATATCCGAGGCGAAACAAACATTTTTTATTAACACAAACAATCGGATAAGAATGTAGGAACACATTTTTGAAACGAACCAAACACAAACTCGACACAAAAACATTTTGGATAGTTAGGTGGGGAGCCTCTTTCACACTTTATACAAATCTGCTGATGATGTCATGAATATGTAATTAGGTGAAAGTGGCCGTCGACGCGTCGCGACTGGCAGTGGCGCTGCACTTGATAAGTCTTAGTCGGGTGGTTACCGTATAACTGGAACAGCCGATCGTTTGCTGAGACGATCAAAAGGTGTCAAGTGTAAAGTAGTAAAGTAAACTATGCAAACTAATAGACGGGGCCCACGAACGTCGTTTCAGGCCCAAACGACACTCTGAGCCCCGTCAAGTTCTGTGGGGGCGCAGGGCTGTCATGAGGCATATTCTAGGTTGAAAGAAGACGATGCCCTGGATTATGATAAGGTCAAAGTTGCTATACTTAGAAAGTATGAGCTCACCAGAGAGTCATACAGAGTTAAATTCAGAGCTTGCAAACACACAGATGAGGAGACATTCTGTATGTGGGGTGATATTGTTGCCGATACTTTTGACCGCTGGATGGAAACAAGTGGGGTTCCGTCATTAAGTGGTGAAGATAAATGTGAACTATTTATAATGGAGCAATTAGTTGAAGGTGTGCCCAAGCAAATGCAAACATATTTGAAGGAAAGAGATCCTGAAAACTATAAGGAGTTGGTAAAACTTGGTGAGACATATAAATCTGCTCATTCTGGCGCTGCTAGCGATCAGACTGAGCGGAAGTGGGGTTTCAAAAGTTTTAACAATAAAAATAAGCAGCAAAAGGGTGAGGGAAAGAAGTCTGATAACTCATCCCAGAGCGGTGAGAAGTCAAAGCCCTCAGCTGCATGTTATACTTGTGGGAAAACTGGTCATTTGGCAAGAAATTGTCCTGAACAAAAGTCTGATAGAAATGCAGGTTGAGCAAAGACATGGTCATGTCAGAAGTCGGGATAACAAAGGCTATGATATTTGGGCTGAATTTGGTAATGATTATCTACTTGGGAGAAATACTTACGTTGGGTGTTTAGACGGTAAACCAGTGAGTATTCAGAGGGACACGGGTTGTTGTCAAACCTTGGTAAAGCCAGAGTTCGTACAACAATCTAACTATTTGCCTGGAGAGACTTGCAATATTAGTTTTGCAGACGAAACAGTGCACGAGGCGCCTGTTGTCAAAGCCCACATCGAAAGTGAAATTTTCACTGGACCTTTACGTATGGGGGTATGGAAGGTATACCTAAGGACGTTCTGCTAGGTGAGGACGCGCTTGCCTTGCAGGATCGCCGTGCGTTAGTGGTCACAAGACGTCAAAAGAAAGCGCGGGACGAGCGCGAGGCTATAGTTAAGCAAAATGAATTGGCGTCTGGCGTGAGAGCAATACCTGTTGAGGAATTGCCGACTCTCAGTGAAGCAGAAGAAAGTGATGATGACTTCGATGAGGAAGTAGAATCACCCGATGAAAGTAACAGTGCTTCAAACACATTGACAAGGTCAATGAAATCCAAGAGGTAAATGGGTCACGTGATGAACACGATGATTCACTGGGTATCTATAGATTGTTTGATGAGGACAATTTAAACGATTGGAGAGCGGATGATGTAAACAGTGAGAGTGAGTGTAATGATACCTCCCATGATGCATCAGCCCTTGACGAGCCGTTTGATGAGACTTCATCAGATCTGAGTGACATCAGTGATGACGAGGAAAGTGATGACGTCACTTCGAAAAGTGTCCAAGAATATTTCCACTGGATTAAATGTCAGCAGGAATATGCTGAAATATTAAGATTAGATCGGGATAAGTTAAGAGAACTTCAATCGGCCGATCTTACTCTTGCAAAGGTGCGAGAGCATGCAGATGCAAATCAATCGTCGGAAAATCAAACGGATTTTTCTGGCACGAGAAATTATTGTATCGTAAGTGGATTTCTTCACATAAGGTGCGTGAAGTTAAACAAATTGTAGTACCGGCAGAATGTCGCAATGCATTGCTAAGAGTGTCACATGGCATACCTCTGTCAGGACACCTTGGCATTGAAAGACTAAACAAAGGCTGCTACAATACTATTATTGGCCCAGTATTTTTAAGGATGTTGCAGAATACTGCAGGACTTGTAGTCCATGTCAAAAATCTGCAAGACGGAGAGCATCTGAGAAAGCGCCTCTTGTTTCGATGCCTATTATAAATATACCGTTTGAGTTAATTGCAATGGATATTGTGGGTCCCTTGAAAAGAACTCGACGTGGAAATAAGTTTATTTTAGTCATCGTGGATTATGCAACTCGGTATCCAGAGGCTTTGGCTATGCCAGACCAGGAAGCCGAGACTGTTGCGACAGCATTGATCGAAGTTTTTACTCAGATGGGACTACCTGGTGAAATTTTGACAGACCAGGGCACAAACTTCATGTCACGCCTTACGCCTTATGGATATGTGTGCGAAGTTGAAGATCTCAAAAATTCGAACGTCCCCATATCACGCACAAGGCAATGGATTAACTGAACGTTTTAATGAAATGCTCAAGGCCATGTCACAACATTTCGTAGCGGAAGACCCGAAGGAGTGGGACCGATATTTGCCGTACTTCTTTTTGCGTATAGAGAAATACCGCAAGCGAGTACCGGTTTCTCACCTGTCGAGCTAATGTATGGTCGAAGTATAAGAGGACCACTTGCTGTGATCAAGGTAAGTGGACTGAGAAAAGTTCACAGGAGGAAAATTTGGCGCAATACGTAATAACGATGCGAGAAAGGCTTGCCGACATGAGAAAAATTGTCAAAAAAACATGGAAAAGCCCAAGCACGACAAAAACGGTGGTATGATAGGGGAGCAAGGAAACGTTCTTTTAAGAACGGTGATAAAGTACTTGTACTCTTACCTTCCTCCACGCATAAGTTGAGTGCTCAGTGGCAAGGACCATTCACTGTGGTGAGGAAAGTCTAAACGTTGATTACGAAATTGAGCGAGGTGGCCGTAGACAACCAAAGCGGGTTTATCATATCAACATGCTGAGAGATGGAAAGAGAGAAATAAACCGTGTATTTTGTTGACACTGTTGATGCTGTGTGCAACAAGGACATAGAAAACTCTATGTACTACACACCGGAGGATCAGAGCACAGAGACTTGGAGAGATGTAGTAATTGCGGATTCGGTAACTGCGGATCAGCGTGCGGAACTGTTACGCTTACTGCAAGAGTACAGTGATGTTTTAACTGATGTACCCGGTTGTACTGATCAGGTAGAACACGATGTGATAACTACTGACGAAACGCCAATTTGTCAGAAACCATATCGTCTACCGCAGGCAGCTAAACAGACAGTTAAAGAGGAACTGCAGAAAATGCTGAAAGCTGGAATTATTACTGAATCAAAGAGTCCCTATGCCTCGCCTCTCGTTTAGTAAGAAAAAAAATGGGAATTCGATTCTGCGTTGACTATAGAGGACTGAATCAGGTCACGGTATCTGACGCATATCCGATGCCTAGACCAGATGAATTGATTGAGGAAATCGGCGGATCAAATTATATATCGACTATCGATCTAACAAAGGGATATTGGCAAATTCCCTTGAGCAAACGTGCTCGGGAGAAGTCCGCCTTTATCACTCCTTTTGGACTGTATGAGTTTACTGTTATGCCATTTGGGATGAAAAATGCGCCAGCCACTTTTCAGAGGCTAATGGATAAGACATTTAATCAACCCAGAGAAAAAGCATATATGGATGACTTGGGTCCACATGATCATTCATGGGAAGATCATGTTAAACACCTGCGTAGCATATTTGAGAGGTTACGTAGTTGTAAACTAACTGCTAGACCAACGAAATGCTATCTTGGTGGCAGTGAGGTTTCTTTCATTGGTTACGGTGCTGGAAGTGGAAAAATAAAACCTATGGCAGATAAGGTTAATGCTGTTGTCAATTATCCAACACCAGTGACAAAGCGTGACGTCAGATCATTTTTAGGATTAGCAGGATACTACAGGAAGTTTATCCCAAATTTCTCTGACATTGCGACCCCATTGACTGAGCTGACATGTAAAAATAGCCCAGCCAATGTTCAATGGACTCAGAGCTGTGTGATGCTTTCCAGAAGCTGAAAGATGCTTTAGCATCATCACCAGTTCTGGCGGTTCCAGATTATAATAAGCCGTTTGTGGTGCAGACAGATGCGTCTGACCATGGTATTGGTGCGGTTTTGTGTCAATATGATGACAAGGGAGAGGAACATCCGGTTCAGTATATTAGCCGAAAACTCCTCCCCAGGGAGAGAAATTACCCAACTATAGAAAGAGAGTGTTTAGCCATTGTTTGGGCTGTGGAAGCTTTGAATCCTTACTTGTACGGGAGAGAGTTTACAGTTCAAACAGATCACAATCCATTGGTTTGGTTAGACAAAATGTGTAGTAAAAATCGTAGGTTGTTGCGATGGAGTTTAATACTGCAAGAGCATCAATTTAAGATTGAGTACAAGAAGGGCAGCGAAAATACAAACGCGGACGCATTGTCGCGAATGTGGAGCTCGGATGTACGGTAGTGTGTGAAGGTGCATGAATGATGTAGTGAAAGGGCTGTAGTGACCTGATATACACTGTTTTGGAAAATGCATGTTGAATTTTCAACCCTTATAGTAATGGTGTTTGCCCAGGTTGCTGTACCCGACTTAGTCAGTAGTTTTTTTTTGTCATGTACTTTCTTTTAGATTCAGTAGTATTAGCATTGATATTTTTTTGATTTTTGCTGATTTTCTGAATTATTTTGCCGTACTAGTGATGTAGATCTCCCTGTCTCCACCAAAATAAGGAGGGAGGAATGTGACGTAGTGTCATGTGATTATTATTCATGAGCTGTCATTACTATTCATGAGGGCATGTATATCTCTCTTGGCCCACGTGTACTCAAGCCAGTCTCCAGCTTAGCATCACTCTATGTACGTAGCTTAGAGCTTTGTGTATGTATGTATGTATGTATGTATGTGGTGTGTGTGTGCGTGTGTGTGTGTGTGTGTATGTATGTATGTATGTATGTGTATGTATGTATGTATGTATGTAGTATGTATGTTGTATGTAATGTATGTATGTATGTATGTATGTATGTATGTATGTATGAGTGTGTGTATGTGTGCGCGTACGTACGTACGTACGTACGTACGTACGTACGTATGTATGTATGTATGTATGTATGTATGTATGTATGTATGTATGTATGTATATGGTGTGTGTGCGTGTGTGTGTATGTATGTATGTATGTATGTTGATGTATGTATGTATGTATGTATGTATGTATGTATGTATGTATGTATGTATGTATGTATGTATGTATGTATGTATGTATGTATGTGTATGTATGTAGAGTGTGTGTGTGTGGTGCGTACGTACGTACGTATGTATGTATGTATGTATGTACATTTATTATTAAACACATAACTTCCCTCTGAAGGAAGAAAAGGGTTACAAAAACAAAAGAGGAAGTTACTCAACGAAACCAAAAGTGTTTCGTATGTATGTATGTATGTATGTATGTATATGTGTGTGTGTGTGTGTGTGTGTGTATGTATGTATGTATGTATGTATGTATGATGTATGTATGTATGTATGTATGTATGTATGTATGTATGTATGTATGTATGTATGTATGTATGTATGTATGTATGTATGTATGTATGTATGTATGTATGTATGTATGTATGTATGTATCTATGTATGTATGTATGTATGTATGTATGTATGTATGTATGTATGTATGTATGTATGTATGTATGTATGTATGTATGTATGTATGTATGTATGTATGTATGTATAAGGGTGTTCTGTTCGTTAGCATCCTAATGTTCACTGCCTATTGCAGTTTTTTGCCTTTCTGTGTGCTCGAAGCATCTTACATGTTCAAGGCAAGGTTATGCCATATATACCCACTTTAATCATACAGATTGGTTTAAAATAAACTCACTATTAATGGACACTAGAAAAGTACACATATCGGAGTTGTTCCGATTGTCAAATACAGATATGATGACTTTTGACTTTCCAACAGGAAATAGTTGTCCTGATTCATGTGTAGATATCATATTGGCTATTTCATCGTTGTCACTAGCTGTTACCGGAGGCCAGGTCACATTCACCATATCCGAAGGACTCGATACAAATCTGGTAATGTCAGATGGGCAACCGTGAATGGATGGCTTTTGTGTGTCTGATTTAAAAAACATAAATAGAATAGTATTGAATACTTGCCAGTTGTCGATAACGTAAGATTACATTGTAGAATACATTTATACTCAATATTGACTCTGTGCCAAACACATATGACTTTTGACCTTTCTTTAAAGAAGCCCGTTAATATATAAATGAGGCAAGTACTTCTGATCAATTGTGAGTTCGTAGACTACTGAATGATAAACGTCCGAACTGTTTTATTTTTGTTTAGTGTTAAAAATAGGGAAAACCATAAAAATCATGATGAACTTCTCACGAGATCTAATGTTCTATTAGTCCTATTTAAAGATTACCAACGATTTATCTCCTAAACACATTTACCGGGCACAGTGATTGGTGTTTGCGGTCCATAAGGTCCGCTTACAGCTCACTGATTGGCTAGACCTTTCTCTTACACGTAGGTCTTATTACCATGTACTGTTCATCTCACGGCACTGTGATTGGTTGTCTTGTGTCCTTGTGTTGGCCGAGTTCTGTAGTGTTCGCTGCCTCATGATGCCGTGTACTTCCTGAATACAGCCGTGGTAACCAGCTATTTGAAGTGTTTGCACATGGCACGTGGTTCGATCACAACGCACAAAGATAAAGACAGAAGGCCGAATTCGCCTGAGAAGCATTCACTTGTTCAAAAAACGCGTGTCTATTTGGCTCCGGATACTTGCTGGAAACGATTCCGAACAATATCGAATATATCGGCTGTTAAACAATAGCGTTTATGAACCGTGTAACAATCATGCAATATAACAGACCGTTTTCAATTCCTGAGCATGCCGACAGCATACCCTGATTATATACCAGCTCGTACTTGCAAATCCAACGCTCTGATTAGTTGAGATATGAAAAGATTGTTGTGTTATTGGTGATGTACCACGGTTAAAACATCTAAGATGGTACGCTGCTAGCTAGCATTGCTGAAATATCGGGCCGCAGGAGAGCCTTTTACATCCTTTCACTCTTGGTTGGGAGAGGAACAATTAGTGTAAATTTGGCATACAGTACAAAAGATGTAATAGTTCATTTTCTCATTCCGATATTTCAATCCCATTTCGTGAACCGTAGTGTACTTAGAACAATTTCTATGACATCATCGCCAACTGACTCAAAACGGTATGCCTCTTTAATGTACCCCTCTTGAATGCTATGCTATTGATATTTTCTCAGAATGAAATCGAAATATCGGTAAATCCACCACATCAACTCCACTCCAACCCAAAAACATGATATTTTACAGCATTGCTACTGAACGTCCCAATTTCTGGACGGTTAACCAGTGACATTAGTCGTAAGGGATGCCGAATTCAAACTTTTACTATTTTCTTCGGTATAGGACAGTGATGATTGTTGAAATCGTATGCTTCATGTGTCTGAACACTATAGGCTTTCTTAGTATTATGCAGTCGGTTCATACAAGACTTCTTTCCACATTGCACAAGACATCACCACAGGGCCAAACTTTTCCAAATTTAATTTACAGAAAATTGCATATTTTGCGCTACCGACCACATCAAAATATTACTATTGAAAGGCGGAATCGCTGAACACCAAAATAAAACATGAATGACTTCATGTTTCTCAGTGAACACTTAGTCTCTTTGTTTTCGTCTTCATGTCGCGGACAAACCATGTGATACAATCTGAATGACTGGTTACTGCAACAGTTTCCAGAAAGTACATTGGGCACTACATAACCAGCCAGTTAACATTACAAAACGAGGTTAACACAGGTACATAAAGCAGTCAATCACAGTGCCGTGAACTGAACATTACATGGTTATGAGACCTAAGAGAAAGAGTCCAGCCAATCAGTGAGCTGTAAACGGACCTTATGGGACCGCAGACACCAATCACTGTGACCAGTACATATGTCTTGGACCTTACTTTATATGAAACAGGACGATTCCAAACCCTACCTATATCACATATTTCTCCTGTCCAACCCTTCAAACATCGGCAGCCTGTTGAGAGGGTACATGTAGAGGCATGCACGCAGTTGCACTTCTTTGTGCAGTTGTTTCCCCATGTGTTCACGGGACAACCTGTAACACGAATGAAAACCAAAGTCAGTGAAAAGCTTAGAAACTTTCCTGTGATTATTCATGTGATATACTAGTGCTACAACAGGCCCCTCAAGTAGCACAGCTGGGCACTCCCGAAACATTGGTGAACAGCAGGGTTTGATAATAACAAAAGCTTACAAAACATAGAGATTATTAACAGCATTAAGTCGACCACGTCATGTCCATTATCATGACCGTTAAACGTCCGCTTAATCCCCACTGTCGACAAACTTGGTCTTTGGATCTCAAATTTTGCTCAAAGATGCTCGCTCGAAGCCGCTGCTTTGAATTCTGCTAACTCCTTTTTAGGTGCTATTATTACGGAGATACCACCTGAAACATGTGTTCTTATAATAGCATAGCATAGCACAGCATAGCGTTGAATAGAAGAGTATATGATATCATATCATATCACATCATATCAATCGTATCACATCATGTCAAGTCATATCATATCATATCATATCATATCATATCATATCATATCATATCATATCATGTCATGTCATATCATGATTATCATCCCACCGTGTGCAGGTATACACACAATTTTCACAACCTGCGGTTTGTCACCTGACATTGTAACACCAACAGCGAAGATTGTTACTGAAATAATGATGTAGCCTTCGATAGGGTGCCGAAATGTAACGGAGCTTGTGACAAATCGTTCGACAATATGTCAAATAATGTAATTAAATGGCAACTGTGTTATTTACAAGATGATATAACTCTTTTATAATTACATTACTAACTACAATAAACAATGTGCACAAACGTTGAGAGACGTGCATGCATATCGTTCAAGTTTCTCGAAATATTCGCATTTTCTTCTCGGCATAATTTTAGGATCAGCTGACGCATTTGCAGAACTTTGTCTTGTTAACGTTGAGCTAATTGCTTACCTTCGATACTTATTTTCACGACATTTGAAGTGAATTTTTTCTCTTCACCATAACCAGACACCGCACATCTGTAGTTACCAGAATCCCCGTAGGTTGCTTTCGATAATGCCAACACTCGTGTGCTGTGATAAGAGGTCGTTATGGAAAATTAGAGAACCTCGAATTCATTGCAAGAATTGTGCTTGACAGTAATAGGTCACGCAGCGGGCCGAGGCAGCGGCAAGAACTCACTGATATGCATGTGTCACAATACATGTACGATACGGATAATTCTCGACCGCTCTGTCGCTACCATTACAATCCCCAAATACACTTCTGGGTGCATCATTGCACGTCATGGCTACCAGTACTACGTTTTAGCAAGATTTACAATCGATAAAGTTGCTGATATGTTTAAACATTTGAAAATACATTAAAATACTGTAACATCACTTTAATTAAATTTTCTGTTGAGACTCTGAAATATATAACAGCCGACTCTGAAATATAACAGCCGGTCAGAGGTCACCGTCCTGGCCGATAGTACACAGTGCTCAGCGCTTACAACCTGCCGTACATGTACGAGGACTCGTGAACTCGTCGCTTCCCTGCATTGCTGGCGCCCTTACAGCATGTGAAGACAGCGAGGCTGTCAACGGCTATCACAAACAACTACTGTAAACATGGAGCTGTTTGTTTCAATTGAAAATACAATTCCGATGTTACCGTGCACGAGCATACCAGCCCTTTCATTATCTTATAAACACTTTCCTGAAACAAAACCGTACTGTTTCAAAGCATATACGAAAAGTATTCTTTCCGTGGAAGAGCAAAAGAACAGACTCTGAGAAGCAAGGAATGGGACTCATTAACTATAGTATAGTATAGCTGTGAACTATGTCTATATTATTTTCGGTCTAGAAAGTAAAAGCCTTTATTTGTTTCCTATGCAATGTTGATATACAAAGTGTAATAGAAACACAACGCACTATGTGCTATATGCCATCATAATATTACCCTTTATTTGTTTCCTATGCAATGTTGATATACAAAGTGTAATAGAAACACAACGCACTATGTGCTATATGCCATCATATTATTATTGTTAAGAAATAAATTCTAGTCCGGAGTTAAATTCAGTCGCAAACAATAGCATTAAATAGTATCAGACAGGGCTGTGTGCAAAATGGAGGCTCGGTATGTCAAAATAGAACAGAAAGCGTGTTTTACAAAAGGAACAAAAATGATGTGAAGTTATTAGAAAACCGTCGCAAAGGATGAATGAGGACATTTGCGCATCGTAACGCGCGACGTCAATGTTCGATGGCATCCTTTGCCGTATGTTAGAAATGAGCTTATTCTTCTTACATTCATGACTGGAGCGTCAATTGAGCCAATTGTAATGTACACTTTTTTTCTCCATAAATAGTCCAAGTGTGGAACGTTATCTTGTACGTGCTTCCGGATAGGCTGTGCGCTACACGTGCACAGCGCAATACATATTCTTGTAATCGTCCATGGATCCTTTGGACCTGTTAAACAGTGAATGCACAGATGCAGCAGCAGTGTGCACTGCACATGGTGGGAGCTCTTCGAAAAAGTATGAAACTACGGAACGAGCGCTCCGTACGACTTTTTCAGAGCACGCAGCATTCTATGGTTCTCAAAACGAAGACACAGATAATGGGAAATACAGCAATGCTTACTTAATGGAGCACTAAGTGAGCGATGTTTTTAAAATGCAATTTACCTCGAGATGACACCTATTTTTATCCGTGCATACTTTAAATCGTCAGCGAGAAGGTCGGCTCCGTAGTGCTCCCATTTCACAATTTGTGATCTTATACCAGTTATGAAGCATCGAAGGCGGATAACACCGTGCAGGGGGACGGTAACTCCGCCGGAGACGACGGATAAAATAAGACGTGGAGCAGTTGCTGCAAAGAAATTATAAATGCGGTAAAGTCGGTGTATTACTTCAGGTTCCCTGACATTGGTGTAATGATTAGGCCTCCTATACAAGTCGATTGGATGTCCTTTTGATGATTGCTTTCACGGAATGAAGAGACGAAAGAAATCGTCATCATTGCATTTTCAAACATAGCTTATTTGTAGTCGTCACGACTGTTGCTGTTGTTGTTGTTTTTGTTGTTGGTCTTGGGTGTCATCGCAAATGCTGTTACAACTAATTAGGAAACGGAAAAATTGTTCCTTATTTGAGTCAAATGTATTGTTCGTGTACAAAGTTTTTCATAACGATGCAAAAATGACAACAAAAAGTAAACAGTGCTCAAAGATATGATGACATGTACCAAATTAGAATTTTCCGACTTTCATTACACTTTTCATATGTGAAACTTTCAATTTTTCCTTGCTTCCATATGTTTAAAAGTAACGAGACTGTTCGTTTAGTTGCCGTTTATTTCAACTTATTTCTTGCATTCATTCTATTTCATCTTATCATTTGCGTTTCTTTCGACGCCTTGTTCCCAATTTTCCCCAGTATTTATTAACCGATTGTGTAAACTATAATACTCACGGATGTCACAAGCCGGTCCCTGCCATTCAGGTGTACATTTACAAGCTCCATTCCATCCATGGCACGAGGCACCGTTCATGCATATACACTCCTTGTCGCACTTAGCTCCGAACCTCCTGTACGGACAACCTTAACGTAAACATTCAGAAGGAAAGTCTTGTATACTATATATATATATATATATATATATATATATATATATTATATATATATATTATATATATATATATATATATAGTATATATATATATATATATATATATATATATATATATATATATATATATATATATATATATATATATATATATATAGGTTGCTGGAGAAATGACTTTACAATTTCATCTCAAAAAACGCAAAACGTTGTTTTGTGAGCCGCGAGACTCAATTGTCAGGAGACATATATATATATATAATATATATATATATATATATATATATATATATATATATAATATATATATATATATATATATATATAATATATAATATATATATATATTATCATCTGCCATCCATAATGCTTATCCTAAACAAAAGAAATGAACTTGTGTCCTCAGGCCGTGAAAAGAACCAAGGCATAGTTTTGAAACAACTAGTAACTTCCAATATATCCCACTACGTCAATCAGTCCTCTCCCTGGAATGATTATTCATAACAGTACCGTATATCTACACTAGGTTAGTCTCCTGACAAATGAGTCTTGCGGCTCACGAAACAACGTTTTGCGTTTTTGAGATGAAATTGTAAAGTCATTTCTCCAGCAACCCATATATATATATATATATATATATATATATATATATATATATATATATATATATATCGACCAGCCACTCAACCACGCTAATGACTCTCTCTCTCTCTCCTCTCTCTCTCTCTCTCTCTCTCTCTCTCTCTCTCTCTCTCTCTCTCTCTCTCTCTCTCTATCTATCTATATATATATATTATATATATATATATATATATATATATATATATATATATATATATATATATATATATATATATATATATATATATATATATATTTCAAGCACTACAAGGTGCCTGAATCACCTAGCTTCAATAACAACAGCAGCAGCATCGACGCATTTTCGTATTTCGTAATGTGAAGTAACAAAGTAACTTTACATAAAAATTGCATACCAATAACTGCAATCTCAACTGATTCCACAGCCAATGAGAGATGTTTGTTGTGGTCTTGAAATGACAATACCAGGTGTTGATGGGTGTTGAAGTTTTGCCAAACATACTGTCCTAGTTCATATTTTGATACGAAACGCTGATAAGCTTCTTTACTGTGCTTCGATGACAGATGTTCAATAAGTGGCCTAACTGGCGAATAATCCCACTGTAAGTAATATTCCAGAAAACAATCACAAGGCAAAAACCAACAATTCATGAAAAGAAACGCATTAAATACAAATTGTTAAACAATAACCTCTTAATTGTCTCTTTCTATACTATACGTGCACAAAAATGAAACGAGCGTCAAAACAAATTGTTTAAATTTTACTGTACTGTTCACAAAAGATGACCTGCTACCCGAATTTTGGAAATTGTGCCCGCATCTGCTGATCCGCGTGTCATTGCGATCATCAAAGTGTTACTTTAAGAGTCACTTCATCATGTCAGATTTACAATATGACTTGAACATTCTGAAACCGGGGCTGGTTGATAAGATTGTATGTGAAATGGGCCTTTGCGTTATGACTAACCTCAAACTGATGTCTTGTCAATCTCCCCACCACTGCACCATTGGAGTCAGAGAAGATTCCATCCTGCACCTTTATCGTTTGAACTTGGTTATCGGCTTTGTTTGTTATGTGTATGAAAATGTCCTCCAAATTAAAACCTTTTCCCTTCCTTGGTATCGGTGTGTACACGGTGATGTCACCTAAATGATAACAGCATTATATATAGGCTGAAAACATCGTACAAACATCGAAGAGAACAGTAAATATATGATCACGAATATGAATACCACGTATTTGTGATATCGACAAGATCAATTTGTTCAATTTGTTGACGGTAGTAATAAGAAAGAAGCTGTGACTTTCTTCAATGGCTTTATGACCTGCATATTATGTTTGATTATATACATCACTGAAAATACTGTTATTCGGAAGGGTATAACACTAGAGGGTGTACAGCCTATGTTATTGACACCTACACTGTGAATTGTTGATATCGCCGTAAAAGTCCAGGCCGGCATTTGGATTGCCAATCTTTGATGCCCAACTGTCGAATCCATTCAATCTTACATCAATTATCCACGGCCATGGCTTATTGGACTTAAAAACAACAAACATACAGCAAAAACATACAGAAAAGGAACATAAACACAGAGTGACACACATCGAACCAACATTTAAACACATATACACAACACACACAAAAGTAGATAGGCAGACAGACAGACAGACAGACAGACAAATAGATAGATAGATAGATAGATAGATAGATAGATAGATAGATAGATAGATAGATAGATAGATAGATAGATAGATAGATAGATAGATAGATAGATAGATAGATAGATAGATAGATAGATAGATAGATAGATAACATTTGGAACCTATTGGATCATGCGATCCTCAGATAGGGAGATTTTATTTTTATAATCATATTTTCGCGTATTTACATATGCATACTTCTAAAACAAAGGTCATGCCATTTTTGGTTACTGATTGGGAGGAAGTTCGATAGGTGAAATTTGTGTTCGATGCGGCATTTCGAGACCGACTCAGAACCTGTTAGTTTTGATTTTTCTGCATGAATTATAAATAGTTCTGTGTTGGACAAAGCAACCGATCATGATATCTCAAATGCCGTTCATCCTCAGATTTCAGATCCAAAACGTACTTCGACGATGTTGCCCATGCAGTATTACAGGCTTTGTTTTTGAAAAAAAATGGACATGATTTGTATCACAGCGTCTTTTTTCAGGTGTAGGCCATAGTACCAATCGTCATCAGCGCTTGTACTTTTAACCTTGTGTATGGCTCTTATACATTGGCAAGCTCCGTTGAGTGGACAATTAACCAATTACGACACATATAGGCACACCGGTTGCGTTTTATTAGTGTTTGGTGACCCATTTTGTGTGATTTGATAATACTTGACATGTATTCCATGTAACCGATGCATTTGGGGCCAGTGGGTACACCTACCAGTTGAAATGCACATGTGTTTAATGGTAATGAGAACGAGAAACAAATAGCCCAGAAATCAATCTTGGTCTTCTCAAATAAGTATTTTTCAAAGGTTTCAAAACTAAACAAGATCCTGAATAGAAAATTTAGTGAAATTGGCTAGATTGGCAAGGAAAATATTCAAAATATCATCAAAGCACATAACAACAGGGTCGTTGAGCACAATGAGAACGCAACTTACGACGAATATAGATGCCTCAAGTACCGTTGTCCACCTCCATCGGAGTTGCCTATATTTAGGTGTCACCTACGTAGCCACAATTGCAGTTGCTGTCAATAATGATAAACGATACATCGGCCTAACTGACAACATGCTAAAATCACGTCGTGCAGATCACATCTAATCTTTCGAAAATAAAGCCTACACTAATAGTACAACGTTACTGAAGACATTGACCTTGAAACCTAAAGTCAAAACATTTTAAGAGTTTTATTTATTATGGTCGAGGTCGTTCCTATCTAGAGAGAGCAGTCAGTCAAATGTGTCTTGGAATATAATCGTGGTACATTGAACAATTATGTCCGTCATTATCTCGCTGAATACCGGACCAAATATGAACTGTATGGGTTCACTGAAATAGGGCAACTAAGAACATCATTGCTGTGTCCGTTACCAAAGACATAATGTATCGCGATATTTCAATATTTTGGCGGAGAGATTAAAACAAGCGTGTAACATTTCATTATACTCACGGCTGGCCTTTCTGGCGTTTCGCATCTTTCATTATAAAATGGTGGCCAGTGAGCGACATCGTTGACGAACACAAGTAGACTATAGGCTTGTACGGTTCCATTCTGTTTGATTGACGGAAATACAAACACACGCCCGAGGAAAAGTGTTAATAGGGATGATCAGCAAATCAATAAAGTCAAATAAATGTATACGATTTCAATGATGATCTAGTCGTAATCATGGTTCTTTCTTTGCTAAATGTCTTTATAATTTTACATACTTTACTGACACTTTATGTAAGACTACAGTCGATTGTTGGCAGAACCGTCGTAGCAAACTATACTGAAGTCGCTTCATTATGCCGATATTATGGCGTGTAATTTGTAATGGCTGTGAACTCATTAGCTGGCACATTCCTTCAGCAATTGCTCAACTGCTCAACTGCGACTCACTCTCTACATCCAAACGCCTTTGGCAGGTATCACAAGCTGGTAAATAAATACAATATCTCTCTTCGACCAGTGATCGCTGACGGCATCATTGACATCGGATCTTAGTTGGTGATCACTACCTATTTGACTTACAGATTGATATATGACGGGTGCCGCATGTGGGGCAGGATGCGCTTACTATTTTCCAAACACCTGACATAACTTCTTGGTCTTTTTGCCAGACGTCCATATACCTTTCTTTCATGATTTGACTTTGTTGTGTATACCTGTGCTTTACTGTCTGTTCTATCGTGCTGTTTTGTGTCTATGTTTATATCAATTGATTATGTATTACGGATTTTTACCTAATGTTATCGGATTACGGATGGGTGTGATTGTGATTGTTTTATATCAATCTATCCAGATTCTGTTTACTTACCGTTTTCATCGCTTGCAGAGTCAAATTGAAGATCTCGGTTATGTTCGCCGACATGTATGCTGCTACAACGACGTAACGCCAATCGGCGCTCATGCCGAAGCGGTTAAACTATCACAAAGAACAAAGACTTGTTTAATTGTTGTTTGTGAAAACATGAAAGTTTTTGTTTAAACAAAATGCTATATGACAGTTAAAAAATGAATGAGTAATGACCCCTAAATACCCGTAAACGTAATTGGAACTAATTTTGGATAATTAGATAATGAAGTAATGTCGGCTCAATCTGAAAATGTAAGCTCATCTGCTTGTTTCCTGAAGCTATGCACTTGTTTTTATGAGTAATTGTTAATATTTCAACATCAGCTATAGGGCACCCAACAGTTTTGAGAAATTTGAAAAATATAAAGATCCAATTCTCCCAAATTAGTTCAAATCGTGTAAATTATTATACCCATAGTCTTGCATGCGTTATCTTATAATATGGCGTATTATAGCTTTGTCAATACCAGTGAATTTTGTGACGTCATATCCATACATTATTACTGATAATGTATTCCATTATTCAGCATTGCGGCCCCACAGCGAGCAAGTTTTTTTTTTGGAAAACGAAAAAAGGACTGCGCATTTAAAAGGAGGGAAAATATCGGATAAACCATGTAATACACAAAACTATAAATCTTGATAATGGTACATAATATTGATAATAATGTCTTACTGTGCGATTTATCACATTTTTTGAGTCCTCACGCACGTATTTGTCGTCTGTCTGGCTGGCGCTCAGCATGCAGTCCCCGTCCGATACGCTGGTTGTATTACTACGTTTGTTTACAATATGGTTCGCTTCGTTGCCGTATAGGTGAAACAGAACTCAGTACGTTTGCAAACTCCTAGACGATACTGGGTTTGACACATGGCATATTATGTATGTCAGTGGCCATGTAAACGATGCAAGCGTGAAAGGCTACTCGAACCAGCCGTAAACGGGCCAACAACGGCAGCTTGCTGTCATCAACCTTGACCGGAAGTGTCTACGGATATACTACGGAGCCATTCAAAGTCTCGGTCTAAGGTCAGCTACTACCAACAATCATGACGACCGTGGACTCTCCGTTGATCTAACATCTCGGCCACCTAATTCTGATGCACTAGTCTGACTGTAATCGGAGACAACTTTCATTCATCGTTTTTTTCTCCATGTCAGTTGTCTGTGATTTTACCTTGCCTTGTTTACGAAATCGTGACGGTACCGAAACCCTGCAGTATGTTTGTCAACTGTACCTTTCAAGCTCCCGTTTACGTCAAGATCTGTCGTTCGCCGAAATAAAAAAGCTCTTCTTAAGAAGCCATCGAAAATTAAATTTATAGACACAATTATTATTGAAATATAAACATTTGAATAACAATGTTGAACTCTGTTGATATCGTTTGCAATGAATGCTGTACTACTAGCGACATAATAATGATCGTATTGATCAGCTGATACCATGGCATGCAGCTCACTGATCATGCTGATGTCGATGCATGAACATTCCGTTTTCTTCATCTCTGGCATTTCACCGTGTCTACTTTTTGAATGGCATGATATTTAAAGGTGATGTTTCAAGTTTGATATAGACGGTAGGGATGCAGTTCCTTTTCATTTCCTTCGAAAATACATCGTTTTTCAATTCAAAATGAACCGTGAAAGTGTTGGTCATTTTTTGTGCTGAACGTGCGTGTTCAGTGCAGTGCACTGTGCAGTGCATGTGATGTGTGCAGAGTCAGGACGCTAACTGGCTTCAAACTCAGTTTAAATTTCCTTTTTTATTCGTTTTCTACAACTACAAATTCACTGGCATTGCCAAAACTATAAAATAATAGCAATAATGCACCCCCTCCCGGCCCATAATGGACTCAAGCAAACTTTGCACTCCATAATGTACGAGGCGAAGCCGAGTACATTATGTCGTGCAAAGTTTTGCTTTCGTCCATTATGGGCCGGAGGGTGCATTATTGCTTAAATATGGCGTTTTATAAATATGCCCGTTTGAGCTTTAAGTAACCTGATTTCCATAGACTATTTCCACAGAGGAAAAGACTGTGAAGTTATCTTCAGACTGAAATTCAGCTACATCATATATTGGCATTCCAGGTCCAACATCCTGTTTAAAAAGTAGAAAACGACATTTTTAATTACTTATGATTATTAAAAACATTTCAAAACAGGACAACGTCTAATGGTACAAATTTAAATCACGTGTCCATTATGTAACAAGCTCAACATTTGCGTGATGAAAAATATTGAACGATGTTCAGCAAATGAGTATTACCAATATAGCCTAATAATGACTACTCAGCTCAATTACATACTCAAATATTCTCCAAGAACACAGTTAACTCTCTGATCACAAAAGTAAATAAATATACCCTAGACATTTTTTGACGATTTTGCCAAAATTTTGATTCACAATGTAGCCAATGAAATACGATATATGTTTGGTCCAAGATTATATAAAAAATTACAAAAGTTTAATAAAATTGGCAAAATGATGCATTTAAATTTTTGGTGGGAAAACTTATAGCACTCAAAGGCCTAAAACATTGTGTGTGTAACCAGGTATCGATGTCCTTCCAATAGACCAGTATGACAGCTATACGCTGACATAGCGTCATTCGCGGGAACCAAGCTTACGAATGTAGGATTTACAATGTTCAACTTACACTGGTAACTTTGTATCGTCCTTTAATCTGATCAGTGTGATAAAGTTATAATGTAACTCATCAATGGCTTAAATACACACTAAAATTTTCATCAATTTTTGATAAGCTGTCGACTTGTTTGCGAAACATCGCAGAAAGAGGAAACAGAATATTTCATCTCTATGCGCGCACGGAAACTTTAGAAAACTCACACTCTTTTCGCACGGACGTGTCTTTAGGTATAGATACATTTTCGAACATGGTTTTACTCTAATTTACAATTCCGGAGAAAAAAAAATTACACTGCTTGCCTATGATGACTGTAATTTATTGATCTACATTCCAATAAACAAGTTAACTGAAACAAACAATAAGATGGCAAGGAAGAAGGTATCAAAATAATCGCAATCATACCAATCAATAATCCAATGACAGTAGGTCGGAATTCGCAAGACAATAGTTGTAAACATAGACACAAAACAGCACAGAACAGACAGTAAATAGACGGTACACAAACAAAGTCATATTCATGAAAGAAAGATATATGGACCTCTGGCCAGAAGACCAAGAAGTGATGTCAGGTGTTTCGAAAATAGTAAGCGCATCCTGCCCCACATGTGGCACCCGCCATATATCAATCTATAAGTCAGATAGGTAGTGGTCACTAACTAAGGCCCAATGTCACCGATGCCATCAGTGATCATTTGTCGAAGAGAGATATTGTATTTATCTACCAGCTTGCGATACCTGCCAAAAAAGCGTTTGAATGTAGAGACAAGTCTTGCTCTGGTGTAACCTTGATTTAATAGTTTGTAAGAGAGATGGCCATGTCTCTCTACAAAATCACCATATGAACTGCATGCTCTAGCATATCGAATAAGCTGGGAAATGTATACCCCATAAGCTGGTGAGAGTGGAATATTACTTATGAGGTGTGGAAAATTGATGATACTAAAGTTAAAATCATCTCTCTTGTCAAATAGCCTAGTAGAAAGGTGACCATTAGAGTCAAATTCAAGTAAAATGTCCAGATATGAAGCAGAAAAGGCCGTTTCTGTAGTTTCTTTAATCTCCAATTCTGGAGGATAAATCATAACGAGATATTTACTGAATTCAGAGTTATTCATAGAAATAACATCGTCTATGTATCTATATGTTCGATTGAAAGTTCGAGCTACAGAGACCTTCTTCTGTTTAATTAAGTTCTGGATAAATTCTGCCTCATATTAGAACAGAAATAAGTCTGCAAGCAAGGGAGCACAGTTAGTGCCCATGGGAATTCCTATACACTGTTGGAAAATGTGCCCTCCAAATTCTACAAATATGTTGTCGATGAGGAAATCAAGCATACTGATAATGTCTTTCTCGGTATAAAACACTTTAGCGTTAGTTGTATTTTTAACAAAATATGTAGAATTATACCCTAATACCACATATTTGTAACGGCGTGAACCATTTTTGTGGAAAAATGCTTGGATGATGATGTTTTTCAAGCGTTCTTTCAATTTATTATGTGGTATTGTGGTATACAATGTGGAAAAATCGAAAGTTTTAATAGATGTTAACTATCGTTGGCCAACTTGACAACATCGGTAATGGAGTAGCTACAAAATATGACACAATGGGTGTAAATGTTGATGCTGTTCGAGCAATCAAATAAGTGAAAGGTCGGAGGTAATATGACTAGATACAACGTACCTCTGTGATATTAACACTGAAGGATGAAACAATTGGGTACCGATTTAAGCTCTCTTCACTTGCACATGTCCTCGCACCACGTGATCCTACGGGCACAAACATCGACACTTTTAGTTCAATATTTTAGTCTGTATCTTGGCAAAGATTATCTTTCAGCAATAAACATATGAATGCTTACTCAGTATATTCCAATCGAAATCTGCTCACTGCTCCCTGGATTATTTTAATAGAACAGCAGATTTAGTATCTGATTGATGGACTGGACTAATTTCATTGATTACAAGGCTTGTTTCAAATTTCGGTTTCCTTGTTTCAAGTCAGAGCGTTTCATTATACATTACAACGAATTGCCAGATGTTGTCAAAGTCACGATAAACAGACACACACTAACTCACACACAAACACACACACACACACACACACACACACACACACACACACATATATATATGCATATATACAAAGCCTCTCTCACTCACTCTCTCTCTCTCTCTCTCTCTCTCTCTCTCTCTCTCTGCAACTTGCAATGAATACATTGATAAATTGATAGTTAATAATTCAATCAGGTACAGACTTCCATAACTCCCACAGATATTGCACACTACCTTCAAAACCGTACGTTGGATATTAAAAGTAAAAACACGTTACACACATTACGCGAGCCCTCACCGGGACAACAAAAGCGAACTTTGTAATCGTGACATTTCCCGTTCTTCTGATCGTCGTTTCTGCACACAAGACCACTTGCATTAAACTGTTGGAACACGTCTCCTGTATTTAGAGCTGGGACTCCGTCCACTGTGATAGCGTCTATGGCTGTTGGGTTGTCACACAACCAATTAGGATACATGAATCGAATGTCATCGATCTTTTCCACATCTCCATGAAGTTGACCGTGATTGTTGTACCAGTCCGACCAGTGGCAGGCTGTTTGTTTGAAATTTGAAAGAAATACGCTTGGACCAAGTCTCGGACCACTCCGGTGTTTTTGTAACCCGTCCCTTCCCCGAAAAACAAACAAACAAGCAAGCAAAAAATAGTACTTTTGGAGAGATTCTAAGACTAGCTGAGGCAATTGCAAAATAAAGTTTCTGATAATCCCCATTTGTTAAAAAATAAACCAACGAGAACCTACTGTTTTTAATTTATCTGTTTCAGCGAAAACCCAACAAAACTACAAAAAGGGGAAGAACACGCCATAGCCATTGAGATACTGAGTGTTTTCATAAGACATCCATGTCCGGCTAAAATTAACGCTTTAACATGTATTCCACCACCTTTGATTCAGGAGAAATGTACACAAGTACGGAATTTCTCAAAATACCAAACGACGTACAGCGGTCAACACAAATGGCGTTTATTTGGGCTCCACAAACAGTGAAACACTGCAGTCTTTAAGTTGTCGACAGAGTCGCCATGTGTGCATATGATGTACTGCTATCATATATACATGTACGTCATATCATTGGCTGAAAGTGTCTCTTATAAGCGACGATATCATCGGATGTACATTGCTTGGCCTAATTACATACGTACATGTTCGTGTATATGCCACAATACGGAAAACAGTAAGACAACAAGTGGTCAGCAATCACTTTAACAGGTAAAATTAGCCTTTTCTGATTGAAATAAAGCTTTGGTTGTTTTAAATAAAATAAATGACAGGAAAATGGTATAAAATAGTTGTTTGAAAATAATCATTTCATGCGTCCGAGGAAAACTATTATAATTGAAAGACGTCGCAGATTTATGAGGTTAAAATTTGGGAAAAGTTACCCATATTTATTTACATGAGTGAGCATCGTTCAAAAAAGAAAGAGAAAGACTTCGCAGATCCATACTAAACATTTTTAAAGACAAGGTTGACCAAAACATAATTCAAAATATACAAAAACCATTAATATTGTGTCGTTCATCATGATAATTTTTATGATGTTATTTTCTACCACATTATTCGGGTAAAACATAAAACACTACCGGGTCATGTAAAATCGACACATTTTTCTTCAACACAAGTCTGTAGTATTTTGAGTAGCCAATCACAGGACTTGAAGGGGTCACTAAAATTGTTAGTCTGGTGTGATAACGCAAACTACATTTAAACTGCATATTTTGATTATGAATGGCTCAAAATTGAGTGTGTTTCATGTTTGAATAACTTCAAGTTGACTCTCATATTTTTCATTAGTGGTCAACAGACACTTCTCTCTATAGTTAAAACTCGTTAGTTGAGGGTCTTATACGAGCACGGTCCCTCCCCAAAACAACGCCGACCTAACCAAGCCGATACTCAAGGTTGTTCATATGGGACTGCCTGCTGTTTAGCTAACGGATGTACTGGCTAGATTTGCATATGGATGCACGCCTTTTAGATGAGATGACCTGGAATGGATGTAGGTCACCTAATGGTTTACTTTGGTCAACTTTGTTGAGTACACAAAGTTGTGACTTTTAAGGGTTCCCCCTTACTGTCTCTTAAATTATCAGCCACATTTGTTTAAGGTTGCACGCTACATAAGGTGATCTAGAGTTGACCTGTAAACAAATCTTGCAGTTCCTCTTTTTACTCCATTACTCCACCTGTATGACTGAGTCGACGGAAGTTTACTTTGTTCTTTTATTATCGAACGGAGTACTAACAGTTCAAATTTTGATTATTGAAATAAGATAAGCATTTGGTAGACTCAGGGACGGAACTAAATTACCTTAAATAAAGTCTAATATAAGCAATGTGACAATCTCTCGACAGATGCATAATGACAATGTAGGTTGTTACTTGTAGGAGGAAATGTAAACGGTAACAATACACATTCAGCGACTTTTTCCTTGGGATTTAGTATATTGAATGATCAGTTTGTGTCATAGGAAGGGTAATCGCTAAGGGCAATGCAATACTTACACCTGATACTATTAGCAAGTGTACGCGTAGCTAACGGCCAGCTTAAATTTTCTCACAAATGCCCATTCTATATCGCACTCAGTGTGGTGAGGGTTAGCACGATCACTGCTCGGAATTTCTCCACTTCACACTACCTGACCGTTGATTTTGAATCGTGATCGTAACGTTCGCCAATTTGAAAAGTGGTTTGATGAAATATAGATTGTTCTGTCGTTTCATCTTGCACTTTGTAATGTTCACCAAAATCCATATTCGTATTCGAATCATTAGATGCCATAGTTGTTTCCAATTTTAACATTTAACAAAAGTAGCAGTCTGCTTTAGCAAGGAAGTCGCCGTTCTACTGTCACCTGTAATGCTTTTATGGTGAAATACAGCATAAACAGTAGCTGGTTCAGATAACCTGCCAGACTAATTTTCCTAATTGTATTTCGCCAAAACAACGATAAGTAGTCACTACAGTTTCTTGTTGTTGGCATCATTATTCGTTCATAAGTCATCAGAGGAAATGGAACGTTGGATTTCCATCTTGCAATAAGTGTTTTGTTTGCTGGTAAACACGATAAGGTGTACCTTGTCGTGAAAAGCTTAGCAAACATTTTCTTATGTGTAAAAAATTGTTGACTAGACCAATAGCAGAAGCCTAATCCTAATTCACTACAACAATCGCCGTGACGTGCAGTATTAGAGCCTCGTCCAAGACTAAATATGTTACACCAAGGTTCTCGCAATTATCCATGATGACGGGGCATTGAATGCGACATATTTCAAGTTAATCTAGGTATACAAATGAACACATATTAAATTGTCAGCCTATCCACAGCGACACCCAATGCAAATATACGTCTCAATAAAATACAAAAACTGTGGATTCTATTAAGACAACAATAAAGATTGATTATTGTAGTAATAATGTTGTTTTCTACAGTAGCCAATTATCGCTGACTAATGAATAGTGTATTTAACGAGCGTGTTTTGAGCAGCTGAGAAATAATGAATAAACATGACAATGCTATCAATGAGAAACAAAAAATTACGATCGTAAGTTAAACAAACACTGATATAGACCTAGACAGACACGGAGAAATGGCAGAGACCTCATCTTGGCTAAAGTTTATGAGCTTGTCCTTCAAGAAATAAAACTACATTGAGTTGCAACGAACAGGACTAGCATATCTGTAAGCCTCTACAAAGATTCACGGTGTCTGAAAGCAAAGCCAAGCTGTGTATCCCCAAGACGAGGCGAAAAGTCACGACAGGGAACGAAATAGACATTTCAACAAACCATTTTGATATGGACGTACACCAATGATCCGTTTGGAGGTTTATAGGGGGTTGTAGAAATTGTGGGAAACAAATAACGTCTAAAAGATAGAATTACACCAATTTTATCATGATTTTAGAATAACATTAACTCAGCCTGCACGTGACCGACATTTGCTGTAAGATGATAATATACATGTACCATACGGTATCACGAAGAATGGTTTGACTAAAAAAGCTGCCTTGCAGCTGCAAACATTCCACTTCCAATTCTTTTCCACCCTGGGCGAAACCGTTTCCATATTATTTTCGACACTTGTTACACATTGACTTCCATGATCATTTACATACCTATTTGTTGTGCCTCGAACACTAGTAAGAACAAGAAAACGAAGTCTAGCGATCTTCTCTTGACGTACGTGAGCATCACATACATGGTGTGCAGGCAAGCGCTCTTCTGAACAATTGACGAACCTTGTCCTTCGAATAGAGGAAGTTTGAGGATAGACCGATTGAAATTTCGATAACGTAAAGTAAATATCAGTATCTCAAAAACGAGTACAGTTATATTTGAAATAAGCCGCGTTATCAGAGTTGACTATATTACTGTCGCACGTATCTTATCTCTATATATACAAGGGAAGACCCTGAAGTGATAAATAATGAATTCTGACGGGCCAGTATACTTCTATCAGCTACAACGTCATGATATACGATGGGTTGTCTTAATTTTTGATCGGATATATTAGTTGAGGTAGCAGATTCCAGCGGTAATATCACATCTTACGGGTGATAATAATGGCAATTTACATCTAAGTCTTCGAATAGCCACCTACTCAAAGTTTTGTCGACGAGCACTGCCTTATTCTAAACTATGCGTTTCTTTTCTTCTCTTGCCTAATGGTCTAAAATCAGGTCTTTGCCTGTCTGCAGTGCTATTAGTAGCCCGTGTCTCTTACTAGACGACATCAATCTTGTGTAAACACACAGTATAAAAATTGATAGTTGGATTAGTCAACGACAAAATACGTTTTGCTAGGTATAAGATTTAATCACATCAAACTTATTTCCATTTCTCTAAACTCTTTCCATCACATAAAACGAATTCGGAGTGTTTTTTCCCCACTTGTACATTATAAAAGGATTTGCGTCTTTAACAAATGACTTTTTTCTTTCTTTGAACTGTACTTATAATGTAACCAATGCCCAGATTTATATTTATTCAACAGTCACTACCTTTCTTACCTTTTCTGCTCTTTTTGTCGTACATCAACTAACGTCAAGCAAACTAGTCCTACACAAGCAGATAAATACTTAGGACACCATAAACCAAGCAACTTTGGTCGTCAATATTGATTTATTTGCTTCCTCAAAGAAAACCAAGACAGAGTAGTCAAACTATACAAGGGGAACTATCACCAAGTTTATCAACTTGCAAGAGATGCAGTGAACAATTCAAGGCGGTTAGCGGCTCTAGTTGTGATTGTCTCTTCAAGACGAAATCTGTCTTTACTCAAAGACACTCATCAGTTAGCAAGATCATGGTATAGCCTATTTTACGTCAAACATTATTAGCATAATGAGCAGTATCTAGGATCCATATAATTTAGCTACTCTTTATAGACACCGGGGTTTTGGCCTTTTTTGTTCTACTGTACTGTTTTGCCAATGTAATCCTTCGGTCACACGGTGCCCACTTAAATCTTACTTTGATATCATCTTTGATATCGTCTGGTACTGAATTTCTGTTACACAGATGATAATCTGCGGCTAGAATACTAAGTACAACAGCGTCGACATCTAAGTTCCATTCTGTAGTATTTCGCGTCGAACTTACCAAGTTGATATATTATCATGAACGATTAATCATACTTTTGTAATTACTGCAGTTGCTGTAGTTTCGTCCAAGGGGAGTAAACAGCTATCAATAATAGAAAAGTATCTGAAAATGTGCAGCACGAATTATGCATAACGATCAGCTAAACAAATTTCCCCGGTTCTGTTTTGAAAGCCGAGAACCATTTATCGTCCCTCTAATGAAATCATACGTAATTGAAGCAATATATGTGCTTATAGATGTGAATTGAACAGTAAGACAATTAGGAGTTGAGTTGAAATAACAAAGTCGCTCTTTTGTGAGCATTATTAATGAATTTTGTTCGATATGAAAAGAAGTATGGGTTTTCTGACTTGTTTAAAAATTCTGAAATACTGGTCAATCGTACAAAATCTAAATTCTGCTAGCAGCCAAACAAGATTAAACATTCATTGAATTTTGTTACTGTCTATGAAAAAACAAGTTCCGTGCACAAATGTCAATAAGCATGGATAAACATACACTGTTACATAGAATTTGGTCCTCATGCAAGCTTTTGTAATGCAATTCTAATTGCAGCTCCTTTCACATAGCTCAGGATCGCAGCTTCTCCTTACATTTTGGCAATATTTATTTGGCATAGGAGAACAATTCGGAATAGGAATAAATCCGTATTGCCCAGAGGTAAGGAGTAAATTTCTACACTCTTGCGGTTGTCTAGAGTGATCATTTTGTACCATGAGTGACTTTATGCACATATTCCATGTTTCCTTGACATCAGAGCAGGTATAACAGAGTGATTTGATCCCTTTAGCATCACACACTTTAGTAGAAGTTTTAGAAAACGGCAATGTCTGCCAAATGAAGAAATCCACAAAGACCACGATTGGGACTTAAATTCGGGATAATTGGATCCCCGTATTTTCCAAATTTCTCAAATGTGTTAGATGCCCTATAGCTAATTGTTGCAATATTACAAATTACACATAAAACAAGAGTATAATTAAAAAAAAAAGCAGATAAGCCTAGATTTGCAGCAGAAACAAACATACTTCACCCTCCATTTATCCCCAAATTAGTTCCAATCGTGTTAAAGATACTCAATCGTTGTGTCGCTCGCGTGACATGATTGTAAGATTCATTGTTTGTTTTATGAGAGACCAAATGTGTGAGGAAGACGCAATTTTTAATGATGCGTGTTGTTGCTTTCCTGATATTACCAACGAGTAAAGTCCAGCAACCAACCTTCCGACATTCGTCGACCATTTTTCAACTATTGTCCGACATAAAAGACCATCCCCTTAAAGGAACAGAGAAGAGATAACGTTAAACAAATAACGAAAAGATGTGTATTACCGGAAACATCTCATGCACCCCCGTCTATCTGTTCGTTTGTCTCCCTGCTTTTCGATCGATCTATTGCTCGCCTACGCGCCAGCTTTGTTGCTCACCTCAGTTTGTCACTTTCCCACCTGCATGACTGTCTTTGATTCACCCTGATGTTGTTCATAATTTTATAATAGACTACTCTAGTATGGGCCCCAGCTGTAAAACCGTATCAGGGAACAATAAGAAATTCAATAAGAAACAATAAGAAATTCCTATGCGTACTATTATAGTGTATAATTTGATGAATGTATCACTAGATAGTTGTATTGATGTATCGATGGATTGTGTGCAAAAGACAGAGACGTGCAAAGCTTACATTCTGAAAGACATTGCTTACTGTGTTTGCAAAAAGGCCGTTGGAAATTTTAGATTAGAGATTCACGTCAATATTACCTTACCTTGTTAGATTTTTCAAATCTTAATATGTTATTCACAAGACCAGAAGCCGGTGTTCTTTCATCCGGGTTATTATTCCAGCAGTGTCTCATCAAACCATAAATTTCGTCGGTGCAGTGGCGAGGCTTTGACATCCGATGACCCATGGTTAATTTTCGAGCGAAGAAGGCGGGTTCAAGTGATTGGAATTCGGGATATGGAGTGTCACCTGTGCAAGTGTTGAGTGTTCGACATCAAATCAGGTCCAATAATCGTTATCATTCAAGGTAAACTATGAAATTTAAAAGGTCCAAGGAACATATAGATGATGACAAATTTAAAGGCAATGGGACCATCTTGAACCACGAAATAGTGGTGGTACCAGGTGTCCGGAATGGGTAAGCGTACCCTGCCAGCTAGCCGCACCTGTGCAAGTGTTGAACGACATAAAGAACATGCTTGCTGTGTTAATACCATGGTCTATTATCACTCGTGACTTTTGCAATCTTCAAGCGAACTTTTGAGTAAAACACAATTGGAACTAATTTGGGATAATTGGATGGTAACGTAATGCCAGTTTAATCTACAAATATAATCTCATCTGCTTTTCTTTTACAGTACACACTTGTTTTTTATGAGCGATATGCAAAATTGCAACATTCAGCTATACGGCACCTAGCATTTTTGAGAAATTTGAAAAATATGAAAATCCAATTATCCCACATTAGGTCTAATGGTGTTGTAAATATATGTAAAATAAAGGTGACTACAACACAATTCATTCAGATCAAATTGCCCACGTTAAACTATGCCATAGCGAGATATATAGAAGAGCCCATGAAATGGTCTGACACTCAAACAATTAAGATCTCTCCTAGTTCCCCTGGACGCGATATGTTAAATTCAGCGGCCATTTATTACACGTGTTCGCTAGATTAAAGAATTAAAGTAAAATTGTGAAATTGTGAAAGAGACATGTCTCTTTAGGCTGCTACTCCTACTTTTAATATTCATGGGACCAATTGTCACCAGCTTTGCTATACTTGGTGCTAGGCCATGCAGGAAAAAATATGATCTGAAGTGTCATCAATGAATAGCACATTTCGCCGGCTAAGTAAAATTTTTAGTCAAGTATAGTATCGTGAATATTCCCAACACGCATTTAAAGAAGGGTAAAAGCACATCATTGACACTTTTATGTCGTAAGGGGGGTTGGGTTTATTTTTGTCAAAAGGGTAGTTTTTTATTTTATTAACCATCCAACAGGCGAGCCAAATTACAGGATGATGTACCCATAACCCACTACCCAATGAAGTGATGAGGAGTGAAATCCCTTGCTCAGGGCACAATACCGTGCTGGAGTCCTGAACTCGCCATACTCTGACAGTGGGTCAGTTGCTCTTCACCTACCGGGTCTCGACCTCACCATCCTCTGATAATGAATCTGGTACCCTGGCCACAGCCCCACGATGCCTCTATGTGGGGAAGTGGTCGGACTCAAACTGTCGAGTCACTATTACACAGTTTTGAAAGTATAATCATGGAGGTAGCAGAGATATATAATGTCAATGACACATTACCCCCATTTTATCTGAATGACGCGCTACATTCCAAAACTATACAAGTGAGAAAAATTGGCACACAAAATTAAGTTAAGTTGCCCCGTTAAGTAAGCAAACGGTATGAAAGTGAACTCTCTTCAGAGAAGATATTTACAACTAAGAACATTTGCATCGAAATTTTACAAAAACACATTTCCTCATAATTTGGATACACGTGAAAGAGCTATAAAATTATTCATTTCCAAGAAAATATGTGCGATGAAATATACAAAAAAATGCGACAATACTTTTCTGCTGCTAACATTGTTTATCCATTCAACGTTACTGATAAAACTCAGTCTAAGCAAACCTTGAACACACTAATGGCCTGTAAACTCAATTGCGAATCTTTACAAAAAATCTATGAATATAATGTGAATCTATACGTCAATTTGAGGACTAGATGGAAAACCTTGAAATTGATTGCATTTGATAATGCACTTATTTTTGTAACACTTCGTAAGAAATTTACTTTATAAAATACAATGACAAATTTCGTTAACATTTGAAGATCCTCCTTAGACCTTGAACAGAATTTGTAATTTTTGAACAAATATTTTGATTATTGGGCTAAACATATACTCGATAGATAGATAAACATACATACATACATACATACATACATACATACATACATACATACATACATACATACATACATACATACATACATACATACATACATACATACATACATACATACATACATACATACATACATACATACATACATACATACATACATACATACATACATACATACATACATACATACATACATACATACATACATACATACATACATACATACATACATACAAATAAAGTATACAGATGTCCCCAATAGGGTTCGAACCCACAACATACGACATCAGTCGCCTAGCGGAGAGGCAACAGAGAAAACCGCTTGGCTAAATCCCTCTCTCAAAAAGAGTTGTTCAATGGCCGGCTAAGTTGTTACATTTTTCTGACTGAGACCGATCTACTCACGTTGTAGAGTTCGTGAAGCACTCACGCACGTACGCTTACTATCACACATCGCACACACAAACTTTATCGAAGCGAAGCAATGAATACATCTCTTTAACTGGGCGAACGATAAGCCTCGGGGACAATTCTGTCCACCAGCAGAGCTATAAACCCAGGGTAGAAAATACGGCTAGTTTTTAATCGGGTTTTACTAACAACATACGGCATCAGTCGCCTAGCGGAGAGGCCACAGAGAGAACCGCTCGGCTAAATCCCCACTCTCAAAAAGATAGGTTCAATAACCGAGCTTAGTTGTTACAATTTTTCTGACTGTGACCCCTCCACATGCTGTAGAGTTCCTGAAGCGCTTACGTCGAAGTTATGTATAGTACAGAAACAAAAAGTCAAGAATGTACAGGATTTGTCTTCCATACCTCGTGTGGCCATCTCCCATAGCAATACTCCATATGACCAGCTGTGCGGAAAGACCAAGAACAGTTCATGAGAAAAAAAAACAAAAAAACATTTTTTAAACCTTGCGAAAATCTTTGTTCGTGCATACCACATTAGTCAAACCATTTTATCCCCATTATTACAAGAGGCAATAACAGATTTTAATCACCTATACCACCTTAGAGTGCTATACAACATCTTTATAGGATTCACTAATTAGCGGATAAAGTGCTGTCAATGATTGACCTGCCTGTTCCTTGTACTTGACTCTTTCTAAATTTCTAGAAATAAAACCGTTCGAAAATTAACTTTTCCTTTATATGAACTAAGTCGTAGTCAACTCAACACCTACTAAGCGACAAACTCGTCCTTTTTCAAATAAGTTCGTGTAGAATAATCCATAATTTGAGCTCACGTATCATGTGTATTCATATAACACGCAAAGCTGTTTTTAAATTCTGATGTGTACAATAAATCGTGGCATCGAACCTTTAATTTTCATGTTTGAAGGCCGGGTGAGGGGTTAGAGATAAAACGACTGACAATTTAGCATGTTTAAGTGAGTAGAACAACAGATACAGTTGCTAACATGAAACAAATGTAACAGAAATAATTTGAAAAGTAGAGACTATGCAAATCTAATGCACACATCTGCAGACTTACATGTCAGATTCATGGGAATACACTCCAGCCGAAAGTGCTTCAGGAGCCATCCAGCGGACAGGTACAAGCATTCCTCCATGTATAAAATATGAGACAAACGGTAATCATCGCTACAACGAAAAGGCAGCGATGACATAATGAATGCCAGTAATACTGTGACTTGATATGCCGATTTATGGCATCATGTTAGCTACATTTTTACCAAAATCGTTTAACGGCAAACTTCCTAACTGAGACTGGCCTTATAAATTGACCTCTTTCTTTGCAAAGTGATGCAAGAACGGAAATGTGGTGAATATGGTGTAAGAGAGATGCTGTTGGTATGGATACGGAGGCCTGTCAATAATCACAGCAATTGTGCTGAAATGTTTCCAGTATTTCCAAGTGGTTACACAAAGAATCTTTCGATGTTTGATAACTATCAATATTACGTTATCTTCACAAAGACAAGATATAGGTTTCATATTTTTGCCATGTGATATGATTTGAAAATGCTTGTTTTTGTGAATATCCCCGATTTCGTTAGTAATAGTCATACAAAACAGTAACATATGTGTTCGGAGAATTAGATTGGATATACCGTTGGGTGTCTTTGGTATTGTCCTTTTTGGTAAACATCTCTTGACAGACCAAAATCCGCTATTTTGGCGACGTCGTCAAATGAGATTAAAATGTTCCGAGCTGCGATATCACGGTGGACAACCTAAAAACAAAATTTTAACACATAAAAACCTGAATCATATACATGAAAGAGAACTACATTGTTTATATCAATCTCTATCATTTTGCGTAACCGTTGAAAATTTCTCGAACACTGAAATCGACAGTATGCTTTCACATGGAAGACTCACAAAAAATTCATACAAGTTGTGTCGATCTGAAGGGTTAGTTTCACCCTAAACAAAATAGATGCTTCCAATCATGAATTTCTGTCCAGAATTTCGTTTCGCTTGTTAAAGTCTACTGATCGAAGAAGATGGTTGCACTTCTCTTTGAATCAAATTTTGGGTTTGTTATATGATGTGTCTCTGTTATTAATTGCATTAACCATAGGCCTAATATTATTCATCTGCGTTTTATCGCAAAGCCCTCCTTCAAGTATATAATTTCAGGCAGCGGTTACTTTATACATTATACGAAAGTGTTAGGATGTTCTATAAATTGAAAGCTTTAAAATATCAAAAATAAGTCTTCATCAGCTCTTATCATATACCTACATTCACGTGCCTTTGTAAAGCTATGGGAGGAAGCGCCCTCAGATCCGTGCATTTTTTTTACGTATCACGCCCCGGCCCGGTGCCCAAATATGGGCAATCGCGTGCAGTTCTGAACTACCTCGATTCTGGTTACTACGCGCGTTGCTATCCGCAAACGTTCCATTCTTATACAAAGCCAGCGCGAGATTAGATCAGCTCGCTCAGATCGTAGTTGCGCGCGGAGACAGTGGAGCTATGCCGGTGACATCGGCTTTTATTTCTTAAAATTCTAGTGAAATACTTTGTATAGTAAGTGCGTGCCTGTTTAGTATAAATTGCAAGAAACTGACATCTCGCTTTTGTCCTTCTTACACCTCGATTTCAACCTGGATCTCTGTTGGTCACGTAATAGTACGGATGTTGCTGTGCGCGTTCTAGAATTCTGCATGTAAACAAATGACGTCATTATGTATGTCAATCCGCGACGGGAAGCGGCCATCGTATTTATGAAAAACTGACACAAATGGCGATGAATTTTTGATATCGCACGCATTTTTATCTCCTAAACAATGTTGAATATTATGTAAACTACATATTTATCATTCCATAAGGTATATGATAAAACCTTTACGGCCCTGATACGGCTTTTGCGGCCCTTGGTCGTACGGCGTACGGGCCCTCGCACGCTCGGGCCCTTCCGCCGTACGACCTCGGGCCGCAAAAGCAAACAGATAAAAAGTCTCCTTTCTTTCTCGAAGCGATTAGTAGATTCGAAGAGCATCTGACTCACCTGTTGATGTTTTAGATATTCCATAGCTCTTGCTACGTGTAAAGCAAATGTTACGAGACTCCTGTCGAGCTGTTCAACAGTACCGTTGCTTCCCTCTGGCCATTCCTGTAGATAGTTCAGTAAATCTTGCCTCATCAGCTCAGTTACCGTGCAACAATAACCTGTAGGATTAGACGTACATGTGAATCAAAAAGATTTATTTCGCTGATCTCTTAATGCACACCATCCTATGACAGAAAATATTACTGGCTTGGAGTGTTAAGCAAATGGTAAACTTGGTGACTTTTTCCCTCTGGGAATTAATCCTAATAAGATTTGTTATTTCAAGGTGATACACTTTCGAAATTTTGATATCGTCATTTAGCAGATGGCAGTTGAAATGTATTTTTGAAATGAAGCATATTTTTTGTTTGTTAGTTTTGCCGTGTCAATTGCATTTTCGGAAAATGATATCCTACGGTTGCACTTTAATGACCTCAATCAACAGTTTTGTGATCACTTTCCCTGCTATTATGTATCTTGGGGTGGTGTGTGAGTGCATGGCACATGCGCTTCGAGGTAGAGCAACACGAAAGGAGTGGAATTTATAGGTAGAAAGACGATGATTCTAACTTTTGGTAATAAGTCGTTCCGAACGCAAGTGATGTAACGTCATGGAAGACTCATAGCAGAATGCATGACACACTAAATTTAAACACATCCCCCCTAAAAGAGTAAAACAACAAGAGCAACGACAAGAACAACAACAATAAAATCGAAACCGAGACACCGCATTTAACACGACAATATCTGGTATACACACTTACTTGGTTCAGAGATAACGCCGATTAGTTTGATAACATTTGCATGGTCTTGCAGCTTCTGAAGGAGTTGAATTTCTTGATCAAATGTCGGCCGATATTCGATGTCATCTGAAATAAGATGACTATGTTAATTGTCCCTCTCTTGATCTTCTCTTTTCAGTATACTTTCATTTCCCTCATATAGAGTACGTGGCCAATTTTTGTCACATCAGACAACGGAACATCAGAAAGTTAATATCGTTAATTTCAAATGGAAACGGAGGAAAGATATGTGAGAGAATCTGATATGTTTCGTAATTGATGATCCGTTATGTTCGTCTCTGATATCTCACACTGCTTGTGAACTATGTCGAAGTGTCCACTGCCATCTTATCTGCGCTATTGACGCCCACTTTAAGTAAACCTTGGTTCACCGACACGTAATCTGAAAGACAGAAACAACCTTAATGCCTGTGTTGTCACTATGTGAGATACTGCAACTTCTCTGATTGGAAAAATGTATCTGGTATGAAGGTATCATACTTTGAATATTGTGATAATGAAACGACATCTTTTCAAGATAGAGAGCTTCAGTAACAATGTTACCTGAACGTAACTCTTCTTACCTTTCAGTATTTTTACGGCTACAACCATAAAATCGTCTCTAGAAAGGGTCAATCTCGCCTTGTGTACATTTGAAAATGCCCCTTCACCGAGACGATCAAGAATTTCTAGTTGCTCCCTATGAAAATTCTTTATTCCTGGCTGTAAGTAAAAAGAAATCAAACGATTATAGGACATTTCTCTCCGTCCTGACATTGGACAGGCTACATAAAACTCATTCTTAGGCTACACACCGATGTTCTTTAAAATAATACTTACCAATGGTGTCCTGCTCCTTTGTGCATCCTTGCTTTGGAGACGACAGTATCCATCCCACTTGGGTTTTGATTTCTTCATTCTTAATTTTACTATGGTTATAATACAGAAAACCACGAACACAGAGCAAATGGCTGCAATGATACCTATGATCTGACGACCAGTCTCGCCATTCCATTCTTCTGTAAGATTGTGCATATAATAAATGCATGCAGAAACCTTTAAAAGCATTTTCTCTCGCTCCTATTTTAATTATATTAATTATGTGTTTCAAATGTATGTAATAGTATGTAGCGTGTATGTATGTATGTATGTATGTATGTATGTATGTATGTATGTATGTATGTATGTATGTATGTATGTATGTATGTATGTATGTATGTATGTATGTATGTATGTATGTATGTATGTATGTATGTATGTATGTATGTATGTATGTATGTATGTATGTATGTATGTATGTATGTATGTATGTATGTATGTATGTATGTATGTATGTATGTATGTATGTATGTATGTGAGTGTGTATGTATGTATGTATGTATGTATGTATGTATGTATGTATGTATGTATGTATGTATGTATGTATGTATGTATGTATGTATGTATGTATGTATGTATGTATGTATGTATGTATGTATGTATGTATGTATGTATGTATGTGTGCGTGTGTGTGTGTGTATGTATGTATGTGTTCTGTTTGTTAGCATCCTAATGTTCACTGCCTATTGCCCTTTGTATGTGTGATCGAAGCATCTTACATGTTCAAGGTAAAGTTTCGCCATATATACCCACTTTAATCATAGAGATTGGTTTAAAATAAACTCACCTTTAATGGACACTATAAAAATACACACATCGGAGTTGTTCCAATTGTCAAATACAGATATGATGACTTTTGACCTTCCAACAGGAAATAGTTGTCCCGATTCATGTGTAGATATCATATTTGCTATTTCATCGTTGTCAGTAGCTGTTACCGGAGGCCAGGTCACATTCACCATATCCGAAGGACTCGATACAAATCTGGTAATGTCAGATGGGCAACCGTGGATGGATGGTGTTTCTGTGTCTGATTTAAAAACACAAAAAGAATAGTACTGAAGACATGCCAGTTGTCGATAACGTAAGATTACATTGTAGAATACATTTATACTCAATATTGTGCCAAACACATACGACTTTTGACCTTTCTTTAAAGAAGCCCGTTAATATATAAATTGGGCCATTACTTCTGATCAATTGTGAGTTCGTTGACTACTGAACGGGGGTGGGCCGACAAAATCCAGGGGGTCACGTCAAATTTGAAAACTGCAAAGGGGGGGGTCATGTATTTTTCAAACAGCTCAGAGGGGGGTCACTTAATTTGTATAAATATCCGTTCCGTCAAAAAGCAGTTTCAGTGTTTAGAAATATTCTGGGAGATAAACATGATTCGTTGCATGATTTCATTCTCTGAAGTTATTCACCTGTAAATCTGAACAAAAGTATAATTATCTGTCACATAAACATCTTGACTTGACCACTCCGAGGCTTGTCTTATTGTAAATCAAGCTCACTGCCCTGAGGGCGATGAACAATTCCTATTACTTACATATTAGAGATATAGCAAGTTTTTTCAGGGAAATCATTTAACAGTTACCTGTACTGAGACTACAAGTACCATGAAAAGTTAAATAATACTTTTAAGTGAAATTTCAATATCATAATTGTTGTCCACATCTGAACTTTTAAATACCCTATTTGAATCAAGTACATTTGTATCAATTATCAAACAACTATAAAAGCACAAATTAATTTAGTTTAGCATTGTTAAAAAAATTATTCTTAGTTTTCTCATAGACTCCAGTGTATAGTGAATCAGCATTTCCGTGAAATTCCAAAATCTAATTTCTTGCACACATATCAACCTTTAACCATCCTAGGCTAACTAAGTACTTAAAAATGAATTATCAAATGTCTATAAATACACAGATTTTGATAGTTGTGTATTGGAAAAAAAATCATTCATTTTCCTCATAGACTCCCATGTACAGTGAATCTACATTTTGGTATAATTCCAAAATTCAATTTCTGGCGAACACATCCATTTGTTACCACCCTAATCTAATCAAGTACATTGATACCAATAATTGAGAGTACATAAATACATGGGTTTACTAAGTATTGGAAAAAAATTATTCATACTATCCTCGTAGACTCCCATGTATAGTGGATGAACATTTTCAGTGAAGTTCCATAATCAGATTTCTTGTACACATAATATGCAACTTTAACCATCATATTCTAATCAAGTAAAATTATGTTAATTATTGAACATCTGTATATGCACAAGTATGCCAAGTTTTTCATTGGAAAAAAATTATTCACAATTTTATCATTGACTCATCCCATGTATAGTGGATGAATATTTTTGGTGAAATTCTAAGGTCAAACTTTTCGTCCACATGCCAGTTGTAACAACCCTTTTTCATTTAAGTACATTTATGTAATTTATCAAATATCTATAAATGCACAGATATAGTTTTGCATTGAAAAAGTATTACATGAATTTATCATACATGTATGAGAAAATATATGTATACCATGTATGGTGAATCAACATTATCAACAGCTGATTTTCAATTAAATCCAAATATCAAAATTTTGTACACACACGCGGGCGCAAAAATATTGCGATCCACCAGTAATTTCTGTCCAACCCCTTTGAGGGGTAATTTCAAAATTATAGCAAGTCAGAAGGGGAAATCTGAGCATTAACACCTTTTGAGTTTTGTAAGGAAGGTCATTTGAAAAAATCTAAGCTCTTTTTGGGGGGATTCTATTGCTCCATACCCCCAAGGTGTTTTTGTTTGCAGGTCATGAAATTTTTGTCATCTTGAAAGTGTTTGCACGTGGTACGTGGTTCGATTACAACGCACAAAGATAAAGACAGAAGGCCGAATTCGCCTGAGAAGCATTTACTTGTTCAAAAAACGCGTGTCTATTTGGCTCCAAATACTTGCTAGAAACGATTCCGAACAATATCGAACATATCGAATGTTCACCAATAGGGTTTATGAACCGCCGTGTAACAATCATGCAATATTATATACCAGCTCGCACTTGCAAATCCAACGCTCTGATTGGTTCAGATACGAAAAGATTCGTTGTATTATCCATGATGTACCACGGTTAGAACATCTAAGATAGTACGCTGCTAGATAGCATTGTTAAAATATCGGGCGGCCGGAGAGCCTTTTACATTCGAATTCGTTCTTTCTTGCTTAGGGGAGGAACAAGTAGTGCAAATTAGGCATATGGCATACAAGTTGTAATGATTCATATTCTCATTCCGATATTTAAATCCAATTTAGTGAAACCGTAGTGTACTTAGAACAATTGCACAAGACGTCACCACAGGGCCAAACTTTTCCAAATTTAATTTACAGAAAAGAATATGCTTATTTTGCGCTACCGATCACATCAAAATATTACTACTGAAAGGCGGAACACCAAGCGTGCAGTGCAAAATAAACATGAATGACTTCATGCTTTTCAGTGAACACTGAGTCTCATTGTTTTCGTCTTCATGTCGCGGTCAAACCATGTGCAAACAATTTGAATGACTGGTTACTGCAACGGTTTCGAGGAAGTACATGGGGCACTACATAACGAGGCAGTGAACATTACAAAACGAGGCAAACACAGGGACATGAAGCAGCAAATAACAACCCATGAAGTGCATTTCATGGTAATGAGACCTAACAGAAAGGGTCCAGCCAATCAGTGAGCTGTATACCGACCTTGTAGGACCCAGAAAAACGGCCACTGTGACCGGTACATATATCTCGGACCTACCTTATGAAACAGGACGATTCCAAACCCTACCTCTATCACATATTCTTCCAGTCCAACCCTTCAAACATCGGCAACCTGTTGAGAGGGTACATGTAGAGGCATGCACACAGTTGCACTTCTTTGTGCAGTTGCTTCCCCACGTGTTCACGGGACAACCTGTAACACGAATAAAGCCTACAGTAAGCGAAAAGCTTAGAAATTTTCCTGTAATCCTGCGCACCACCAGTAATCCGAGGTATGAATGTCTGCGCGCATGCAATGAATGACACTACAACAAATGATTTGCTCCCTGGGAGGATATGTGCGTCCTCGAACTTCCGGTCCGCCGCTGTTCACTACAATTAGTTTTTCTATATTTTTACTTGATTACAAATACACTATATGATAATAATCAGGCTAAATTAAAATAATATCATATCATTTTTAAATAAGTACAAATCATATCGTATGAACTATCACGGTGAAAACCTAATGATATACCAGTGCTACAACAGTAGCAAAGCTGGGCAGTCCCGAAACATTGGTCAACACCAGGGTTTGAAAATAACAAATGCTTACAAAACATAGTGATTATTAACAGCATTAAGTCGACCGCGTCACGTCCATTATCATGACCGTTAAACGTCTGTCATCAAACTTGGTCTTTGGATCTAAAATTTTGCTCAAAGATGCTCGCTCTGAGCCGCTGCTTGGAATTCTGCTAACTCCTTATTGGGTGCTACTATTACGAAGAAATCACCTGGAACATATGTTCTTGTCATAGCATAGCATAGCATAGCATAGCATAGCATAGCATAGAATAGAATAGAATAGCATACCATACCATACCATACCATAGCACAGCATAGCATACCATAGCATAGCATAGCATATCATATTACATATTATAACACGCCACGTGCTCATTCCGTGTCGCGATTCGCCAGAATACGTCACGTGACGAGGAAATAGATTTGTCTAGTCCAACCGGATCGACAAAAGTGACGTCAGAGGGTATTTTTTGAAAAGCTATTTCCCTAGGGAAATAGTTTTGACCAAATTTGGAAAAGTGTCTGGTCACGTTATCGTAGTGTCGTCTGCAGCTTTGCAACAATGGCGGGTGACTGGAACGTTATGTGCGTCCGGGATAGGTGACGACACATTCTCTGAAACAGATTTTCTAACATTTTCTAACATTCCAACAGCTTAGGAACTTGAACAGCTCATCGACGGAAAAGATTAAAGTGCAACTAAGGATGTCGCTAGGTATGCTTAGAATATTTTTTGAAAGATAGTGGTACCACGTACAACTGAAACCGCTGTGAAAACATCGCCCAGTAAACTTGTCACAGGGGATTGTTGCGGTGCAAAATATCAAAACACATTAAAAACTATATAACAATACAGCATGAGCATGTGGTGTGTTATAAAACACCAATAGCCTGGTCTTTATTCGGGCTATAGCGCTCGTATATTAACCCTCGTGGTCGTGTGTTACCACATCGCTATACCCCTTGGCCTACGGCCTCGGGGAATAGTGATGTGTTTCTTGTAAGACACTGCCCCTCGGGGTAATAGACGTGCGCTATAACCCTCATGACCAGGCAATAGGTGTTTAATATCCATCGTATCACATCACATCACATCACATCACATCACATCACATCATATCATATCATATCATATCATATCATATCATATCATATCATAATTATAATCCCACCGCGTGCAGGTATACACACAATTTTCACAACCTGCGGTTTGTGTAAATTTTCGTGCATACATGACATTGTAACACCAACAGCGAAGATTGTTACTGAAATAATGATGTAGCCTTCGACAGGGTGCCGAAATGTAACGGAGCTTGTGACAAATTGTTTGACGATATGTCATAGAATGCTGTGTAATTTACAAGATGATATTACTCATTTAGAACTACATCATTAGCTACTATAAGCAGTGTGTACAAAAGTTAAGAAACAGGCATGCATATCGTTCAAGTTTCTCGAAATACTCGCATGTTCTTCTCGGCATAATTTTAGGATTAGCTTGTTCGTCAAATGTTGTCTTGTTGAGCAAATTGCTTACCTTCAATACTTATTTTCACGACATTTGAAGTAAACCTTTGGCCTTTCCCGTAACCAGCGGCCGAACATCTGTAGTTACCTGAATCCCCGTACGTTGCTTTCGATAATGCCAACATGCGTGTGCTGTGATAAGAGATCGTTATGGAAAATATATGAGACCAGAATTTCCAATTCTCGGACGAATTGTGAATAACAGTAATAGCTCGCGCAATATGCACAGACGGAGGCAGCCGCAAGCAGCTCGATGATACGCATGCGTCATTGTAGTACCATAAGTACATAATCACAACTGCAATCAAAATGCTTGTGAGTGCGTAATTGCCCGTCACGGCCCAAAATGGTACTTTTTAGTAAGATTTGCGATCGATAAAAATATAAAGTTAAAAATATGCTTTAAAAGTTGAAAATAAATTAACACACACACACACACACACACACACACACACACACATATATATATATATATATATATATATATATGTATATGTATGTATGTATATGTATATGTGTATATATTATATATACATATATACATATATATATATATATATATATATATATATATATATATATATTATATATATATATATATATATATATATATATATATATATATATATATATATATTATATAATATATATACACATATCCGTTTGGGATGCAAGATATTGAAACCGTCATGACTTTTGTCTAGGTTCACCGTCCTGCCAACAGTACACTCTACTCAACGCTTGCGAGCTGCCCTATGAGCACTCGTGAACTCATCCCTCCACAAATGGGCGCTTCGTTTCCCTGCTTTGCACAAGCGAACAAACGAACCAGACGTTAATATAGAGATTTTCCCCTATCAGTTCCTCTCCTTTTCTTTACGTTTTGACTGATCGGAGTAAATAAAGTAAATGATTATATAACCTAACAACCTTGCCTCTTGACTCTTTATTTATTTTACACCCCATTACAAGGACGCGTATCTCTCATATACATATCTTGTAATCAATTAGTCAACACAACTAATTATGCTAATCCATGGACATATCAAGGATTTTATGGGTAGGTCATCATTGCAAAAGATAGAAATGTACTTTTCCTACTTTTCCTGGGACTGGACCGAGTATTGACCGTTTTTGTTCAATGTCAACATTTGTCCTATATATAGTCAAAGTGCGGAACGTTATCTTGTGCGAGCTTCTGTATCACCCCTATTTGTAACGATCAACCCTATTTGTAACAAAACTTAATTTTCAAAACAACTTTGCCGTATTTGTTGAAATATTAATAAAATATGCATATTTGTATGTTTTGGGGCAATTTTCTTTTTTTTTTCCTTGTCAAAACTCATTTTTACGAAACTGCTTTTGTTACAAATTGGGTTGATTGTTACAAATAGGGGTAACATGTCAACCTTATTTGTAACAATCAACCCTATTTGTAACAAAACCTAATTTTCAAAAAAACTTGGCCGTATTTGATACATCTTGATGAAATATACATATTAGTATGTTTGGGGACAATTTTCTTTTTTTTCCTTGGTGAAACTCATTTTTTCTGAAAATGCTCGTGAGATTAAATTTCGTTGTGCAGGTTCCTAGGGATAAGAGGCCTACTCGTAAGATATCATCCAATCGTGCAGATACATGTCAAAAGTTTGTTTCGGGGCAATTTTCACCAATTTCGGTCAAAAATGATAAGGAATCTTGTTTTCTGACCGAAATCTTACTAAACCTATATGGGGTTAACTTTTGTTACAAATTGGATTGATTGTTAGAAATAGGGGTGCGCCACAAGTACACAGCTCGAGACATACTCTGGTAATCGTCAAATGGGTCTCTGAAACTATTAAACAATGAATGCAGAGATGCAGTCACAGAATACACTGCACATGGGGTGGGCCTTTGAAACGGTACGTAAATGCTACGGAACGAGCGTTCCGTACGGCCTTTTCAACTTGCACGCATCTTTCTATTGTTCTCGAAACTAAGATATAAGATAAAAGGAAATGCAGGAATACTTACAGCTTAGTTGAGCATTAAGTGAACAATGTTTTAAAGTGGAATTTACCTCGAGATGGAAACCTTTTTTATTCGTGCATTATTTAAATCGTCAGCGAGAAGGTCGGCCCCGTAGTGCTCCCAGTTCACAATTTCTGACCTGACACCCGTAATGAAGCATCGAAGACGGATAACACCGTGCAGGGGGACTGTAGCTCTGCCGGAGACGACGGACAAGCTAATACGTGGAGTAGTTGCTGCCAAAGGAATTACAAATGCGGTAAAAACGGTGTGTTACTTCCGGTCGCCTCACATTGTTGTGATGATTAGGTTGCGCCAGTAGTCAATTTAACGTCTGGTTTCACAGATTCCGAACGAACAGATGAAAGAAATCGTCGTCCTGGCATTTTCAAAAATAGCATAGGATTTGCTGCCGTCACAACTGTTGTTGTTTTTGCTGTTCGATGGTCATCGCAATTGCTGTTAAAACTCATCAGGAATGGAAAAATCCTTCCTTATTGAGTCAAATGTATAGTTCAGGTACAAAGTTACTCAAAAGATGCAAAAATGACAACAAACGTAAACAGTCTTCAAACATATGATGAACCCTAAGCACTATTAGAATTTCCCACTTTCATTACACTTTTCTATATGTGAAACTTTCAATTTTTCTTTTTTGTCCATATGTTTTAAAGTAACCCGATGTTTTATTCACTTTCATTTTATAGTTTGCATTTCTTTTCACGTCATGTTCTCAATTTTCCCCCGTATTAATCAATTATGTCAACTATACTCACGGATGTCACAAGCCGGTCCCTGCCATCCAGGTGTACATTTACAAGCTCCATTCCATCCGTGGCATGAGGCACCGTTCTTGCACATACACTGCTGGCTGCACTTAATTCCAAACCTCCCGTATGGACAACCTTACCGTAAAAAATTAATGGGAACGTCTTTTATGTCAATTTCAGATCATGCGGTCTAGGAAAAATCGAACGTTCAGACACTTTTCTCTTAATCAGAAGAAGAAGAACATACTTTTGTGACAATGTTGCGTCGAATCCCTACTTTACCTCAAGTATAAAGTAGTAATCTGTTACTTAAGTTTCATGCATCCTTAAGTAACATATTATTACTTTGTACTTGAAGTACTGTGTGTTATTATTTCTAACGCTCTGCTCTGCTGTTGCGTCGAAAGCCTCACTCAATACAAATTGAAATACCGACATTCTTGTTTTCTTATTCTCTGATGTTCCACACACACTCTCTGTCTCTCTCTCATATATATATATATATATATATATATATATATATATATATATATATATATATATATATATATATATATATATATATATATTATATATATATATATATAGATAGAGAGAGAGAGAGAGAGAAGAGATGAGAGAGAGAGAGAGATAGAGAGAGAGAGAGAGCTACAACATGAGTGAATCTCCCTCTTTCAATAACAACAACAGTAGCACCATCATATTTCGTAATATGAAGTAACATAAAAATTGCATACCAATAACTGCAATCTCAGCCGATTCCACAGCCAATGAGAGATGTTTGTTTTGGCCTTGCAATGAAATTTGGAATACCAGGTGTTGACGGGTGTTGAAGTTTTGCCAAACATATTGTCCCAATTCATATTTTGAGATGTAATGCTGATAAGCTTCTTTGCTGAACCTCGACGACAGACGTTTCATAAATATCCTAGCTGGCGCATAATCCCACTGTGTGTTATATTCCGGGAAACAATCACGTGGTAAACACCAACAATCCATGAAAATAAAGCATGGATGAATGCATTTACACATGAATTATGAAACAAGGAACCCTGAATTTCTCCTCCTATACGATACGTGCACCCAATGAAACGAGCATCCAAACCAATTGTTTGTATTTTTATACTGTAGTGTTCAGAAAAGATGACATGCTACCCGAGTTTTAGAAATTGTGCCCGTCTCTGCAGGTCCACATGTCATTGCGAACATCAAAGTGTTAAAGATGTAGTCCACTTCATTATATCATATTTACAATATGACTTGAGCATATGCTGAAACCGGGGCTGTTGATAAGTTTTGAAGTCAAATGGGCCTTTGCGTTATGACTAACCTCAAACTCATGCCTTGTCAATCTCACCACCACTGCACCTGTGGAGTCAGAGAAGATTCCATCCTGCATCTCTATCGTTTGAACTTGGTGATTGGCTTTGTTTGTCATTTGTAGGGAAATGTCCTTCAAATTTAAACCTTTTCCTTTCCTTGGAATCGGCGAGTACACGGTGATGTCACCTGAATGATAACAACGTTACATTATATACATGCTGCAAACATCATTCAAACATCGACGAGAAAAGCCTGTATATGACCATAAAAATGAATTCCATTATTGTTATCTCGATAAGTTCATTTTTTTTCAATTTGTTGATAGCGTTCAGAAAGAAGCAGTGACTTGTTTCAATGGCTTTATGAACCACACACCATTTCTGATTATATGCAAAGTGAAAATACTAATAAACACGATTGGAACTAATTTGGGATAATTGGATTGGCAACATTTCTCAAGAATTTTAGAAATTTGTCTAATATTACACCATATTTGCTTACCATCTTAAAAATTTTATTCAAAATTTACGATGCTGTTGAATTGTTATGAGTAAGAATCAGTGCATGATAGTATCTAATGCAATATTGTTCAAAACATTTGAACAATATTCATATTTTAATGAAAATATGAGAGTTTGTCTGTAGTTTCTTCATTACTGAAACACTAGTAATAATCTCAGTTTGTCACTTTTCCTCGACCAAAATGAAGCTTTTCGATTGATTTACAGTTAAGTCAGTCAGGGTCATTAAAAATGTGCCCTGACTCAATTTAATGTTTATGAAGCCTTAAATTCACGAAAAAGTCAGGGGCATTTCAAAAGTGCCCTGACTCAAAAGTCGTTAAGTAGAGAAATTTTAAGCATTTTTTCTCATTTCTTTAGTACATTTACACAAAAATGAACTTTTTTTATGAAAATGAATCCGATGAAAGAGGTATGCAATAATCGTTGTGTTTTCGTTGTTTTGTTCGATGAGAACAATATTTCAAATTTTACACTATTCTATCATTTTGTAAAATTTCAGCTGTAAAAATTTCGATTTCGTTACATTTTCCTAATATTTACTCTCATCCAATTTTCCCAAATTAGTTCCAATCGTGTTAATATTAGGAAGGGTGTAACACTAGAGGGCGTACAGTCTGTGTTATTGACACCTACACTGTGAATTGTTGATATCGCCGTAAAAGTCTTTGCCAGCATCGGGATTACCCATCATTGATGCCCACCTGTCGAACCCATTCAATCTTACATCAATTATCCATGGCCATGGCTTCATTGTCTTAAAAACAACAAATATATGCCAAAAACATACAGAAAAGGAAAATAAATACGGAATTACACAAACATTGCACCCATGTTTAAACAAACACACAACAGATAGAGAGAGAGAGAGAGAGAGAGAGAGAGAGAGAGAGAGAGAGAGAGAGGGTGGGACGGAAGGAGGGAGAGAGATAATTATATAAATAGATGGGTAGGTAATAATTGGTACCTATTAAACGAGATTACGAGATCTTCATATATGGAGATTTTATTTAATTATTTGTTTCGAACAGGACAGCACTTGCAATTTTAGTTTTGTGTATAGCACCTATGGATTGGCGATCTCCGATGGGTGGACAATAGATCCAATTACGACATTTATATTCTCATTGGTTGCTGTATTTTAGTGTTTGGTGACAATGTATGTGTGATTTGATTATACTGGCAACTTTCTCATGTAATCGAACCAGCGGGCACACTGATCAGTTGAAATCAACATGTGTTGACTGGTAAAGAGGATAAGAAACAAACTGGTAGAAAAAAAATCGGTCTTTTTCTCAAATACGCATTTCCCTAAAGATTCAAAGTACACGAGATCAAAAACAGAAATACAGTGAAACCTTTGCTACAGTCGCAAGAATAATATGGCCAATGTCATCAAATCTCACAACAGGGTAGAGAAAGCATCTTACGATGAATATCTAGGTGAGTTAAGTCCCATTGCCTATCTCAAAGGCATTTGCCTGTCTATAAGAGATATCTTCAGAACAACAGTGGCAGTTGCCCCCCCCCCCAAAAAAATGAGAAACGGTACGTCAGCTTAAGTGGCAACAGGCTAAACAATATCATGCCCAATCTTTCCTTAACAGAGCGTGCACGAATAGCATATAAATATCGAACACATAATTGACCTTAAAACCTTAAGGTCAGAGCCTTTCAAGGTATCATGGTCGAGGTCGATCGATCCTGTCTAGAGCAAGCTGTCATTAAAATGTGCTTCAGAATATAATCTTGAGATATGTCGTTATACACTGAACGAACATACGTGTCCGTCATCATCCCGTTGAACATCGAAACAGATGTGAAATTAACTTTGATGGGTAACTGAAAAATGACAACTAAGAACTCCATCGCTGCGTTCATTGCCGAAGACAGAATATTTAACTATTACAATATTTTGGTAAAGAGATCAAAGCAACCGTGTAACATTTCAGTCATTATACTCACGGCTGGCCTTTCCGGCGTTTCGCATCTCTCATTGTAAAATGGTGGCCAGTGAGCGACATCGTTGACGAACACAAGTAAACTGTAGGCTTGTACGGTTCCATTCTGTTTGGTTAAGGGAAAGACAAACACACGCACGACGGAAAGTGTTAATAGGGATGATCAGCAAATCAATTAAGTCAAACAATTGTCAATGATTTTAACGACGATCTAGCCTTCGTTTCTTTGCTAAACGTCTTCATAATTTTACACGCTTAACTAACACTTTACATAAGGCTGAAGTCGATTTGTTGGTAGAACCGTCATAGAAAATTATACTGAAGTCGCCCTTCATTATGCTGATATTATGGCGGGCAGTAACTCGTAAAGGCTGTAAGTTCATTAACTGGCACTTCCTTCAGCAATTCCTCAATTGCTCAACTACAACTTGTCTCTACATTCAAACGCTTCTTTGAGAGGCATCACAAGCTGGTATAGATAAATACAATATCTCTCTACGACCAGTGATCGCTGATGGCGTCGGAGACATTTGGCCTTAGTTGGTGACCACTACCTATTTGACTTACAGATAGATATATGACGGGTGCCACATGTGGGGCAGGATGCGCTTACTATTTTCGAAATACTTAACACCACTCCTCTGTCTTTTAGCCAGAGGTCCATATATCTTTCTTTCATGAATTTGGCTTTGTTGTGTGTATCGGGGTTTTACTGTCTGTTCTGTGCTGTATTGTGTCTATGCTTAGAACAATTGACAATGTACTACGAATTTGGACTTAGTGCCATCGGATTACGGATGGGTATGATTGTAATTATTTTACACCAATCTATTCATATTCTGCTTACTCACCGTCACCGCATGCAGAGTCAGATTGAAGTTCTCGGTGATGTTCGCCGACATGTATGCTGCTACAACGACGTAACGCCAATCGGCGCTCATGCAGAAGCGGTTATACTGTCACAAAAATAAATACTTTTATGTTAAATTGTTGTTTGTGGAAACATGAAAGTTTTCTTTCGAAAAATGCTATACGACAGTTAAACAATAAATGACCCTTAAACGCTTGGAAATGTTATTTTAGTTTTGCATGCGTTATCTTATAATATGGCGACAAAATGCTTGAAAAAATAAGGGATGCCCGTGTGTTGGAGCTGCATCACAGTGCATGTTGCCAACAGAGTTTTTAAGGGAATATTTGTCCTCTCAGATGACATGTAAACCCCTCATACCATATATTTTCAATAAGCAGAGAATCTGAGGTTTAATATGGTGGCAAAACTTTACTCGAAGGATGAAGAGGGTGGAAATTCGGGGCAAAAAATGTAATTTTGGTATTAATGATAAAAAATTAATTCAAGCCAAAAACGTGATACTATTTTCTAAAATGTTATATTTCGCTCGAAACAGGAGTAAATGTAGAAAACAACGAGTATTTTATTTTGCATTATCTATCCTCATTCTAAAATGGCATGGGTTGAAAGACTGGCATTCAAAAAAGTGTTTAAAATATGATTAGCAAACTTAAAATGCCACTTATTTAAAATGTGAGAACTTAATTGCCAAACAAAGTAGTCGTTTTAACACGTTTGGAACTAATTTGGGATAATTGGATGGTGGCATTACATTGGTTTAGAATCAAAATGTACGCTCGTCTGCGTTTCTTTTGAAGTAATACAATCGTTTTTATTTATGAGTATTTGTAATATTGCAACATTCAGCAATAGGGAACCTAACACTTTTTAGAAATTTAAATAAATAAGGAGATCCAATTATCCCAAACTAGTTCCAATCGTGTTTTTCATTACACAGAATTACAGAAAAATTGACCCAGCCAGAGTAGAGTTGAATTCTTTGAAAATCTTTAAATTGGGAGAAAAGAGAAGCCAGGAAATCGGGTGATTTGCATTCATTCGCATAAATTAACACTTCTTTATCACGAAACTTCCGACTGTTTGACAAGCTAAAAGGTTAACTCAACCATTTCGTTAATCTTGAGTAAACAAATTAACTAAAATTGAATGAATATTTGCAAAAGAAGTGATTTTGAGCACAATACGCTGAGTTGGGTGCAGCTAAGTAACCTGATTTCCATAGACTATTTCCACAGAGGAAAAGACAGTGAAGTTGTCTTCAGACTGAAATTCAGCTACATCATATATTGGCATTCCAGGTCCAACATCCTATTTAAAAGACAAAAAACGACATTGTTTTAATTACTAATGATTCAAAAATAAACATTTCACAACAGGACAATGTCTAATGGTACAATTTTAAATCAAGTTGCAGTTAAAATAAAATAATATGTAGTTTTATTTTTTTTTTTTTTTCAAGTACAATGTGGTGGAATTTTAGGGGTAACACTTGATGAGACGTTATCATGGAACGTCCATATAGATAATTTATGCAAAAAACTTAGTCAACGAATTGGTTTACTGCGCAGATTACGTCGATATATCCCTTTTGATCGTCGCATTATCTTATATCATGGTCTCATACAGAGTATTTTAGATTATTGTTGTGTTGTTTGGGGTAATGCAACGGCAAATAATCTTGACAAAGTTTATACTCTTCAAAAACGGGCGTTACGCACACTTTTTGAGTTATCAATTGATTTTCCCTACATTCAATGTTATGTCGATTAGACAAAGAATTTTTTATTTCATGGCACTTTTAAGTTTCAAATGTATGAATTGTTATGCTCCACAATATTTATCTAATTTATTTACTCCACAAAGTAATGTTCATGATTATTTTACACGCTCTACTGCACGTGAGAATTGTCATGTACCAAGATGTGTTTTAGGCACTGGACAACGTAGTTTTCATTTCCGTGCCACGAAAGTTTGGAATTCATTACCGATTGAAGTGAAAAATTTGACCAGTCTGTACACATTCAAATGTAAACTGAAAGAATATGTTAAAAGAAATGTTTCCCTTTAATATACTTTTGTTTTCTTGTATTGACAGATGTATCTTTTCCTTTTTTCGAAAATTGTATGAGCCCCGATGAAAATTACTATTTCAGTAACTCGGCCGCTCAGTAAAAGTGTAAATAAATATGTTACGAGCTCAATAGTTGCGTGATAAAAATATATTGAACGATGTTAAGCAAATGACTATAGCCTAATCATGAGTACTACCCTCACATACATACTCAATATGCTCCAACAACACAATGTGCATAAATTATGGTAAATTTCAAAATAGCTAGGATTTACAACATGTTTGGGTGATTAGAAAAACTTTTCTGGTGATAGAAAATAACGCAAACTGCGTCCATTACAAAAGTTCTCACTTGATAGATTTTGCAACAATTTAACTCAATACGACGTCCCCTGTTCTCACTTACAGAACACGTTCAGTGTGTAGGAAATACCAATCGTTGTACCTACCCGTACTCGCTGTACCGATAAAAACAATCTATCGTTAGCGTTCCGTGCAGTATCATCGTCGGGAAATGTGATAAAGGCTGCGACATGAGAATGTTCAAGCAGTCAGTGTACGCGTGAGCTTTCCAATAGAAGCGCGGCAACACTGACGATGTTGACTGTGTCACAGTGATCGTCATATTGGGTTAAATGTTTGCAAAATTGCAATTAATGCAGGTGGCGTCATATTCTATCGCAAGAAACGTTTTTTATCACCCAAGCATGTTGCAATTCCAAGCTATTTTGAAATTCACCATAAAACAATTAAAAACATTTTGTGTGTAATAAAGTATCAATGTCCTTCCAATAGACCAGTATGACAGCTATACGCTGACATAACGTCATTTGCGGTCACTAAGTTACGAATGTAGGATCTACAATTTTGAGCTTACAATGGTAAGTTAACTTCCTAAATTTGTAACGCCCCTTAAACTGATCAGTGTGATAGGGTTATAATGTAACTCATCAATGGCTTCAAATACACACTAACATTTTCGACAAGTTTTGATAAGCTGTCGACTTGGTTTGCGAAACGCCGCTAAAAGGGAAAAAGAATATTTCATCTTTAGGCGAGTACGGAAACTTTAGACAACTTCCAATCTTTTCGCACGGATATGTGGTTAGGTATAGATACATTTGGAACAGGATTTTACTCCGATTTATATTTCCGAAGAGAAAATAAAATTGTTTTCTATTGTAGCCATTATATCTATTTTTCTCATTTAATACTCAATTTCTTGGGTTACGATAAGTCTGTTACCATAAAGGTCGGTGTGTTTCTTTATGAGAAAAACATATGTTCAAAATCTCTGTCAGAAACAAGAAGAGGTGAATCATCAGCAAAAGAGAGCTATTTGCATGAGACCGCTGATTGCATATCGTTCACATAAAGTGAAAAAAGTAAAGGCCCTAGTATAAAGCCTTGTGGAACTCCACTATTAACGTAGGTTTTATTCACCTTTACGGCCTGAGTTCTACAAAGGAGATATGATTTAAACCAGGCACACTGTGAAACATTTTGAGTTAGCTGCAGACATTAAAGCTAATGGGAATTTCTATTGAATTAGTGGGTTTTTAATTTAGCTAACAATACGCTTTGCCCTTCGTTAGTGTTGGGAAAAGTTTGAGTTCGCTGCATCTTACATGGGCGAACTGCTGACTATAGCTAAAAGGCATGCTAGCCGAAAATCAATGTTTTAAAGTAATTTATGTGCAATGGGGTAGGGACGATTAACTTTTATCGCAATTTTGTATAATGCATAACTCAAGTTACTACCGTTTGCCATTGTTTTAATTTTAAACCTCGTTTGAGATCACTCATGCGCTCTGTACGAGGCCACCTCGGCTTATCTGACTGCGTAATGCCAATGCGTCAAAGCAAACTACTGTAAGTATTTGAGAACCAATAAGTTATCATGACGCAGGCTTGCTGATAAATGTTCCCATACTTCACAAAACATGCGAAGTTCTTGTTGTTCGTGTCAAAACAAAGCATGTATATGTACAGATATTTTCATTTTTAGCTATCAAATTTTGAATTTAAGTAGACTGCAATTAAATATATCCGAAGATTGTGATTCTACATCAAGTAATGCTCATTGCAACATATGTGTAACTGTCACTTTTTCAACAGCATATTGAAATACCAAGAATTCAGCTTGTCAGTGTTGATAACCAAACCATGTCTAGACTTCTGTTATAGATTTCAACAGCACTGACAAGGTTTATTTATTACAAAATGCAAACTAAGACACCGTAGTTGCCACATGGAGAAAAGGTACCTGAGATATATCTGTCAAAAATATTGAAATGTTAAAATTTCCTCAAGCAATGGAGGGAGAGGGGTCATCAAATTTTTATAATCTTCTAAGAGGTCATCAATTTTTTTGAATCGGTAGGGTAGTTATCTTATTTTGGACGGGATGCAGGAAGAATCGGCCTGCACACACCTCTGGCTGTAACAACTGGACGCTCCCTGAGTGCGTCTGCTGAATAACTTCAGGCAGAACATCACAACAAACAAAATTGTGCAATTTACACCAGTTTCTGGGGTGATTTATGGCGATTTTTTCTTTTCGGTGATTTTTCACTGCTTGCCTATGATGGTTGTAATTTATTGACCTACATTCCAATAAACAAGTTAATTGAAATAAACGATGACATGACAAGGAAGAAGGTATCAAAACAATCGTTGGCCAACTTGACAACATCGGTAATAGAGTAGCCACAAAACATAACACAATAGGTTTAAATATTGATGCTGTTCGAACAATCAAATAAGCGAAATGTAGGTTATACGACCAGATACATCGTACCTCTGTGATATTAACACTGAAGGATGACACGATGGGGTACCTATTTAAGCTCTCTTCACTTGTACATGTCCTCGCACCACGTGATCCTACAGGCACAAACAACGATACTTTTAGTTCAATATCTTAGTCTCTGTCTTGGGAGCAAGGATTGTCTTTTAGCATACAACATGTGAATACTTACTAAGTATATTCCAATCGAAACCGGCTCACTGCTCCCTGGATTATTTTGATAGAAAAATCGATTTATTATCTGATTGATGGACTGGACTAACTAATCAATAGTTTCATTGATTACAAGATTTGTCTCAAATTTCGGTTTCCTTGTTTCGAGTAAGTGCGTTTCATATTAGGCCTACATTACAACGAATTGGCGTTGAGCTTTATGCAAGATGTTGTCAAAGTGACAATAAACAAACACACGAAACTCACACACAAACACACAGACACAGGCACACACAAATACATACATACATACATACATACATACATACATACATACATACATACATACATACATACATACATACATACATACATACAAACACAGAGACACAGAGGCACACACACACACACACACACACACACATATATATATATATATATATATATATATATACATACATACATACATACATACATACATACATACATACATACAAAGCCCTCTCTCTTTCTCTCTCTCTTTCTCTCTCTCTCTCTCTCGCTACAACTTGCAATGGATACATCGATAAATCGATAGTTAATAATTGAATCAGATGCAGACTTCCTTAACTCCCACAGATATTGCACATACGTTAGATATTAAAAGTAAAAACACGTTACACGCATTACGTGAGCCCTCACCGGGACAACAAAAGCGAACTTTGTAATCGTGACATTTCCCGTTCTTCTGATCGTCGTTTCTGCACACAAGACCACTTGCATTAAACTGTTGGAACACGTCTCCCGTGCTCAGAGCTGGGACCCCGTCCACTGTGACAGCGTCTATGGCTGTTGGGTTGTCACACAGCCAATTAGGATACATGAATCGAATGTCATCGATCTTTTCCACATCTCCATGACGTTGACCGGGATCGTTGTACCAGTCTGTCCAGTGACTAGCTGTTTGTTTGAAATTTGAAAGAAATATGATTGGACATAGACTCGGACAACTCCGGCGTTTTTGTAATCCGTCCATTCCCCGAAAAACGAACAAACAAGCAAAAAATAGTACTTTTGGAGAGATTCGAAGACTAGCTGAGGCAATTGCAAAATAAAGATTTTGATAACACATTCAATTTTTGAAAATAAACCAACGAGAACCTGCCGTTTTTAATTTAGCTGATTCAGCGAAAAACAAACAAAACTACAAAAAGAGGAAGAACACGCCATAGCCATTGAGATACTGAGTGTTTTCATAAGACATCCGTGGCCGGCTAAAATGAATGCTATCATACATGTACGTCATATAACTGGCTGAAAGTGTCTCTTATAAGTGACGATATCATCTGGTGTACATCGCTTGGCCTAATTACATACGTACATGTACATGCCACATTACGGAAAACAGTAAGACAGCAAGTGGTGAGCGATCGCTTTTCACAAGTAAATTTAGCCTTTTCCGATTGAAATAAGGCTTTGGTTATTTTAAATAAAATAAATGACAGGGTAATAGTTTAAAACAGCTGTTTGAGAATAATCGTTTCAAGTGTTCGAGGAAAAATATTATAATAATTTGAAAGACGTCTCAGATTTATGAGGTTAAAATTTGGATGAAGTTACCCATATTTATTTACATTAGTAAACATCGTTCAAAAAAGAAGGATAAAGTCTTTAGAAATCCATACTAAACATTTTAAAGACAAGGTTGACAAAAACATGATTAAAAAGATAAAAAACCATAATTGTTGTGTTTTCCATAATGAGAAACTTTGTGGTGTTATTTTCTACCACATCATTCGGGTAAAACATAAAACACTACCGGGTCATGTAAAATTGACACATTTATCATGAATGGCTCAAAATTGAGTGCGTTTCATGTTTGAATAACTTCAAGTTGACTCTCATATTTTTCATTGGAGGTCAACAGAAACTTCTCTCAGTAGTTAAAACTCGTTAGCCAAGGGTCTTCATTCGAGCAAGGACACTCCCTCAAAACAACGAGACATAACCAAGCCGATGCTCAAGGTTGTTCATACGGGAACGCCTACTGTTAAGCTAACGGATGTACTGGCTATATTTGCATATGGGTGCACGCTTTTTAGATTAGATGACCTAGAGTGGATGTAGGTCACCTTATAGTTTACTTTGGTCAACTTTTTTGAGTACACAAAGTTGGAACTTCTATAGGTTCCCCCCTACACTGTCTCTTAAATTATCAGCCAAATTTGCTTGAGGTTGCACGCTACATGCGGTGATGTAGAGTTAACCTGTCAAAAATCTTTGCAATTCCTCTTTTTTACTCCATTACTCTATCTCTATGACTGAGTCGACGAAAGTTTACTGTGATTTTTTTTATATTATCGAACGGAGTACTAAAAGCTCAAATTTTGATTTTTGAAATTTAACAAGCATTTGGTAGACTCACGGATGGAACTAAATTACCTTAAATAAAGTTTAATATTACCAATTAGTGACAATCTCTCGACAGATGCATAGTGACAATGTAGGTTGTTACATAGAGGAAATATAAACGGTTACAATACACATTGAGCGACTTCTTCCCTAGGATTTATTATATTGCATAATCAGTTTAGGAAGGCTAATCTGCTAAGGGCAATGAAATACTTTCACCTGATACTATCTGTTAATAAAGGTGTGGCGTCGTTACAATTAGCAAGTTCATGCTTTGCTAACGGCCCGCCAAAAGCTTCTCACAAACGTCCATTCTATATCGCCCTTAGCGTGGCGAGCGTTAGCGCGATCACTGCTCGGAATTTCTCCACTTCACATTACTTGACTGTTGCTTTCAAATCGTCATCGTAAAGTTCGCAAAGTTGAAAACAGTGTTTTGATGAAATATTGATTGTTCTGTCGTTTTATGTTGCACTTTGTAATGTTCACCAAAAACTATATTCGAACTGTTGGAAGCCATAATTATTTCCAATTTTAACATTTAACAAAAATAGCGGTCTGCTTGAGCATCGAAGTCATCGTTCTACTGTCATCTGTACTGCTTTTATGGTGAAATGCAGCATAAACCAGTGGTTGGTTTAGATAACCTGCTAGAACTAATTTCCTTAATTGTATTTCACCAAAAACAACTATAAATAGTCACTACAGTTTTTTGTTGTTGGCATCATTATGCGTTCATAAGTCATAAGCGGAAGTGGAACGGTTGATGTTCATCTTGCAATGAGTGATGTATTTGTTGGTAAACACGATAAGGTGTACCTTGTCGTGAAAAGTTTAGCAAACATTCTCTTATAAGTAAAAACGGATGACTAGACCTATAGCAGAAGCCTAATCCTAATTCACTACAACAATCGCCGTGACGTGAGTATTAGAGCCTCGTCCAAGCCTCTTAATATATTACATCAAGATTCTCACAATTATCCATAATGACGGGACATTGAGTGCGACATATTGCAAGTTAATCTGTATATTAATGGACACATAGTAAATTGCCAGCCTATCCACAGTGACATCAAATGCACAAAACACCAAGTGGGAATTCTATTGATTGATTATTGTAGTAATATTAATTTTGTTGTTTTCGACAGTGGCCAATTATCGCGCACTAATAAATAGTGTATTTAACGAGCGTGTTTTGAGCAGCAAAGAATTAATGAATAAACATGACAATGTTATCGATTAGAAAAAAATAATTGCAATCGTAAGTTAAACAGACACTGATATAGGCCGAGACAAACACCAAGAAATTGCAAAAACCTCATCTTGGCTAAAATTTTATAAGCTTGTCCTTCAAAAAATAAAAGATTCTAGGTGTCTCAACGCAAAGTCAAGCTGTGTTTCCCAAGACGAGACCAAACGTCACGACAAAAAAGGATATAGACAATTAACATATCTTGATATAGATGTAAACTAATGATCCATTTGGGGTTTATTTTGCGGGATCGTAGAAATTGAAGTAAACAAAAAGCGTCTAAAATGACGGAATTACACCATTTATCCTGAGTTTAGAATCACCTTGACACTAACTCAGCATGCACAGCATGCATGTGACCGACATTTGATGTAAGTTGATAATATACATGTACAATGCAGTATCACGAAGAATGGTTTGACTATAAAAGCTGCGTTGCGGCTGCTAACGCAGCTCCAATTCTTCTTTCCACCCTGGGCGAAACCATTTCCATATAATTTTCGACACTTGTTACACACTATCTTGCATAATCAGTGACATACCTGTTTGTTGTGCCTCGAAGACTAGTAAGAACCAGAAAACGAAGTTGAGCAATCTTCCCTTGACGTACGTGAACATCACATACATAGTGATCAAGAATATACTTCCTGCAGGCAACCGCTCTTCTGAAAAGTTGACGAACCCTTTCCTACGAATAGAGGAAGTTTGTGGTTAGACCAATTCAAATTTCGATAACTAAAAGCAAATATCAGTATCTCAGAAACGAGTGCAGTTATCTTTGAAATCAGCCACGTTATCAGAGTTGACAATAATTTTACTGTCGCATGTATACCGTCTCTGTAACAAATACAGGGTACTATGCAGGAGCAAACTCGTTTTTCCTTAACTTAGTGTATATCATATAGAACTTTTCCTTCTAGTGCAAATCGGCAATGAACACATGCCCCTTTTCTACAGGCCTACCAAAAATATATGATCGCAGCACTTTAAGTTGTCGGAAGCAAAGTTTTGTGGTCCTTCAAATACAAAGGCTTAACGACATATGTTGGTCAAGAAATTGCATGGCACACTGTAGTTAGACTCGGGCATTCCATTAGGATAATTGTCGCGTGGAAATTCACCCAATAAACACTTAGTTAGCCCTACCCCTAAACCTGGCTTCGACTAGTTGGGTGGAAAGTATTCCAACAGTTAACACCTGGAAGTGATATACATTTAATACATGTCCGGCGCTTAATTTTAATAAGGTTTGCTTTGAGCATAATGCATGTTGTAATGTGATCGAAACTCTGTGTTTGTTCGGCACCTGTGTTAATGTATGTTAACGTGCATATCACTTCTCTCACTGTCTGAGCTGCACACTTCGTAGGCATATTAGTTTCCTTGTGTCGGGATACAAAATACATACATTATTCATATTAAGATCACAAAGCAGTAACGCTGTGAACAATTTGATGAATGACTAAAAACTAACTTAATACCTCTCTCTCTCTCTCTCTCTCTCTCTCTCTCTCTCTCTCTCTCTGTCTGTCTTTGAATTCTTTGTCACTATAACATGGAAGTCAAGTTGATGCAAATACAATGTTTTTTAAACGTTAAGCTGTAAATATTGACATTTCCAGGGGAAATAATAGTGTCTACAACTGGTGTTTGTCAACGTCTATAATCAGCAAATGTTAAACTTCATAAACCACATCAGATCCAGTCTTAGATAGTGCTCCGCTATCTTCGGATCACCCACACGCGATTAAAATCTTTCAGTGTAGTGGACGCCCTGTTGTAAGCAAAGCTCTCAGTTTTATCTCTCCGTTTTGTGCTCATATTTTCCAATGTCAAAATTGGTCTTGTTCGATCAAATTTAGCTTAATTTTGCATAGTCCTTAAGAAAAGGCAGGATCAGTAAGTGTTCATGTCTTATTGCTTCTGCATATTAGAAGCATGTGACATTGTCTTACAGTAGCGCCACGTCGATACAGGGACACCGTGGCACAATTCCTGGCTTACTAATAAAGACTTCTACCTTTTGAGGAAGAGTCCATTAATTTCTCACAAACACTGGCATGACTCAAGGGCAGTAATGTTCGTATTGCCATACAACGTTTCCTAGACATACTATGCAAGGGTAGACCCTGAAGTGATCGTTAATGAATGATGACCGGTCAGTATAGAGCTATCAGCTACAACTTCATGATATACGATAGGATGTCTTCATTTTTGATCGGATATATTAGTTGAAGTAGCGGATTCCAGCGGTAATGTCACATCTTACGGGTGACAAAAATGACCATTTACCTGTAAGTCTTCGAATAGCCACCTTCTCAAAGTTTTGTCGACGAGCACTGTCTCACAGTAAACTGTGCGTTTCTTTCTTCTCGCACCTAATGGACTAAAATCAGGTCTTGCTGGTCTGCGTTGCTGTAAGGGATGGACCATTAGACGTTGGGAGGGGGGGTGGTCACAATGAAATTGTGAAAATTTTTTTACTATTGTAAATTTTAAATTTTTGTTTCAATTGAGATTGGCTGTGCAATTTTTTTTCAGAGTAAATTTTCAGATTTATATTTTTTTTTAGTTCGTCGCTGTCTGAAGATAAAGAGGGCAAAGATTTGGTGCCAAACACAACAAGCGGCCGCGCAAGCGGTCACGGGGGGGGGGGGGGTCAGGAGCTCCTGCTGTTGGAGCTTTTGAAAAATAGAGATTAAAATGGTGTTATTTGGTGGCACTTGGGGATTATTTTTGCGGGGGGAGGTCAGGAGGGGGTGGCCCCCTCCTGCCGTTGGAGCTTTTGAAAAATAGAGATTAAAATGGTGTTATTTGGTGGCACTTGGGGAGCATTTTTTTCAGATTACACATCTTCCTCTGAAACATGGTCTTCTTGCTCCTCAGTAGCTTCCTATAGTTTTGAAAATTGACTATTTTGGTTTCCTGGCTTCCCTTTCTACTTCGGGTGAAATGCCTACCCCATCAACATCATGCATATCTCATGATTTACAATTGTTTTTGACAAGCTGAGAAGCTGTTTGCAAAATATAGTGAAATTTGCATATTTGTGTTTTTAGAGCAATTGTTGCCCTTTTTTGATCAAAACATCTATTTCTCTGTAGCAGCATGTCCAAATTGATTGGATGTGTATAGATGTGGTGAAATTTCAATATTTGTCTTTTTAGGGCAATTTATGCCATTCATGGTCAAAAAATCTGTATTCTCTGAAAGGGCTTGTCCAATTTCTTTGAAATTTGCTACATAAGTCCCTTAAGATTTGTTTAAATCATGCTCTTTTTTGTGGTGGAAAAATTCTTCAGATAATTGTCATTCAGCATTTGCTACACACAAACGATTATTCATGCAGATTTATTCAGTATTTGCTATCGAGAAACTTTCAAAGTTCAACCCTTTTGTGTGTTTTTGTGTTGGGATTTGTTGGATAGATGGCATTCTACGTAGTGTATTGTTGAATGTTAAAAAATGTGTTGCTGTTGTTTTTGAGGCTGTTTTTTGAGAAAAAAGAATTGAAAATGCCTTTTTAAAAGCAAAATAATACATAATGACTTGATATGTTGTTTTATCAATATTGACGTGTTTTCTACTTGTTCACCATTCTTTCATTCATCATTGAATGCTGTGAACAAAATGAACCTGATGTGGCCTGCATCTGTTTACCTTGATCTTAAAACGCAAATACAACTTTCTGTCTTGACAACCATACCATAGTTTCAATGTTTTACCTAGTGTACCTGCTTGGTTTGTACGCAGGAAACAAGTAGAAAACAGGCTCTATAATTGTATAATTTTCAAGTGATCAGAATACAAAAGTCCTGAAAAGATAAGATAATCGCAACTTCCAGTATAAGGGATACAGTCACTCTAAATGTATAAATTAAAATTAAAAATGTGCCTGGAGGATGTACTAAAAAATACAGAAAGTTGCTTCCTGTCGGTAAAATCTAAAAAAATTCAAGATTTTAAAGACTTTTGCAGATTTTTCTTACGCATTTGTCTTCTTATTTTATTTTTTTTTATTTTGCAAACTTGTTTGAAGATATTTTTTTCCTAACTTTCTGCTCTGAAAATATTTTTTTTCTGCAACCCCTCCCAAGATCTAATGGTCCGTCCCTTAGTAGCCTGTGTTCCTGACGTAATCAATCTTGTGTAAACACACAGTTCAAATCACGCCTTCTAAAACAACTCAACTGCACTCTATTTTTGGTTCTTAATGATTACAAAGATTTGTCGACAATTCATGTACATATGTATTGACCATCGACTTGTTCGTTCGGTGAAATAACGTCTGGACGTTAAGACTGATTACATTATAGCTTTGTCAATACCAGTGAATTTTGTGACGTCATATCCTCACATTATTACTGATAATGTATTCCATTCTTCAGCATTGCGGCCCAACAGCGAGCATAACAGTACAAGTTTTTTTTTGAAAAGAAAAAAAAGGACTAAGCATTTAAAAGGAGGGAAAGTATGGGATAAACCATGTAATACACAAAACGATAAAACTTTATAATGGTGCACAATATTGATAATAATGTCTTACTGTACGATTTATCTTGTTTCTAGTCCTCCCGCATGCACTCGTCTGCTGTCTGGCCCGCGCTCATCGTGCAGTCCCCGTCCGATACGCTGCAGTATGCAGTACTACTACTACGTTGTTTACAACATGATTCGCTTCGTTGCCGTACAGGTGTAACAGAACTCACTACGCTTGCAAACTCCTAGACGATACATGGTTTGACACATGGCATATTATGTATCCAGTGGCCATATAAACGATGCAAGCGTTGAAGGTTACTCCAAGCAGCCATAAACGGGCCAACAACCGCATCTGTCATCAACCTTGACCGGAAGTATCTACGGAAATTTCTACGGAGCCATTGAAAGTCTCTGTCCAAGGTCAGCTACTGCCAACAATCATGACGACCGTGGACTCTCCGTTGATCTATCATCGCGCCCACCTAGTTCTGATGCACTGACTGTAATCATATTCTTCGTTTTTCTCCTTGTCTGTGTTTTCACCTTGCCTTGTTTACGACATCGCGATTGAGACCCTCCAGTATGTTTGTCAACTGTACTTTTCAAGCACCCGTTTACGTCGAGTTTTCTCGTTCGCCGATATAAATAGCTCTTCTCAAGAATCCATCGAAAATTAAATTTACAGACACAATTATTAATGAAATTGAAACATTTGAATAATATTGCTGAATTCTGTTGATATCGTTTGCAATTGAATGCTGTACTACTAGTGACAATGTGATGATCGTATTGATCAGCTGATACCATGCAGCTCGCTTATCATGCTGATGTTGATGCATAAACATTCCGTTTTCTTTAGGTCTGGCAATTCAAACCAGCAAACTTTGCACTCCATAATGTACTCGGCCTCGCCTCGTACATTATGTCGTACAATTTTTGCTTTCGTCCATTATGGTTACATTATCGCTTATTATAAGTGATAACAATACTGATAATTGATACGTAGGCTACGTAGAGAAATTACCGGGCATTTTATCCTATTTGAAGGAGCTAAACAAGAAATTGTAATTGGTATACAGAATCCTTAAAAAATAAATAGTTGCATGGATTATTCAACGACAAAATACGTTTTGCTAGATATAAGATTTAATAAAATCGGACTACTTTTCAACTCTCTGGACACTTTTCATCACATAAAATGAATTCGGAGTGTTTTGTACCCCCTTGTACACCATTAAAGGATTTGCGCCTTTGATAAATGACTTATTTCTTTCTTTGAACTGTACATATGATGTAACCAATGCCCAGATTTATATTTATTCAAAGTCACAACTTTCCTTACCTGTTCTGCCATTTTGGTCGTACATCAACTAACGTCAAGCAAAATAGTGCCACACAAGCAGTAAAAAGTAACTTTGGTCTTCAACATTGCTTTATTTGCTCCCTCAAAGAGAACAGTGACAGAGATAGTCGAACTGTACAAGCGGAATTATCAACAAGTTTATCAACTTGCCAGAAATGCAGTGAGCATTTCAAGGCGGTTCGGGGCTCTAGTTGTGACTGTCCCTTCCAGACTAAATCTGTCTTTACTCAAAGACACTCATCAGTTAGCAAGATCATTGTATAGCCTATTTTACGTTAAACATTATTAACATAATTAGCAGTATATAGGATCCATATAATTTAGCTACTCTGTATAGACACCAGGATTTTGTTTATTTTTGTGCTACTGGACTATTTCCTGATATAACCATTTGGTCATACAGTGTTCACTTGAATATTGCATTGATAACGTTTTTGATATCGTCTAGTACTGAATTTCCGTTATACAATTGATGATCTGCGGCTAGAATACGAATTAAAACAGCGTCGACGTCTAAGTCGTACGGACTAACTTATAAATAGTTTCTGTAGTATTTCGTGTCAAACTTGCCAAGTTGATATATTATCAAGAACGATTAATCATGCTGTTGTAATTGCTGTAGTTGCTGTAGTTCCTTCCAAGGCCAGTAAACAGCTGTCCATGACAGAAAAATATATATAACAATCTGCAGCACTAATGTAGCCATTATACACAGCGATGAGCTAAACACATTTTGCTGGTTCTGATTTTCAAAGCCGAGAACCTTTTATCGTCCGTCTAATGAAATCATACGTAATTGAAGGAATATATAGATTAAGTAAGACTTATTAGGAGTTGAGTTAAAATAACAAAGTCGCTCTTTTGTGAGCATTATTAATGAATTTTGTTCGATACGAAAAGTAGTATGGGTTGTTTGACTTGTTTAAAAACCCTGAAATACTGGTCAATCGTGCACAACCTCAATTCAGCTTGCAGCCTAACAAGAATAAACATTCAGTGAAATTGTTGTCGTCTTTGAAAAAAGGTTCCGTGCACAAATGTCAAGAATCATGGATTAACATACACTGTTACACAAAATTTGGTTCTCATGCAAGCTTCTGAAATACAACTCGTTCATTTTGGCAATATTTATTTGGCATAGGAGAGCAATTCGGAATAGGATTAAATCCGTATCGTCCAGAGGTCGAAAACTAAATCACCTATTTGCATTCAGCAAAGCGTAAATTTTGACACTCTTGCAGTTGTCTACAGTGATCATTTTGTACAATGAGTGACTTTGTGCACATGTTCCATGTTTCCTTGGCATCACAGCAGATATAACTGAGTGTATTGGTCCCTTTATCATTACACAGTTTGTAGAAGTTTAAAAAACGGCAATGTCGGTCCAACGAAGACATCCAAAAAAGAAAATTGATCGTTGTGTCGCTCGCGTGACATTATTATAAGTTTCATTGTTTTGTGAGAGACCACATGTGTGAGGAAGAGGCCAATTTTAATGTTGCGTTTTGTTGCTTTCCTGATATTACCAACGGATAGAGTCCAGCATCCGGCCTTCAACCATTTATCGCCCATTTTTCCACTATTGCCCGACATAAAAGACCATCTCCTTAAAGGAACAGAGAAGACATAAAGTGTTATTAAACAAAGTAGGAAAAGATGTATATTCCCTTTAACATCTCATGCACCCCCGTCTATATGTTCCTTTGTCTTCCTGCTTTTAACTGATCAGTTGCTAGTCTACGCGCCACCTTTGCTGTTTACCCCAGTTTGTCACTTTTCCACCTTTATGACTGTCTCTGATTAAACCTGATGTTGTTCATAATTCTATAATAGATTACTCAGTATTTGCTCCAGCAGCAAAACCGTATCAGGTAAACATGTAACGCAATTAGGAATTCCAATGCGTATTATTATAGTATATGATTTGATGAATGTATGACTAGGTAGATTGAAGTATTAATGTATCGATGGATTGTATGCAAAATAACAGAGACGTGCAAAGCTTACATTATGAAAAACAATTTTACACAGTCCTGTTGGACTGTGTAAAGACTATTGGAAATTATAGAGATTCACGTCAACATTACCTTACCCTGTTAGATTTTTCAAATCTTAATATGTTATTCACAAGACCAGAAGCCAGTGGTCTTTCTTCCGGGTCCTTTTTCCAGCAGTGCCTCATCAAACCATACATATCTTCTGTACAGTGGCGAGGCTTTAACATCCGATGACCTGTGGTTAATTCTCGAGCTAAGAAGGCGGGTTCTAGTGATTGGAATTCGGGATATGGAATATCACCTGGACAAGTATTGAACGACATAAAAAATATATGTAAGGTGTCAATACAATGGTCTATTATCACTCGTGACTTTTGAAATCTTCAAATGAACTTTTAAGTAAAGATATGTTACATAATGATAACTACAGCATAATGCATTCGGAACAAAGCGTCTGCGTTAAATTCTTTATGAAGCACTACACTGTAGCGAGGCATATTGAAGAGCCCATGAAATGGTCTGACACCCAGACATTACGATCTCCCCTAGTTCCCCTGGACGCGACATTATGTTGATTTCAGCGGCCATTTATTACAGGTGTTTGCTAGATTTACGGATTAAAGTAAAATTGTGAAAATTGCATTTTCTGAGTGTCTGACTAGAAGACTGTTTTCACCTTTCCGCATATTGTATTATCGTTGAGTATACAAATAGAGTATTTCACATTGCCCCTGACAGTAACAGTTACACAGAGTCTCCTTTTGAATAACATCGTAAGCTTAGTGGGAGAAGAATCATGTGTCTGAGGCCGCTGCTCCTACTGTAAATATGCATGGGGCCCATTGTCACCAGCTTTGTCATACCTGGTGCTAGGCCAAGCAGGAAAAATTATTGATCTGAAGTGTCATTAATGAATAGCGCATTTCGCCGGCAACGTAAAATTTTTGGTCAATTATAGTATTGTGAATATCATCCAACAAGCATTTAAAGAAGGTTAGAAGCATATTATGGACACTTTTATGTCGTAAGGGGGTGGAATTTATTTTGGAGTCTCGAAATCAACATCCTCTGACAGTGGGTCTCGAACTCACCATCTTTTGATAGTGAGATCGGTACCCTGGCAACAGCCCCATGGTACCTCCGTATGGGGAAGTGGTCAGACTTCACAAGGCCACTATTACAGTTTTGTCTGTATAATACTGGCAATGACACAGTACCCAAATTTCGTCCTGGTCAGACTTCACACGGCCACTATTACAGTTTTGTCTGTATAATACTGGCAATGACAGAGTACCTAAATTTTGTCTGAATAGAAATACGTTTGTCGTGCTAAATTTAACAACTATATAATTGAGAAATAATGGCACAAAAATAACGTTTACTAAGCAAATAGCATGAAAGTGAAGTCTTTTCAAATTCACATTACAAATGCACATTTCTCCATAATTTGGATACACGTGAAAAAGCCATCAAATTATATATTTCAAAGAAAATGATATTCGACGAACTATATAAAAAATTGCGACAATGGTTTTCTGCTAACAACATTTTGGATCAATTCAACATCACTGATCTAACTCAGTCTAAGCAGACCTTAAGCAAACTAATGGCTTGAAAACTCATTTCGAATTATCAAAAAAATTATATAGATATTATGTTAATCTATATATCAATTTGAGGACTAGAGGGTAAACTTAACATTGATTTCGTTTAAATAATTTACATTTTGTATATATTTTGTAAGAATTTTTCTTCATAATGGAAAAATTGTTATTACTTGGAGAAGATCATCCTTAGACTTTAAATTGAATTTGCAAGCAATAAATTTGGTGATTTTTTGCAAAAAGTATTTTGATTATAGGGCTAAACATATACTCGATAGATAGATAGATAGATAGATAGATAGATAGATAGATAGATAGATAGATAGATAGATAGATAGATAGATAGATAGATAGATAGATAGATAGATAGATAGATAGATAGATAATGGATGCAAGGGCAATTGGCAGTGAACATTAGAATACTAACGGACAGAAAACACGTTAACGGATAAATTCAGGTATCGATGTCATACCTAAAATGCATGCACGCATATGCATATATGCATCATACATAGATTCACCGATACATCAAGCTTTGTGGGGTAGAGTAACCGTGGATACATAGATATACATATATACATAGATACATAGATACATATATAGATAGATAGATACATAGATGGAGACATACATAGACAGATAGATAGATAGATAGATGCATAGATACATACATACATACATACATACATACATACATACATACATACATACATACATACATACATACATACATACATACATACATACATACATACATACATACATACATACATACATACATACACACACACATACATACACACACACACACACACACATACATACATACATACATACATACATACATACATACATACATACATACATACATACATACATACATACATACATACATACATACATACATACATACAAAAGTATACAGATTACGTCATGAGAAATTATGTCGACGTTCTGTGTAGTACAGACACAAAAAGTCAAGATTAACAAGATTTGTCTTCCATACCTCGTGTGGCCATCTCCCATAGCAATACTCCATACGACCAACTGTGGGGAAACACCGAGAATAGTAATGAGAAACACATTTTTAAAACCTTGCGAACATCTCTGTTAGTACATATAAAATTAATCAAACAATTTTATTCTCCATTATCTAAAGAGGCCATACCAGAAGGTACTCACTTAAGGCGATACCGAAGGATTCAAACTGCGCGTTGGTTGCTATCGCTGGCAACGTTCCAAACGCGCACTTTTGCACGTGCAAAATCTTACCTTTCCGTTGTTTTCTATGGATTTTCGACTCCTGGTATTTTGAAAATGCTCAAAATCGTTCAACTCTCTCAATTGTAAACAAATTTAGGTGACTTTTGGTAGGGTTATTGAAGTCGTACATGAGAATATAAATAAGCATGCGTTTCAAAAAATTCCGGACCGTTTATGAGATATCGCCGTAAAAACCTTCAAAATTTCACAAAATGACACAGTAGATATTTTTCTGTTCAAAAATCGTTTGTACTTGTACAGATAATCTAATCCATGCTAGGGGCTCTAAACAGGTATCTCATGTGTTACATTGTGAAATTTTGGAAAATTTTGTGCAAATTTGTAGGAGCTGAAACGTTTTAAAGTAGAGCTGTGAAAATTTGTATATGTGTGACGTCACTGACCAATCGCGCGACAAACCTGCGTCTTTTGGAATCGTATGGTTCTGTAAATCTTTATTATGCAAAGAAAACCATGCAAACTTTGCATTTTGATTGATTTTGGAAATTACGCTCAGCAACCGTCGTTTAGCAATTTGAATCCTTCGGTATCGCCTTAACCACCTTAGATAGCTATACACCATGTTTATTGGCGCCATCAATTAGTGTACAAAGTGCTGTCAATTAATGATCAGAATGATCCTTGCATTTGACTCTAACTAAATTTCTAGAACTAAATTCGTTCGAAAATAAACTCTCCCTTGATATGAACGAAGTCATGGTTAACTACGAAGGGACAAAGCCGTCTTCTTAAATTTATTTCATGTAGAGTTATCCAGCATTTTACCTCAGCTAGGTACCCTGTGTTTACATATAACACGCAAATACGGTGTTGATTCAAATTCTGATGTGTACCATAAATCGTGACATCGAAGCCTTAATTGTCATGTCCGAAGGCTGGGGTTATAGGTCAAACGACTGACAAGTTAGCATGTTTAAGTGAGCAGAACAACAGATACAAATATTGACATGAAATAAAAATAACAGAAATAATTTGAAAAGTTGAGACTATGCCCATCTATTGCAGGAATCTGCAAACTTACATGTCAGATTTGTGGGAATACACTCCAGGCGAAAGTGCTTCAGGAGCCATCCAACGGACAGGTACAAGCATCCCTCCCTGTTAAGAATATGAGACAAACAGTAATCATTGCTACAACGAAAAGGCAGCGATGACCAAAAGAATACCAGTAATACTGTGATTTGATATGCCTATTCATGGCATTGTTGGAACGGAAAGACATAAAGTGTCCCATGTTGGCTATATTTTTACCAAAAACCTTTAACGACAAACTCTCTAACTGAGACTTGCCTCTTAAGTTGACCACCTTTCTTTGCAGAGTGATGCAAGATCGAAAATGTGGTGAATATTGTGTAAAAAAGGTGCTGTCTGCATAGCTAAGGAGACCTGTCAATATCAATCACAGCAATTGTACTGACATGTTTCCAGTATTGCAAAGAGGTTACACAAAGAACCTCTTTCAATATTTGATAATTATCAATATTATGTTATCCTCACAAAGACAAGATAAAGGTTCCAACTTCGATATTTTCACCTTTATTTAAAAATGCTTGTTTTTTTTTAATATCCTAGATATTTGACTTAGCCATGATTCATAGGTAATAGTCATACAGCACAGTAGCATATGTGTTAATTTACAACAACGAGTTTGATCGGACATACCATTGGGTGTCTTTGGTATTGTCCTTTTTGGTAAACATCTCTTGACAGACCAAAATCCGCTATTTTGGCGACGTCGTCAAATGAGATTAAAATGTTCCGAGCTGCGATATCACGATGGACAACCTAAAAACAGAATATGAGCACATAAAATCCTCAATCATGTCCTTGAAAGAGAACTACATTTTGTTTATCCCTCTCTATCATTCTGAGTTAGCGTTAAAAACTTCTCGAATATTGAAATCGACAGTATGTTTTTACTATGGAAGACTGATGAAAAATTCATAGAAGTTGTGTCGAACTGAAGGGTAAGTTTTACACTAAGCAAAATAGGTGCTTCCAATCATGAATTTCTGTCTGGAATTCAATTTCTCTTGTTAAAGCCTACTGGACAAAGAGAGGGTCTCAATTCTCTTTGAATTCAATTTTGGTTGTGTCATATGATGTGTATCTGATATTAGCTGCAGAAACTAAATTTATCATAATTGAAGAGCTCTCCTTTATGGTTATTATTTGACGCAGCGGTTACTTTATGTAAGCGTCAGGATGTTCTATAAATTGAAAACTATAAAACACCAAAGACAAAAGTCTCAATCAGCTAAATAAACATCAAAAGCTTGAAGTTCCCTTGTTGAAACAAAGGCTACCTAATGTTTAGTAGATTTGAATCTGACTCACCTGTTGATGGTTTAGATATTCCAATGCTCTTGCCACGTGTAAAGCAAATGTTACGAGACTCCTGTCGAGCTGTTTGACAGTAAGTTTGCTATCTTCTGACTTCGATTTCTTTAGATAAATTAATAAATCTTGCCTCATCAGCTCAGTTATCGTGCAACAATAACCTGCCGGATCAGACGTACATATGAATCAAACAGATTTATTTCGCTTATCTCTAAATGAATACCATCCTATGACAGAAAACATTATTAGCCAAGAATGATAAGGAATGGTAAAATTTGTGATTTGTCCTCTGGGAATCAACACTAAAATACTTTATTATTACACTTTCGAAATTTTGATATCGTCATTTAGCAGATGGCAGCTGATATATTTCTTTGAACTGAAGCATAATTTTTGTTTCTTCGTTTTGCTGTGTCAATTGCATTTTCGAAAATGATATAATAATAACTTTGCGTATCAATTAAACAAACATAATTTACAAAGCGCCAGAATCCAAGAAAAAAATATCTGTTCAATAGCGCTTAGAAGAATTGGTCCGCACAGTAAAAATAGTTTTAAAAGATGTGTCTTCAATTTGTTTTTGAATATTTCCAGACTTGATGATTGACGAATTTCTTGTAGTGAGTCATTCCACTGTTTTGGAGCACAATAAGAGAAAGCCATATGTTTCGTTGTTGTATGTTGTTGTGGCCAACAAACCCTTGTTCGCCGACCAGAGAGAATGTTGAGGAGTGTATGACTTAATTAAATCATTGTCTGATATATCATTGGTTTTACTATGCAGTACGGATTGCATACGTTATTGACCCATATAAACGTAAGGTATTATGATCATTTTCCCTGCCAGTATGTATCTAGGGATGATGTGTGAGTGCATGGCTCATTCGCTTCGAGGTAGAGAGCAACACGAAAAAAATGAAATTTATGGCCAGAAAGACGATGATTCTAACTGTTTGCAATAAGTCGTTCCGATAGCTAGCGATGTAACCATATGGAAGACTCATAGCAGAATGTCTTACACACTGAATTTAAACACATCCCTCTTGAAAGAGTAAACCAACAACAACAACAACAACAATAAAAACGAAAGTGAGATCTGACGCTAAATTGAAAGACGAAATCTTTGGTATACACACTTACTTGGTTCTGAGACAACGCCGATTAACTTGATAACATTTGCATGGTCTTGCAGCCTCTGAAGGAGCTGAATTTCTTGATCAAATGTCGGCCGATATTCGATGTCATCTGCAATAAGATGACTGTTAATTGTCTCTCCCTTGCTCTTGCTTTATCAATATTTTTTTCATTTCCTTCAGATTGAGTGGCCACTTTTTGTCACACGAGAAATGGGACCATCAGAAAGTTAATTTCATCGATTTATTTTAAGCCAATTGGAAACTGGGGCAAGCTACGTCAGACAATCTGATATTATTTGTTGACGATCCGTAACGTGCGTCTCGGGTATCTCATATTTCTTGAGAAGTTTGTCAATATGTCAGCCACCATGTCAACTTTACTGTTGACGTCTCATTTTAAGTTAACCTTAGTGCACCGACACCTAATCTCAAAGACAGTAAAGAGCCTTAATGCATTTGTTTTCGCTAAGAGAGATACTACAACTTCTCTCATCGGACAAAAGGGTATCTAGTATGAGTGTGTCTACGCTAGAGCAAAGAATTGAGCAACGAAAACTTCTTTTCAAGATAGAGAGCTTTATTAACAATTATATTACCTGAAAGTAACTCTTACCTTTCAGTATTTTAACTGCAACAGGCGTAACATTATCTCTGGAAAGGGTCAACCTCGCCCTGTGTACATTTGAAAATTGACCTTGACCAAGATGATTAAGAATTTCTAGTTGCGTTCTGTGAAAATTCTTTACTCCTGGCTGTAAGTAATAGGATATGAAACGATTTTAGGGCATTTGTATCCGTCCTCACATCGGACAGACAATTCAACATGCAATTCATTTTTTAGCCTACACGCTTATGTTCTTAAAAGTAATATTTACCAATGGTTTTCCCCTCCTTTGTGCATCCTTGATTTCGAGACGACAGTATCCATCCCACTTGGGTTTTGATTTCTTCATTCTTAATCTCACTATGGTTATGATAGAGAAAACCACGAACACAGAGCAAGTGGCTGCAATGATACCTATGATCTGACGACCAGTCTCACCATTCCATTGATCTGGCAATGCCACCAAACAACAAAACTCTTCTGTAAGATTGTGCATAAATTGAATGCATGCAGAAACTTCTAAAATCATTTCCCTCGCTCCTGATTTAATTATATTAATTACGTGTTTGAAATTTATGTATGTATGTATGTATGTATGTATGTATGTATGTATGTATGTATGTATGTATGTATGTATGTATGTATGTATGTATGTATGTATGTATGTATGTATGCATGCATGCATGCATGCATGCATGCATGCATGCATGCATGCATGTATGTATGTATGCATGCATGCATGCATGCATGCATGCATGCGCATGCATGCATGTATGTATGTATGTATGTATGTATGTATGTATGTATTTTGTGTATGTATGTATGTATGTATGTATGTATGTATGTATGTATGTATGTAGTATGTATCTATCTATCTATCTATCTATCTATCTATCTATCTATCTATCTATCTATCTATCTATCTATCTATCTATCTAAATATGTATCTATGTATCTATGTATATCTATGTATCCACGGTTACTCTACCCCACAAAGCTTGATATATCGGTGAATCTATGTATGGTGCATGCATGTTAGGTATGACATCGATACCTGAATTTATCCGTTAACGTGTTTTCTGTCCGTTAGTATTCTAATGTTCAGTGCAAATGGCCATTTTGTTGCCTATATGTGTGCTCTAAGCATTTTTAAATGGTCAAGGGAAAGCTATGCCATGTATATCCACTTTAATCATAAAGATTGGCTTACAATAAACTCACCTTTAATGGACACTAAAAAAGTACACTCGTCGGAGTTGTTCCAATTGTCAAATACAGATATGATGACTTCTGAGTTTCCATGAGGAAAGAGTTGTCCCGATTCATGTGTAGATGTCATATTGGCTACTTCATCGTTGTCAGTAGCTGTTACTGGAGGCCAGGTCACATTCACCATATCCGAAGAACTCGATACAAATCTGGTAATGTCAGATGGGCAACCTTTGATGGATGGCTTTTCTGTGTCTGATTAAGAAACACAAATAGAATAGTAGTGAATACATGCAAGTTGTCGATAAGGTAAAATTATATCGTAGAACATAATTGTACTCAATATTCTGTGACCACACATTCATGCAACACTTTGAACCTTTCTTAACAAAGCACGTTAATATATAAATGGGGCCATAACTTCTAATCAATTTATGATTACCTCTATTACATGTTTCTCCAGTCCAACCCTTCAAACATTGGCAACCTGTTGAAAGCGTACATGTAGAGGCGTGGACACAGTTGCACTTTTTTGTGCAGTTGTTTCCCCACGTGTTGACGGGACAACCTGTAACACGAATGAAAACCACAGTCAGCGAAAGCTGAGAATCTTTTCCTGTAAATGTTCTCTATCCCTCGCTTCACCTATCATTCGAGCTATATTTGTCTGTTCGCATACGATGAATGACACAACAACGAATGATCTGCTTCCTAGGAGGATGTGCTTCGTCGACCTTCTGGTCCGTCGATGTTCGCTACATTTAATTTTTTCATATTTTTATTTGAGTACACATACACCTTTTGATAATAATAAGGCCAAATTAAAATGATATCATATCATTTTTAAATAAGTATAATATCAAGATATTATATGAATTCTCACGGAGAAACCTAATGACACGCAAGTGCTACAACATGCCCCTCGAATACCACAGAAGGTTACTCCCGAAACATAGTAGGGTTTCAGACAACAGCAGGGTTTGATAATAACAGATGCTCACACAACACGGATATTATTAACAGCATTAAGTAGACCACGTCACGTCCATTATCATGACCGAGTATACTTATCCCATTTGTCTACGATATTTGTCTTTTGATCTCAAATTTTGCTCAACGATGCTCGCTCTAAGCAACTTGAAATTCTGCTAACTCCTTTTGGGTGTTACCATTACGGAGAAAATCGCCTGAAACACTGTCTTCTTATCATATCATATCATATCATATCATATCATATCATATCATATCATATCATATCATATCATATCATATCATATCATATCATATCATATCATATCATATCATATCATATCATATCATATCGTATCATATCATATCATATCATATCATATCATATCATATCATATCATATCATATCATATCACATCAAATCACATCATATCATATCATATCACCTCACCGCATGCAGGTGTACAAACACTTTTGATACAACTACCCCTGCAGCTCGTGTACGTTCTCGTGCATGCATGTAACAACCTGCAGCGAAGATTGTTACTGAAATAATGATGTAGCCTTCGACTAGGCGCCAAAAATATGGGAGCTTTTGACAAATTGTTCGAAAATATGCAAAAGACTTCTCCATAATTTGCAAGATGATAGTACTCATTTGTAATTACATCACGAGCTAATATAAACATTGCGCACAATAGTTGTGAAACGGTCATGCAATGTCATTCAAGTTTCTCGAAATACTCGTATTTTCTTTTCGGAATAATTTTAGGATCAACTGACGCGTTCGTCAAATGTTGGCTGGTGAGCAAATTGCTTACCTTCGATACTTATATTCACGACATTGGAAGTAAACTTTTTCTCTTTACCGTAACCAGTCGCCACACATCTGTAGTTACCAGAATCCCCGTACGTTGCTTTCGATAATGCCAACACGCGTGTGCTGTGATAGAATATATAAGAGACCAGAATGTCCCTTGGACGAATTCTGAATAAACAGTAATAGCTCGCGCAGAATGCTGCCGGGGAGGTAGCCATAAGCTGCTCAATGATACGCATGCGTCATTGCAATACCGTTTATCACCATTGCAATCCCAAATGCTTGTGAGTGCATCATCGCACGGCACGGCCCCGATATTACTTTTTAGCAATATTTGCATTTAACGGCGATAAAATTATTAAGTTATAAATATGGTTTAAAATTGAAAATAAATTAAAACACATCAATACATATATATTTTTGTTTTGGATGTTACATATGAAATCCGTCATGACTTTTTTCAAGGTTAACCGTCCTGGCCGACAGTACACTCTACTAAACTCTTCAGAGCTGCCGTGCGAGCACTGATGAACTTGTCCCTTGCCCAATGGGTTCTTCGCTTCCCAGCATAACATGTCCCTTTCAAATGAAATTACAATTCCGATCGTACCCTGGGCGAGCTTATGGGTTCAGCCCTATGGTGATATTGAAGACACCTTCTTATATAAATAAACACAATACTGTTTCAAAGCATATACGAAAATTATTCTTTTCCGTGAAAGGCAAAAGAATATAGGAGGAATAAGGAGAGGGAGTCCGACGTTAAGTATAGGTTAGTTGTTAATTACATGTATCTACATAATTTTTCAGCGCACGCATCATTCTATCATTTTTAAAACTAAGATATGAAATAATGGGAAATACAGCAATGCTTACAGCCAATGGAGCATTAAGTTGGCAATGTTTTTAATATTCGATTTACCTCGAGATGGCACCTGTTTCTATCCGTGCATGTTTTAAATCGTCAGCGAGAAGGTCGGCTCCGTAGTGCTCCCATTTCACAATTTCTGATCTTATACCCGTTATGAAGCATCGAAGGCGGATAACACCGTGCAGGGGAACGGTAACTCCGCCGGAGACGACAGATAAAATAAGACGTGGAGCAGTTGCTGCAAAGAAATTACAAATGCGGTAAAGTCGGTGTATTACATCAGATTCCCTCATGTTGTTGTGATGATTAAGTCACCTATAAAAGTCGATAGGATGTCTTTTTAATAATTGCGCTCACAGAACGAAGAGTTGAAAGAAATCGTCATCATTACATTTTCAAAACTAACTTATTTGCCGGCGTCACAACAGTTGTTGTTTGTGTTTGTGTTTTTGTTGCTGCATTTGTTGTTGTTGTTGTTTTTGTTTTTGTTTTTGTTTTTGTTGTTTGGTGGTCATCGCAAATGCTTTTACAGCTCATCAGGGAATGGAAAAATCCTTCCGTATTCGAGTCAAATGTATAGTTCAGGTACAATGTTACTCATAAGATGCAAAACTGACAACACAAGTAAACAGTGCTCAAACATATGATGAACTTTAAGCAATATTAGAATTTCCCACTTTCATTACACTTTTCTATAAGTGAAATTTTCAATTTTTCTTTTTTCCATCTGTTTAAAAGTAACCAGACTGTTTGTTTGTTGTCTTAAATTTCGATTTATTTCATGCATAGGATGTTTTGTTCTATTTCATCATTACATCTTTTGCGGCTTTCTCCACGTCAAGTTCTCAATTTTCCCCTGTATTCATTATTGTGTAAACTATACTCACGGATGTCACAAGCCGGTCCCTGCCATTCAGGTGAACACTTACAAGCTCCATTCCATACGTGGCATGAGGCACCGTTCTTGCACATACACTCCTTGTCGCACTTAGCTCCAAACCTTCCGTACGGACAACCTTAACGTAAACATTTAGGCGAACGTCTTTTATGTCGATTGCAGATCATATGATCAAGGAAAAATCGGACATTCAGACACTGTCTCTTGAAGCAGAATATATTTTTGTGACGAATCGCGTCGAAGGCATTACTCTACAAATTGATATGTCGACATTGTTTTCTTTTTCTGCGATGTTCCATGCTATCCTGTTATCCCTGAGACCCGAAATATATCTCGAAGAAGAGGTAATATTTAATTGTCTATGTGACCAGTATTTCAATGGGAAAGTAGGACACAACAGCGGCTACATGGGATCAATTCCTGTCACAACTAAAACATAAGAAAATAAAATCTACCTATCTGACGTGCTAAAAATATTTTCATCTTCATATATATATATATATATATATATATATATATATATATATATATATATATATATATATATATATATATATATATATATATATATATTTACTTGTTTAGTTCATGATCAGCTGGAGTAGAGTGCTCAATACTAGAGTAGAGCTAAATACACAACTGAGTTGATCAGGATAATCTAAAATATTACATTTCCACTACAAATTTGTTTCGTATAGGCTGCAGAGCCGCCTACACTCATCGGGTGGCTGTGATCGACTGAAACTTTAGGCGGGAAACGGTTTCTTTTGTTTTGTTTTTGTTGGCACCTGTTTGTTGCAAAAGGTTGAATAATTAGTGACTGCACAAGAGAAATTTTCTCTTGTGTCTGCAGGTCGATACTAATTCGTTTCTATTGTTGAGGGAGCACATTTCTGTATATCATAGGAGTATGAATTTCTCGTGGAGGCACAGATTGCATTTTTTGGTGACATTGGAGTATGGATTGCATTGCTTTATTATTCTGATTATTTTCCAGTCAATCCTGTATTCTGTCTTTGCATCTTTCAGTGACCAAATGTACTTGCTCAGTTCGGTGCTGTTCCTGTATTTTGTGTTGCGGAATGATAGCATGTGGTTATTATATCTTGTTTTGAATGGGGTCTCCGTCAGGCCGATGTCTGTTGCGTGTGTATTGTTGTCTTCTCTGGTGACCGTTGCTTGGTAAACCACGCCCTCGGTGAGGCATTTTCCTGGCAATGGGCATTTGCTCTTTTGTCTGCAGTTGCATTCTTTACTGGCGATGGTGGCGGTTGTATTCTTGTTGTTTTTATATTTCCTTGGCAAGTACTGATTTGTTGTGTGAAGTGATAATACTTTGCATGTTCGGCATACAGCTGTAGCTTAGTTTGAGTGTATTCCTATTGAATATCTTCCTGAGTGGGTGATCGTGCCGGAAACATTTGTCGACTAAATGTAGAAATTTGCGCCCGATGTTGGTGTTGACGCTATTGAGGAGTATGAATTTCTCGTGGAGAGAAACTGAAACTTTCAAGCCTTTCACCAAACCAAACAACATCCCGCTATATGTCAACCACAGAAGCGACCACCCACCCTCCATAATCCGTAACATACCAGAATCCATCAACAAACGATTGACCAGCATATCATCAGACAAACAAACATTCGATTCAGCCATCACGCCATACCAAGATGCACTCAAAAAGAGCGGCTATGACCACCAACTCACATTCAAACCCGTACAGCGTCAGGAAAAACGCACACGAACACGAAACATCATATGGTTCAACCCACCGTTTGACAATAGCGTCAACACCAACATCGGGCGCAAATTTCTACATTTAGTCGACAAATGTTTCCGGCACGATCACCCACTTAGGAAGATATTCAATAGGAATACACTCAAACTAAGCTACAGCTGTATGCCGAACATGCAAAGTATTATCACTTCACACAACAAATCAGTACTTGCCAAGGAAATGGAAAACAAG